>NC_134353.1:267369542-267709899 GCF_048569485.1 Anomaloglossus baeobatrachus | reverse complement strand
AGCCTCCGTGGTCCTTCCAGCAACTTCCAGACAGTCCCACTGCAGACCTTCACTGCCGTCTGCTGACCTTGCTGACTCCGTCTGGGCACACAGCCACAGACCAACTTCAGGCTTTCTGTCACTTCCACTGATGTTTCACTTTACTCTAGCTCCCTCCTGAGCTACACTCTGTTCACCTCCTTCCACTTCCTCCTCCCTGGCTCAACTGCACTCGAGCCCTGCCTGGGCTAATCTGCCTGGTACTTCCTGCCTCCAGAGCTGTGAACTCCTTGGTGGGCGGACACCAACCGCCTGGCTCCACCCCCTGGTGTGGACACTAGCCCCTGGAGGAAGGCAACAAGGATTTCTGGTTAGCTGGTGTACCTGCAGGGAATGTGGGGTGTGTGTGGTGTTGTGACCTGTGACCCCTGGCTTGCCCAGGGCGTCACACTACAACATCCTAATTTTCTATTACATGTTCTTATTCAGCATTGTCATTTGCTGGCACTAAGTTGTATGGATGGAGAGGGTCAGGGGCGGACATACCATTGGTGTAACCTGGCAGCTACAGAAGGGTCCAAGAGGTAAAGGGAGTCCACTTCTTCCTCCAAAAAAGGCAGAATTGTGCATTATGATGAGCAATTGGACGGCAAAAGTCCCATATATAGTTCTTGCACAGGGCCTTCTTCTGTCCGTGTCCATTCTTAGAGAGGGTGATCACTGATAAAATAGAAAGCTATTTCATGTGGTTTAGAATCCATGTTAACCACAATAAATACCATCCAAAGTTGACACACTGGCACTGCCATAAGAATGGATGGTAAATAAAAAAAGATGGCAAGCGGCCATACGGTGACAATGTGTGGTATAATAAGGGTGGGGAGTGTGATGTTGCAAACTTCAATAACAGCCTGTATTAAGATCATCCACTACAGTCCGCATATAGGTAGAAGCAGTAGATCTGTAGGATACGGTTCGAGACAGAAATGCATAATAAAACTACTTGATCCTACCTGGAGTGTGGAACCTATCATCCCTTAAAGCAGGACGATCATCTTCAAATGCCTTCTGATATATATCTACATGAATAGATGGCTGCCATCAAGTCAGTCCTTGCATGGATATTTTATGAAATGCATGATCAGCCAGGTTGGTTGTTGACCAGAGGCCTAGGCATGTGAATTCTTGGTTCGCCCATGCAGGAAATTGCAGTCGTCCTCATGAACTCACAGGCAGCAACAGAATATTGTGTCTGATGACAAAATACTAAAAGGGATAATTCGTCAACCTTTTTTTAGGCTATAAAGCCTGAAATGTCTGTCTCTGCCGTGTGTTTTTAAGCAGCCTTTTGGTTAGCATCATGGCCAGCTTGAGGTCACCTTGACATTTCCAAGGCTGTGTTTGCATTAAAAATGTGAAAAAAGATTCTCTACAATCCTAAGAGACCCCAGTGTGTTACATGAAACTTTTTAGGGCAATTGGAGTCTTTTCAGTATTTATAATTATGGCGAATCAAATTGTATTGATAAATTTGTTAAAGCAGGCACATTTAAATGCTAAAATATTTGATCATCCCTGCTTTTGTATATATCATTACATACAATGTGCCTATAACGTTCAGTACGTCCTCAACAATATTATGCTAATCTGTTCTAAAGCATAATAGAGGAGGATTATCAAGCTCACTGCACCAGAATTCTGGCTCAATTTTTTGCAAAAACTTATCTCCATATTTATTATGCATTTTTGCCACTTTTTAAACCTTGTTTGCAAAGTAACTGTGAGTTCTTAGAAAAAGGCATGAGAATTAGTTGCAAGGGTATATAATCTAATGATTAAGTCATGCACCAAAAATGTGGCAAAATTTGGTGCAAATTTCCAACACAAAATAATCCAGCTAGTGCCACAAACCTATACTAGTCTAAAGATGTGTCATACAGAAAAACTACTATGATAAATCTGGCACATTTTAAGATGATCTAGATTAAGGGAGAATTTTACTCTACATACAAAAAAAATCTTAATTATTTTTCATGCTATGTTTATGTGACTTATTTACAATTTTTGTTTTTTCAGCCACTCACCCAATTTTTCAAACAATTTTAGTGCAAATCTACACCAGTCAGATTTGTTTTCCTGACATACACACAGCAATTCATGCACCTAATTTAATAAGAGGTGTGCGCCACATTTTTTTCCACTGTACTTTTTATTAAAAACTGAAGAACGCTGTTCTTAAAGGCAACCTGTTTTATTGGATAACACTATTAACCTTCAGATATATGTTTAATCTGCAGGAAAATAGCGTTAGAAAGTTTAGTGAGCGCCATACTGAAACAAACTTTATTCCTCTAAGGCCCCCTTCACATGTCAGTGACTCCGGTAAGTATGATGTTTTTATACATACAAGAATCACGGACAAATGTGTCGCGGGCGGGGAGAGCGCTGCGCTCACCACGCTCAGGTCCGGCGCTGCTGCTACTGCTGCTCGGTGGCCCGAGCGGTGGGCCGGATCCGGGGACTCGAGCGGCGCTCCTCGCCCGTGAGTGAAAGGGGTGGTTTGTTGGTGTTTGGGATGTCGGTTTGTGACACCACCCACGGTATGTGGTGAGGTTGGAACACCACCGCTGCTCGTTATGGGGATCCCGGGAGCGATGACAGGGAGCAGCTGGGATGGTTCTCTCCCCTCCGTGGGTAGGGGGAATTTTGGTGGTCCCGGCGCCCGGTGATGTTGACTGTAAGGTGGATAGCGGAGTTTGGCGAGGTGCAGGGTCACGGGGGGGCAGCGCGGTGCCAGACGGCACGGTGGTACTCACTCAACCAGTAACGTACACGGAGTCTCTGGTAAAACAGACGGCTGGATGGACGGGTCCCACAGGCGGCTGCGGTGATCACTCCCGGTAGATTGGCGGTGACTGTCTCTCCCTGCACCTTTGTTGTGTTTTCGGCCCCAATGGCTTCCCACCGGTAGCCCGCTCCCCAGCGGTGTGTTTGCCAGAGGAGCCCCTTTTGCCCGCAGGCGCTGGCCCTGGGAACTCTAGCTGTGGCGGTAGCTGTATTTCCCTTCACGGTTGAGCGGTTACCTTCAGTCGGGTCTTTACTGCTGGGAAACCTCAAAGGTTCCCCCTCCAGGACTGTGAACTCCTCGGTGGGTAGGGTCAACCCCCTGGCTCCGCCCCACCTGGTGTGGACATCAGCCCCTGGAGGGAGGCAACAATTTGTGTCTGACTTCGGTGTTCCTAACCGGGGTGTGGGGTGTGTTGTTGCAGTACCTGTGACGTCCTGGCTTGTCCAGGGCGCCACAAATGCAGATCCATTACAATCAATCGGTGTGCTCACACAACAGTGATTTCTCACGGACCATGTGTCTGTGTGTCACACACTTTTTTGTGTGTTCCGCATGGAGAAAAGTCCCTTTTTCTCCAGCAGCACTGATGTCACACGGACCACACAGTGACATGTACAGGAAAAAACACATGTCTTTGAAATAAAATGAATTTCTATACTCACCTGTCTCCAGCCCTGCTGTCTTTGGTGCTGCTGTCACTTGCTTCAGGGCCCACTCATTATGCTCATTGCATTTTCATTGCACCGTGGACTCGGAAGCAGCAGCAGCACCGGGGACATCAGAACCACAGACAGCAGCGCCGGGGACAGGTGAGTAAAAGGTTCCTGCTCTCTGTGTGCTATCAAGGATAGCACACAGAAAACACACGTGTTTCAAAATCACGGCACACGGAGCGCCATACGCACCTTCAACACGTCCATGAAAAATGTGTGTTTTTCACTGACGTGTGAAAGAGGCCTAAGGAACCACCAACATTCAGTCATACAATCGTGATGGCACTACTATAGTCATACATCACATCACTGTGAGACACGGCTATAAGCATAACCTGACACTTTAACTGACATCCGGCTCAGCAAGGCATCAGTGAAAGTGACTGGTATTTTCCTAATAATATTAACTTGAAGTTTAACCCTATATCTGCATGTCAATAGCATTATCAAAAGTGACAGGTTAACTTTAATAGACTCCCCTGCTAAGTTTACAATATCTAAAATTTGTATGATATTTAAAAGTGTAAGGATGTTTATCAGGAGACATATATTGCATCTGTAGTTATTGGGTAGTTGTATGATTTACTTCAATTTTCTGTCTCACATAGTATATGCACAATATAAACAATAATGATATAATCAACCACAATAAACCACTGTCTATGAGGCATACAACGTTGCCACAGCTTCTTTCCATAAAGCTGACTTTCCATAAATCTGCCAATAACTTTCCTTCTCTGCTCCTCCATGTGAAAAGATGATGTAAAGTTTGGAAACCAATTATACACATAACTTTTGAATGCCACGAGCAAAACAAACTCTGACACTTTCTCACAAGTTTAATGAATTTTTAATGCATAAACATGCTAATTTTATCGCTTCACTGACAACTGATCCTTTTTTAGTGTTTCAGAGATGATCTCACGATAGCTATAACCAGGATTAAATATGTATATAAATGGTATGTTTACACATAGGATTATAGACATGCTATCAAAACTGTGTCACAAATTTGGAAACATTCATTAATTTATATCTATGATTTATCTTTACTTGAGTCCATTCATGAGTGCAGATAAGTAATAACTAATGTTGGGCGAGCGTGCTCGACGCTGCTTGGCACTTGATAGAACATCAGGGTGCTTAGGTACTGCGGTGCTCAGCCGAGTATAATGGGTGCTCAGAAGTGTCCCTCACGAAACTTCAAACACAAAGCACAGACTCACTTCACTGAATGTTTTGAGCTGTGAGAACCACTTATAGTCTTTGAATGGCTCTCACTGGGGGTTAAAACAATAATAGTAATAACTAATGATGGGCAAGCGATGCAATGCTCGGTGCTCGGTACATGAGTGTGTGCTGCCCCTGCAGCGGATCAAACCGCTCAGATCCAGGGATGGTGATTACTCGTGGCTTGAGGGTCTCCGGACCTGGGGCTAGGGGCCACATTGAAATGGAAAAGGTAGTATTTACAGGGGATTTGGTATACTTCGTGACACCACTCGTGGTGTACGGTAATTGGGAGTACCGCTGCTGCCGTTGGGAGTACCCGGGGTGATGGAGTGGGGCAGCAAGATGACATTACCCTCCACGAGTAGGGGTAGGCCCCGAGACTCTGGATGGGGATGCAGGGGTCAGTCGGGTACTCACTCAGCAATGAAGCAGATGCTGACAACAGGGTAAACCAAGTTTCTGACTATCGTTGCCTCTCGAGGGGAGCTCGTCTAGGTCCCGTCCCCTGCAGCACTGCCTGGTGGTCCGCAACCTGCCTCCTGGCACAAAAGTTTAGATTGTCCGTTGTGGCATGGTAGCTTGGAGCTTTCCGGGCCCCGCTCCCCACTATGGCTAAGTGAAGGAGCCTGCTCTCAGGAGCTCACTCTTGGGATTTCAGTGGGCCGCTTGCTAGGAAAGCCCTATACCCCTCGTTGCGCTAGTGCCCCCGATCTCTGAGCTTGGTGCGAACAGTCCATAAAGACCCTGTCCTCCGCAGGTTAATTGCTGGGTCGCCTAAGCTTCTCCCCGACCTAGGGTCTGTGTACCCCAACGTGCCTTCGGTCCCAGACCAGTAATAGGACCAGGCTACTGATCGTCCTCCTTGATGGGTTCCAGGCACCTAGCCTCAATCCCCTGCGACCAGGGGTCCGACTCCTCTAGGTCCAGACCACCGTCTGCGACCTAGTATACTTCTCCCCTGGGAGCTCCAACTCCCAGCTTCCTCAGAGCTCCTCACAGCTCGAGGGCTACCACTGAACTGAACTTGACACCTCCCACCTCCCTGTCCAACCCCTAGGTGGGTGGCCCTATTCCTGCTTAAGCAGTCCTCTGGTGTGCCTGACAGGTGTGGTTCAAAGTGTATCAAGGATTTGTGAATGCTGGTGGAGGCAGTACTGTAGGATGGAGACCCAAAACAATGGGGGTTTGAGTCCTTCACAGGAAGGGCAGATTGTGCAGAACCCTGTGATGAGCCGAATAGTCCAGGGCATCACAAGTGATCCCTACTACTGCTCGTCACTCGAGCCCAGCTGATCAGATGCTCTGACTGGTTCAACTCAAGTAACAAGTATAATGGAAGTCAATGATTAGCTAGCTCAGTTCTCTGCTCACATGCAGCCAGCCGTAAACAGAGAACATTCAGTGGAGGGAGGACAGGTGAGTCTGTTTTTTGTTATTTTTTTTACACACTACATCAAAAAATGTTTTAACTCCCAGTGAGATCCATTAAGAGACTGCAAGTGGCTCTCCTAGAAGTGACTGCTCACATCATTCAGTGAAGCGAGCACATGCATTGTGTTTGATGTTTCATGAATGACACATTGGAGCACCCATAATACTTGGCTGAATTCCTCGAGTTCCCAAAAACACCCCAATGCTCAATCTACTACCGAGCAATGTCGAGCATGCTAACCCATCATTAGTAATAACAAATAATGGAAAAATTAAACTCAATGTAATCCAGTATCACAAAGTTATTCTTTTATCTACACTGCTCAAAAAAATGATAGAACATTTAATAAACACCTATCACTAATCTGTATCACCCTTGGATTTTCTAAGTATCATCAATTAACAAAATAGTTCCTAAAGATCCCAAATATACCCCTAAAGAATCAGACTTGATGGCAAAAGTTAGGTCCAAACTTCCAGCTTGGCGAATATTGGGATGCAGAGCGGGATCCCACAACCCTCCAGCACCCTCCTTGCTGCTAAAAAGTACGAGATCTTGCATTTTGTGCTAACCCAGCACTGCTGTGTACTTTAATAAGCTGTTACTGAATAGTAATATCATTAGCATGGTTACCATTTGGTTACAGCTTAGTAAGGTAAGCGTCAGCATTGGGTTAATGCAAACTCTCTCTGCATCATGGCATTCTTCAACTTGGAAGTTCAGACCTGAAGTTTGCTAAAAAGTTGGCTCATTTAGATGGATATAAGGGACACATGGGTCCTCTTTATTTTATTATGTGTTGATTAGAAATACTCTTAAACTCTTAGAGGTACTTTTAAAGCATCACAGTAAAACCCCAATGCTATTAAACTTCAGGGATATCAATCTATCCAATAAGTTTAGAGTGGAAAGATTTGGTGTTTGTGTGATGTAACATATTTAGACAAAGCTCTGCTCATCATTCTGAAAAATTGTCACTCGATTATGTTTCTCACTGACTGTTTTCCCTGTAACTGGGACCCCTGGGGATGCCCCAGTTACAGTGTAAAATATGCAAAATAAAGTAAAAAGTATGTCCTAAAAATCTTTTAAGATCTCTTAAAAATGAAAAAAAAAAAAAAACTAAGGCAAAAACAAAACAAAATAATTCACGGTATAACCCTAAAAAATAATACAATTCAGTGTCCCTTGAAATAAATAACTCAGCACACCATGCCCTTTAAAATAAATAATTCCATAAATAAATAATGTCACAGCAGCAGTGCGGTCTGACAGTCTGGCACTGAGCTCACCTGAGGTCGCTTCTGGTGGTTCTCATGGTATCCTCTCTGTGAGTCACCAGCTGTAACCTGAGGTGAACCAAGTGCATGACTGTCAGACTGCATGTCATGGTGGCAGCTCAGTCTGACAGTCCATTGGCTTTGGGAGCCTTTATGGGAGAAACCTTTAATGGAATTTCACAGTCTTCAGTTGTCCTAACAGCTGGGAACTTCAGGAACCTTAAAGGCTCCTTTACTGTTTCTGGGCCTCACAGCTACTGGTAGACCCGGTGGCTGGGAGCTCTGGTAACCTTGTCCTGTTGGTATTCTGCTTAGTCTCTGCACATAACAAATGACGAGTGGGCATGGATGTCTGACATCTGTGAGGTTCTACAAAGCATTGAGGAATCAAATTGTAATAATTAGTGTAACCATCCCACTTTTGCTTTTACTCAAACAGTCGTTGCTCACAATTAAAGAGGAAGCTTTGCATGTGGACTAGTTGAAAATGGAAGAAGAAAGTACACTGGGTGATATTATCAAAGCAGCCTCATTTCATCTTCTCAGCACAGATTAATTGATAATGAAGAGGAGGCTGAAGAGGAGGAGATGGAAAGTAGACCTCCTGGTAGGGTCAAGGAAATGGCTGTTAGGAGTCTGGCACATATGATTGACTTTATGTCCTGCAGCCTTTCCCCCTGACCCTCACGTTATATGTATTTCAGCCAACACTGATTACTGGTTGTTCACCCTTCTCAACCAATGCTACAAAGAGAACTTTCCATCTCTCCTTCTTAAGGTTGCTATTAAAATGGTGCAATACCGAAAGGCCCTAATCGATCAATTAGTACAAATATTCCTATCTGACAAGGTTGGTGAAAGATCATAGTTCCTTGAGCAACAAAGGATGAAAGATAAAGGAGACACACACCAGGTTCAACAGAGGCAGGAAATTCTCCCAGAACCCAGGCCCTGATGCATGAGGGTCTGACAAGTAGAGAAAAGTTTTGGAAGATGGTGAAGGAATATCTTGCCAACCATACTAGCATTCTCTATGGCTTCTCTATGCCGTACAACTACTGGGTAACCAAAACATACAGCATAAATTGTCCCTCTATGTCTTGGAATTGCTGTCCTGCCCTGTCGCTAGTGGGGTTTTTTTGTAAACCAAATTTTTATTGAATTTTCTTATTGTAATTGGGATACAGAAAGAAGAAAAGATGGACCAGAAAATCAAGAGATCATATACCAGAATATTAATGATGTAATACCAAAATAACCATTTAGTTCTTAAGATTTACCCTTGCCCCCTCACCATACTAAATCTTTTCAAGTTAACAACTCCCATCAACCTTTTCTTTGCCCCAGCGCCTCCTCAGTACATTAACACTCAGAACTGCTTAAACAGCCTAAACATAGCCCCCCATGCCCCCTCCCTCCTCCCTCCCATGCGACACGGCTTATATCTTATTATCCTATATTTTTGAATTTGCCTAGCGACCCTAACAGATCCTCCTTCAAATACCATTCTGTGGACACGCTCTCCATTTTCAAAAAAATGTAGCCATCATCTCTTGTCTTTACTTTTCTCTACCACCAACTTCTTCAGCATGATCGTCAGTTTCAATTGTCTTATTAGTCCTTCTGTCGAGGGTCTTTCCCTTATCAACCACTTCTGGAGTATTGCCCTCTTGCTCATCATTGTTATGTAAAGAAACAAAATCGGCAGTTTGCCTCTTTCTTCCCCCTCCTCCTGCTGTTGATAGTGGAATAGCTACCGTAAGTTAGTGGTTCCAACTCCACTCTTTTCTTCCAAATTGCCCTTACCACCCCCTGAACTTGCTTCCAGAATCTCTTAATCACTCCACATTACCAAATCCCATGAAACAGATCTGATTTTTCTGCATTGCATTTCGGACAATTCAGTAATTTATCTGGTTGACTTGCATTCGGGATATTAAAACCATAGATTGCTTTATGTATGAGTCTAGATTAAGTGTCTCTCCAACTTTTGCTAACTATATTCTTCCTCAACACCATCCAACCCTTCAAAATTTTCTCCTCCCCCTCATGATCTCCTATTTGTCTCATCCACCCTTCCAGGGTTTTTCCAGGTATATTAGGAGCTAACACCTCTCTCAGATCCCCATAGAGACTTGATATATTTCTGTCGTTGATATCCCTCATTATAATCGCATCCATCTGGTTGGCCCCATATTCATTATTAATATTATGTAGTTTCTGCATTATCCCTCGTTTGCTCTGCTCATACTGAATAGTCCATATTTCTCACACGTCATTCATCTCCAGTCCATACCATGCATCAGGTTCTTAAGAGTCCTTGTCCCTTTCTCTCTCCATTCCCTGAAAAGTTCATTCTCCCTTCCTTGCGGAAAAACTGGATAGGCCCAGATGTTGAGGAATTTTGAAACATTCCAGGCCATCCGAATTTCTTTCTTACAGCCTTCCACGTTATCACAGTATCCCTACAATTCAGTGAGTGCTTTATGTTTGGCGGTAAATTCGAGATCGACGCATGTAAAATTTAACTCAAGTTCCAGGGTTTGCAGAATTCTGCCTCCAGAGCACAGTCAGAATATCGGTTTGTCCGTCTTAGTCGCTAGTGTTTTGTCAGAGCGGGTTTTAGTGTTGCCAGGGGCAAAATAACTGATCATCTCAAAAGACTGAGAATCTGACTGTTGTCAAAATAAACAATACCTGGATTCAATCACAGCTGATTACAGTAGCAAAACATAAAGCCAAATCAAATGTTCTTTTTTTTTTACTGGTGTATGCCCATGCATCCCTCCCACCCCAAACAGGTTACATAGTTCATGGTTTATTTTTCTTGTCCTCCTTCTCTCACACCATATCAATATGGTTATTTTTTGCCCAAGCTCCCAATTTGATGAGGGCCATTAACCGGTACTCCCTCAAATTTTGGAGAGCCAATAGGCAGCATTCACTTATAAATTTTGGAGGGCCATTAGATGGCCCTCATTTACAATTTTTGGAGGGCCATCAGGTGGCCCTCACTTACATTTTGGAGGGTTGTAAGGCAGCCCTCCCTAATAATTTTTAGAGGGCCGATAGGTGCTAGGTTGCTGCTAGTAAGGTATTGGCCTTCAGGCAGAAGTAGAGTCACTGAAACAGATTATTAATTCAAATTTGGTAACACTGACACTGTGTTTTAGTAAGAGCAGGACACTATGTAGGTTCTGTAAGGTAGGAAGACGCCACCACCAGGATGTCCTTTTGGTGCTATGAAGGTATTTTGCCTCAGGCAGAAGTACAGCCATTAACACCGACTATTAATTCAAAATTGGTAACACTGACACTGTGTTTTAGGCCCCCTTCACACGCACGTGTCTCCGGTACGTGCTAGGTCCGTGCCCGCATGTACCGGAGACACGGGCACACGTAAACCCATTAAAATCAATGGGTTTATGGGCATGCACGTGTGCAGCCATTGGCCCGTGCCTCCGTGTGGAGCAGACGTGAGCCCGTGTGCTCTACATGGATAAAGGTCCGTTTTTCTCCGGCAGCATGGGTGTCACACGGCCTGCACCCGTACCACACGGATGTAGTGTGAATGCGGTCCCCTGTGACACGCGCCGGAGAAACACACGTGTCAGAGAAAAAAATAACAAAACTTTACTCACCTTCTCCTGCCCTGCAGTCTCTGCCGCTGCTGTCACTTGCTGCCGACCGCCGCTCATTATGCTCATTTAATATTCACTTCACTGCGGCGGAAGCTGCAGCAGCGGGTAGTCGGCAGGACCGTAGACCGAAGTTCAGCACCACGGACAGCGACGCCAGGGACAGGTGAGTTGAAAGTTCTTGTTCTCCGTGTGTTATCACGGATAACACACGGAGAACACATGTAGTGCCATAAACACGGCACACGGATGGGAAAACGCACCTTTGACACGTCCGTGAAACACGTGCGTAATTTTCACGGACGTGTGAAGGGGGCCTTAGTAAGAGCAGGACACTATGTAAGTTTATGTAAGATATGAAGCCGCCACCAGTATGCTAGGTTGCTACAAGTAAGGTATTGGCCTTCAGGCAGAAGTAGAGCCACTGACACCGAATATTAATTAAAATTTGGTAACACTGAACAGGACACTATGTAGGCAGGGGTGGTATTCAAATTTTTAACAACAGGTTCTCTGTAAACCCCGCCCATTTGAAAATCACACCCATTCTGTAACCACACCCAATTTGTTAGCCACACCAATTTTCACGCACTTTCCTCAACCAAAAAATGCAAGTCATTTAAATTAAAATCTCTTTCCCCTTCTTACCCTCCTCTACCTTCACTCTCCTGTCCAGTGCCAGTTGTTCCAGTCACTGTCAGTCATATTGTATTAAACAGTTTTTCTACAATTTTTAAAAATTATTACTAAAGGAGCCCTGCTAAAATGGAATGGATGACCTTCCCCACGAAGATGCCATCCCATGTGACTGCTTTTCCAGTGCAGATCCCATCCCATGTGGCTCCTTTCCACCTACAAATCTCATCCCATGTGGTCTCTTTCCCCCACAGATCCTATCCCATTATGGCCTCTTTCCCCTGCAGATCCCATCCCATTATGGCCTCTTCCCCCAGCAGATCCCATCATGGCCTCTTTCCCCAGCAGATTCCATCATGGCCTCTTTCCCCAGCAGATCCCATCATGGTCTCTTTCCACAGCAGATCCCATCATGGCCTCTTTCCCCAGCAGATCCCATCATGGCCTCTTTCCCCAGCAGATCCCATCATGGCCTCTTTCCCCAGCAGATCCCATCATGGCCTCTTTCCCCAGCAGATCCCATGCTATGTGCTCCTTTTCTCATGCAGATCCTGTCCCATATGGCTTCTTTTCCCATGTAGTTCTCATATTATGCGGCCTCCTCTCCCTTGCAGATCTCATCCCATGTGGCTCATGTTCCCATATAGTTCCTATCTTATGCGGCCTCCTCTCCCCTGCAGGCTCCCATGCTGATTCCATGCGGCCTCCACTCCCCTGCAGGCTCCCATGCAGATTCCATGCAGCTTCCCCTCCCCTGCAGGCTTCCGCCCCTGCAGGCTCCCATCCCATGCGACCTCCACTCCCCTGCAGGCTCCTGTCCCATGCAGCCTCCACTCCACTGCAGGCTCCCGTCCAATGTGGCCTCCACTCTCCTGCAGGCTCCCATCCCATGCAGCCTCCACTCCCCTGCAGGCTCCCGTCCTATGCGGCCGCCACTCCCCTGCAGGCTCCCATCCCATGCGGCCTCCACTCTTCTGCAGGTTCCCGTCCCATGCCGCCTGCACTCCCCTGCAGGCTCCCATCCCATGCCGCCTCCACTCCCCTGCAGGCTTCCATCCCATGCGGCTTCCACTCCCCTGCAGTCTCCTGTCCCATGCAGCCTCCACTCCCCTGCAGGCTTCCATCCCCATATGGCCTCCACGCCCCTGCAGGCTCCCGTCCGCATGTGGCCTCCACTCCCCTGCAGGCTCCCACCCCATGTGGCCTCCACTCACCTGCAGGCTCCCACCCCATGTGGCCTCCTCTCCCCAGGCTCCCACCCCATGTGGCCTCCATTCCCCTGCAGGCTCCCAACCCATGTGGCCTCCTCTCCCCTGCAGGCTCCCACCCCATGTGGACTCCTCTCCCCTGCAGACTCCCATCCTATGTGGCCTCCACTCACCTGCAGGCTCCCGTCCCATGTGACCGCCTCTCCCCTGCAGGCTCCTGTCCCATGTGGCCTCTACTCCCTTGCAGGCTCCCACCCCATGTGGCCTCCACTCCCCTGCAGGCTCCCGTCCCATATGGCCTCCTCTCCCCTGCAGGCTCCCACCCCATGTGGCCTCCTCTCCCCTGCAGAGTCCCATCTTCAGCTCACAGAGCGCTTACCTGCTCTAAGTGCTGGCGGCCTCTCCCCCGTCATCCTCCATGGCACTCTGTACACTGACGCTGCCGTGTCCTCTGCAGCGTCATCACGCCGGGTCAGAGGGCAAACTGGCTCCACTGAACCCGGAAGTGCTGTGTATGTAGCATCCCACGGGGCCTCAGGAGTTACTCGTCACTGGGCCAGTGGTTTTGTGGGGTTGCTGTGACTGGCCTGACCCGCCTCCATGGCCCCGTCGGCTACATGTAAAGGACAAACGAACAGGTATCCGGTGTAAAGGGGGATGGAATGAGGGTGAAGGGTTCCTGGGAAGCATGTCACCGGTTGCAGCGGCGACGGGGGTCCTGGACTCCTATGCCGCGGACTCTTCCTGCGACTTTTCCTCTCCCAGGAGCAGGGGTTGGATGGGAGTGGGGGATGCTTTGCAGCATCACTCGTTGTGCGCGGCCATGAATCGTTCACCGTTGGGAGATGTTGCTCTCCTCCAGGGCTGATCTTAACGCAGCCCAGATAGTCCAGCTCCCCACAGGTGGAGCGAGCCTCAAGGATGATGAGAACGATGGGGACGGCTGACGGCGCCAAAGCGCGGGGCGGCGGCACCGGCAATGTCAAGGACGACACAGGGGCTGTGATTCAAAGTTTTTTTACTCACAGTTCTTAAAGGTCCTCAGAGGTGCCGCTTTCCGCCGCCATGGATGGACTCCAGCCGGTCCCGGGTGAATCAGAGGCAAATCACCAATGTCTGTGGAAATGTGTGAGACCTTCCTCCTTGCGCTGACCTGCAGCTCCCTGTGGCCTGAAGCAACTTGGGGACTTCGCTGTCTGTGTTAAGTGTTCCGTCCTGTATGCAGGTGATGCGGGTCATCTCCATGGGGCCTGGCTGTAAACCCAACCCCAGATCCTGTATGTCACTGTGCTCCAGGAAAGTGGGTGGTGGGCGATGGGACATGAAATCCCCATCCCCTGCAGATTTGTTAGAGTCCGTGAAGGGTTCTGCACCCCGACTGCGCTGGCACTGTGGAAGCGGCTAAGCTCCACCGCAGCTGCCATGGCTCCTCTGTCTCACCCTCTCCACCGGTCACCTCTGTCTCTCGCCCTCTTTCAGTCTGGCCAGTCATAGCTATAGAAGCTCTGTGAAGCACTCTCTATAGTAGCCATGGTACTACAAGTCCGATGATGTTCTGGCACTTTCTCCTTCTTCCCCGAGATGGTTCCTAAGCTCACATCACCTGGCAGTCCCCCTGAGGGAAGCTGAGCGTAACACTACCCCCAGGGGACCTGTTGTTCCTTCGTTGTCTCAGACTGTTCTGAAGTCAAAACTGTTTGTGTTTCTCCTCCCCACTCAGTGCCCCCACCCTTGGGATGACTTTTAGTGGCTGTAACCTGGAATTCCCCAGACTATCCAGCTTCCTGTGTAAGTGGTGACTCATAGCTAGATGTTTTATGTAAGTGGAAAAACAACACCGGTAATTAACTCCTTCATCACCCGAGTCCAAGAATTGCACCATAAATGAAATGCAATGCCCTGTGGCTACTGAAGCCTCAGGGGCGCCACATATAGGCACACTGTCCAAATGTTCTTGGTATTTGTGATTAATGTCAGTTTTAAGGGTGTAATGTGTATTTGTGGACTGGATGAATAACCTTAAAAATGTTGTACGGTTTGTGAATTTGTGAAGCTAGAAAAAAATTGAAAAGTAGGTTAGCACCCCTGTCCTGTACCTCTGATACCATGTGACTGCTGCTGTGAGACCCTGCACCTCTGATAATATGTGTCTGCAGTTGACGATGCAGACCATGCACCCCTAATGAAATGTAACTGTAGATTTGAGACATACAGTATCTTATTATTTTACTTTTATAGTGCCATTAATTTCACAGTACTTTACAAACATCATAATGGCAGACACTGTCCTCATTGGGCCTCTCTAGCTAAATTCCCAATCAGTATGTCTTTAGAATGTACATGACAGGCTTTTTAACACATGCACAGTACAAAATTCACAATAATGAAAACAGGAACAGAGGGCGGGCCGGCAGCTTCTGGTGTCACTAATGATGTCAGACACATTTGGCCCTCCCTGATGCAGCCATACTTGCAATTAGCTGCGGCCATGACTTGGGCCCCAGGGTTTAAAGGGGTGGTCAGAAGGTAAAGCATTTTTCCTCCTAACTTCCTATTTAGTCCCATAATCTCAGCTATTTTTTAATATACTAACTTTAATAACTACTAATATACTAACTACTTTAATAAAAAAAGTTTTTATTCCTATTTTCTGTCTGATGATGATTTGTGTGGTTTTTTGCAAAGAGATGCAGATTTGGTGCTGAAATTTATGTACCAAATTCCTGCAGCAAATCTGCGTCTTGTGGGAAAACAAAACGCATGAATATCACATCAAAACCGCATTGCATTTAGATGCATTTTTTTGCCAGAAGATGCAGATTTGGTGTGTACATTTCAGTGTGGTTTTCTGCCAGGAGATGCAGGTCTCATTGAACTGAATGAGTTCACTTGAGGTGAGGTCACTTAGTTCAATGAGGTCACCTGAGGTCAGGTAACCTGTGGTCACAGGTGGGGTACCGTGGAAACCTCAAGCTGTGACCACACATAAATTGAGTGACATCATCGCTCAGAGCTGCAGGTCAATCAGTCTGTGCCTGAAGCCACAGTGTGCAGTCATGTTCTGTGCATGCACGCTGTAACTTCAGTATGTAGCAGGATTGCCGTGGGACCTCGTGTGGATTATGTCAGAACTGAGTGTTTGGAGTTAATAAATTGGAGGGTGGGAGTTTTTTGTATTTTAATTCAAATGAATGATTATTTCTGTGTCTTATTTCTTTTCACTTATAGCATTAATAATGTTGGGGGTCTCATAGATGCCGTCCATTACTAATATAGGGCTTAGTGGCAGCTGTGAACTGTCATTAACCCCTTATAGTACCCCGATTGCCACCGCAGCAGGGCGATAATTCTGGGAAGCTGCAGGCTGCTATTTTTAGGCTGGGAGTCCAACAACCATGGTCTCTTTAGCCTAAGAATACCAGCCCTGAGCTGTCATCTTTATCATGGCTGTGTATCAAAATTGGGGGACCACACACCATTTTTTAAAAAGTTTTCTTTAAATAATTTAAAAAAAAAAGCCACCCAGTGTCCCTCATATTTTGATACAAAGCAAGGATAACCAGACGGGTGGGGACTGCAGCCTGTACCCATCTGCTTTATCTATGTTGAGTATCAATATATGGGGGATTCTACGCCATTTTTTTATTTATCTGTTTCTACACTGCATTAGGGGACCCTGACAGCATGTGGGTGCGCGGTCTAACAGCAACCAATCACAGATGCTGGAACTGCCGGTGGGTGGGGGAAGCAGTAAATATGTATGACGGTTAATGAGCAGACCCGAAAGTATTGTTACAACTGCAAGGAGACTGGTACTTTAACAATTTTGATTCCTTTTTTTACAGTAGATTTCATGGCCAATTACAGCCATGCCAATTCTTGACATGGCTGTGATGGGGCCGGAAGCTGATGGTTTGTGCAATATTGTAAAAGCGAATATGGTGCCCCTGGGCTTCAGGCGCCACAGTGTATTACACCTCTCTAAAGGGGTAATATCCATCCTGTGTTAGGAGGGGGTTAACTGCCAGTGCCTTCATAAAACCACACACATAAAACATTAAGGTACTTCCCACAGGGGGGTGGACTAGGGCAGACAGGGAGGTTAGCCATCATGAAGCATGGGACTTCCCCAGTCGCTAGGACAACCACTGGGGGTGGGCACCACTTGGGGTAAGAAGTAGGCACAACCATCTCACTTGACCAGTCTTTCCCGGGCACAGGTTGGGAAACATCTCGCACAGACAACAGGAGTGTTTCTCTTCATTTGTGGGGCCCGTGGCTTGGAGATGGAGGCTTAGCCTGGGTTCCAGACAGCAAATGGGGAACACTTCACTAGAAAGACTTCTACGGGCATTGGCGGTGACCGACGACTATCTGAGTTCGGCTTGAGCCCATCATGGCAGAGACCAGTACTCTGGGGCATCGCCTGAACTACCAGTGAATAAAAAACCTGGAACCGCAGCCCCTGCCTCTGCCACTCATTTGCCGGAGGCCGTCGCCCAGCGCTGCGGTGCCAACGGGGACTATCACCACACCTGTCCGACCTTCGTGATCCTCCATGGGGTAACCCCGCTCTGCCTGTGGGGAGCGACACCATCTTGGCTGCGACCTTCACCAACAGCCCCGGAGAGCAGCACCCACAGCGGCGGCCCATCTCTGGTTGCGAACCACAGGTGGCGTCACGATCTAAAAACACTTTCCTGTCAGGGAACCTGTCAGGTAATTTATATGTTCTAGCCTAGTATCAATGTGATGTGTGTGCTCGTAACCCCTTTCTACCCTTCCCTGTGTTGTAATAAGGTGTAATGTGAATGTATAAAAATGTGTTTTATTACTTATGTGCTCTGTATGTAAATGTGCAAGGATTCTAGCCCCGTGGGCGTTCACATGTTTTCCATGGTATCACGCTCCTGTGGGCGTGATACCATGGATTTACATCAGCGATGTGACCTACTTCACTACTTCAGATCCCGCGCATGCGCACTTACCATTCCCACAGCCTTGCTTGCTTCCTGTCTTCAGACGCGCTCTGCGCATGCTCAGAAGACTCCTGCGGTTCCGGTGATGCACATAGCGCATCTGAAGACAAGAAGCAAGCACCCGAATACCAAGGCTGCGGGAATTGTAAGTGTGCATGTGCGGGATCTGAAGTGGAGATGGTCACGTCACTGATGTAAATGCCCTGTGGGCGTGATACCGTGGAAAACATGCAAATGCCCACAGGGCGTCGCCCATGGGGATAGAATCCCTGCACATTTACATTCAGAACACTTAAGTAATAAAACACATTTTTATACATTCACATTACACATTATTACAACACAGGGGTGGGTAGGAAGGGGTTACCAGCACACACATCACACTGCTACTAGATTAGAACACATAAATTACCTGAAAGGTTCCCTTTAAGCCAATAAACTCTCCTTTAACTGCAGTGTACTGAGCATCGCACCCATGGGTGTCATATAAGATTCGATAATGCGATGTAGCCGGCCAATCACATTAATGCCGTAAGCCAACATGGCTATGGCATTACTGTGATTAGTAGGCAAAAACCCACATGGTTAGTGGCTGAAAAACAGCTGCAAAACATGCAAGGCAGGGACTCGAGCATGGTTCTCAAGCACCCACAATATTTTGCCAGGCAACAAGCATGCCTGAGCAACCTAATGCTATTTAAAGTATCAAGCAGTGCTGAACACGCTCGCTCATAACTGTTACACTTTTGCTCATCAGTTTATTGTTATGCCAGAGCAAGGAAACGCCCAGCCTGTGGTGCAACACACTGGAGGATAACCAGGGAAAATGTAGAGGAAGACCCTGGTGATAGGGAGAGGGATCACCACCTCAAACTCACCTGTGACTGATCCCTGAGCTCCATAACGTTCTTAGAAGGGTCCCTCCCCTTGTGCATATCATGTTCCTAGGCCCTCACTGACCCTTAACTTACCTTGACTGATGATTAGGTCAGCGAGACCCTAAGGCGGGCTTTGCACGCTGCGACATCGGTAACAATGTGTTACCGATGCTGCAGCGATAGTCCCGCCCCCGTCGCACGTTCGATATATAGTGAAAGCTGCCGTAGCGATTATTATCGCTACGGCAGCTTTACACGCACATACCTGCCGTGCGACGTCCCTCTGGCCCGGCGACCCGCCTCCTTCCTAAGGGGGCGGGTCGTGCGGCGTCACAGTGACGTCACACGGCAGGCGGCCAATTGAAGTGGAGGGGCGGAGATGAGCAGGATGTAAACATCCCGCCCACCTCCGTCCTTCTCATTGCAGCCGGGAGGCAGGTAAGGTGAAGTTCCTCGCTCCTGCGGCTTCACACACAGCGATGTGCGCTGCTGCAGGAGCGAGGAACAACATCGTACATGTCGCTCCCCCGGCATTATGGAAATGTCGGAGGCTGCAGCGATGATACGATGACGACGATTTTGCGCTCGTTCATCGTATCATCTAGGATTTACACACTACGACATCGCAAGTGACGCCGGATGTGCGTCACTTTCGATTTGACCCCACCGACATCGCACCTGCGATGTCGTAGTGTGCAAAGCCCGCCTAAGTCCCACTACTACAATAAAATCACACAAGGAAAGGCACAACAGATAGCACTCCTTGGGTTATTAGGCAGGAAACCACAGTTGCAACTGAAATGACACCTCAGTTACTCCAGAGACAGGCTCCTACAAAGTGGTCAGTATAGAAGATCTACCATTAGTACGTAATAAAGCCAGGAATGGGTAAATATAGTGGAAGGGCATAATGACAAGATGCTGCAGCTGTGATTACAACCATGAGTAATCTCAGCCAGGAAGGAAAGAGTGCTTAAACCTTTCAGCATCAATGAAAGTAAATCTGTAGCGCCCCTGAATGCATCAGGGTGCTACAGGGAACTGCATCCTTACCCAGGGTGCAGGGCCTACCCCCCATGATTCCAGGTGCCCAGGAAATCGGTGTCACTCCCATCTGCACCACAAACAACAAAGCACACCTCACATCATGACCTGTCAGACACACCAGTGGGTTGGTCTAGCTGGAACAAGGCCGCCCACCTGGGTTCAGGCAGACTGGTGGGAGGGACGAGGTGAGAACAGTGAGAGCTCCCGAAGTGAGAGGAGCTGGAGTGTTACCTCCCGGGGAGCTAGTAAAGAGAATTTGGGTCGTAAGCTGTGATCCGGGACCAGAGGAGTCATTGACCGGGTTCAGGGACTGACAGAACTGACCGGTACCGAGCACGACGGGGTACTGGACCCTAGGTCAGGAGCCGATTCAACGTCCTGGCAATTAACCTGCAGAGAAAGGGGGCCTCCAGGGACCTTCCTAGTAGCTCAGAGATTGAGGACATCAGCACAACGAGAGGCACATGGTTTCCCAGACAAAGCAACCCACTGAGGTCCCAAGTGCCAGCCCTTAAGAGTGAAGATGAGCCACCCCCCTGGCATTCGAGTTCAGTTCGTCGAACGGAGGCCCTGTTCGACGAACCATTCGACGAACAACTCTAACCCCATTGAAAACAATGGGAGGCAAACACAAACACATTATGCATGTACACATACAGTTAATAAACATTGCCATAACACTTACAGGTCCCCGCGATGTGTCCTGCACTCTGTCTCCCGCCGCTTTTCCTTCCGATAATCGCTGCGTCCTCCCGGTAGCCAGCACTGATGATAGGACCTATCGTGACATCAAAATAGCATGTGACCAGTCACGTGTCTATTATCTCATTGGCTACAGACTGGTAACATGGCCAGACGTCATTGCTAGGTCCTGTCAGTGCATCTCTCCGGTACGCGGTGATCGTTCAAGCATCTCCGTGTACCGGCGAAATGCTCTGCTACATGGTCGACTCCCCATTCCTGCATGTGTGCGCTCTTTACAGAGTCAGCCCACATGCAGGGACTAGCTGTCACAGCTGGTAAATAGCAGCACCGGGAATCACGTGATCGGAGCACCGTTGCTATGGTAACCCGCCTGTCAGTGGTGACGTCACCGCTTACAGCACGCAACTTCTGCTCACTCACTGAGTGATTAGACTGCATGGGGAGCAGCAGCGTCTTCCTCCCATGCTGTGCTGTCTGATGTAGCAGAGCTGCATGGGTTGAAGGAGAAAGAAGACAGAAGACCAGGATCGTGGAGGGCTGACAGGGAGTAATAAACATGGAGTCTCTAATGTGTTTGTGTATTTATTTCTATTAAAGTATTTTTTTCTCTGTGTGGTGTCTTTTTTTTTAACCCTTTATTGGAGATTCTTAATGGCCGGGTCAAACTTGCCTGACATTAAGAATCTCTGGCTTAATACTAGCTAGTAAAACAAAGCTAGTATTAACTCATTATTACCCAGCAAGTCACCCGGCTTCAGGACTGCTGGAAGAGATGGATACAGCGCCAGATGATGGCACTTCTATGAAAGCGCCATTTTCTGGGGCGGCTGCGGACTGCAATTCGCAGCAGAGGGGCCCAGAAAGCTCGGGCTAACCTGTGCTGAGAAATCCAATCCCCAGGCTGCCTAGTTGTACCTGGCTAGACACAAAAATGGGGCGAAGCCCACGTCTTTTTTTTTTTTTATTATTTCATGAAATTCATGAAATAATTAAAAAAAAGGGCTTCCCTCTATTTTTAGTTCCCAGCCGAGTACGAATAGGCAGCTGGGGGTTGGGGGCAGCCGTACCTGCCTGCTGTACCTGGCTAGCATACAAAAATATGGCAAAGCTCACGACATTTCGTTTTTAATTTTTTGGCAAAAAAAATAAAAAATTCTTCCCTGGATTTTCCATTGCCAGTGAAGGTAACACCAAGCAGTGGGGGGTTAGCAGCCAGTAGCTGCTTGGATTACCCTTAGCGAACAATACAAAAAATGCAGCGGGAGCCAATATATATTTTTTTAAAATATTTATTTAAATAACTAAAAAAAAATGGGCTTCCCTGTATTTTGATTGCCTGACATCACAGTACTGTAAAAACAAATCATTAAAAAAATGACGTAGCACTCCGCGGTATTTGTGATTCTCAGCGCAGATAAAGCAGACAGCTACGGGTGGCCACCCCCATCTGCCTGGCGTTACCTTGGCTGGCAATCAAAATACAGGGAACCCCATTATTTTTATTTAAAAAAATAGTTTAAAAAAAATGATGTGGGGTCCCCCATTTTTGATAGCCAGCTATGGTAAAGCAGACGGCTGTAGCCTGAAAACCCCAGCTGGCAGCTTTACCGTGGTTGGTCATCCAATGTGGAGGTCACCCCAGGCTCTTTTTTTTATAATTATTTTATAAATAATAATAATTACAAAAAAAAAGTAGGTTCCCCCAAATTGGATCACTAGCCAAGGTAAAGCGGACAGCTGTAGTCTGGTATTCTCAGGGTGGGAAGGTCCATAGTTATTGGCCCTTCACAGCCTAAAAATAGCAGGCCGCAGGCGCCCCAGAAGTAGCGCATCCACTAAATGCGCTAATCCTGGCGCTTCACCCCAGCTCATCCCGTTCTCTGGTGCAGTGGCAAACGAGGTAATAAATGGGAATGATACTAGCTGTAAGGTCACCTGACATCAAGCCCAGTAGTTTTTGATGTCATGGCGTCTATCAGATACCGACATCACAAACTGTCAGTACTAACAAAAAAATAGACAAAAAAAAATGTATTTGAAAAAACACTCCCCAAAACATTCCCTCTTTCACCAATTTATTGTAAGGAAAAAAAAATAAGGGAGTCCCACGACGACCATCTAGAATATGGTGGGACACACTCAGTGAACGTATCCCCCATTTTCTGTGAATGCAGACCCTCCATGTGAGGAGTGTGGGTGCAATGGATCTGCACCCACTCTCCCCGGGTCCACAGCAGTCCATGTCGTAACTGTTGCTACCAAAGCTGTAATTCCCTGCTCATGAGGCAAGGGCATGCCTAATCAGGAGAACTATTCTACATTTCCAAATATTGGTATTTGCTGATATTATTGCTATTCCACCTACTATATATTGGGGATAGGATCTTGGAGATGGAATACCCCTTTAAGTCCAGTTATCCAGCTGAATGAATACTAAACAACAGAGCTCGCTATTTAGACATGTTTTCTTGTGGCATACAATGGACTCTCATGTTTGGTAGTCGTTCAGCAGGGCACCTATAAAATCAAATACCTCCATTTGGAAATGTAGTATAGCTCTCCTGATCAACTATGTTCCTTACCTCATGAGCAGGGTATTGCAGTAGCTTACAGATGCATGGTTACCGCCACTTACTGTGTCTGAACACAGGAAGCTGAGCTGACAGCCACTCTGTGCATGCGTCAACGTCTATTGTGAAGGAGGGGGCCGCGGGGGATCAACGCTGCACAGGTACCGTGGGACACCGGGGAGCACCGGTGGGCTTATAAGGGGTGACATGGCAGGGCCTGGGGAGGAGTTTTCTGTCGCATGTGTCATGGAACATGCAACAGAAATCAGAGGAGTAGGGTGAATGCGGCCTGCCGTCTTGGATTTCCGGGAGGGGGTCAGGTGGGGGGCACTTTGGTGACACCGGGGGACCGGAGGGGACCGGGGAGGAGATTTATCTCCCATCTGACATGTTTGTTCATGCCAGATGGGAGATAAATAATTTTTTACCGGCGCTGTCATTTACTGTAACGTGATCATCGGTATACGGTATATACCAGTGATCACGTGAGTGGGAACCGGAAAAAAACGGCCTAAGTCATGATCTCCAGGGTTTCAGCTACCCCCTGAAACCCCAGAGATTTTCTGACGCTGGGGGGGCGCTATTCACTTATTTCTGCCTGCTGTTTATAAACGGCAGATCAGATTAAGACTACATTGACACGACCGATCCGTTTTTGCAGTCCGCAAAAAACAGTCCGTTATTTTCACGAATGCATCCGTGTGGCATTCGTTCCCGTTCCGTATACGGTCCGTATGTCATCCGTTTGTCATCCGTGTGCCTTCCATTTTTTTGTGTACTGCAAAAAAACTGAAGGAGGGAAAATACATAAATTCACCCAGGATCCATAGCTTCAACCTACATGAGGCGGTCACGTTCACTCCAGTGCCATTTTCTACGGCTTTTCACAGCGTAGAGCGCTCTGGTGATTTTCTTGTGCTTGTACACTTCATATCAGTTTTTTCTGTCATTATAATGTCAAAAAGACACATAATGTCCCACTCTCCTGCATTTTGTAATTTTGCACCCTTTGGTGCCTTTCATGTGACACTAAGGGGTGCTTAGCCTTGTATTTAGCCAAAAAAAATAAATACATTAAAAAAAAAAAATGACGTGGGGTTACCCCTATTTTTGATAGCCAGCTAGGGTAAAGCAGACGCCTGCAGCCTGCAGACCACAGCTGGCAGCTTTACCTTGGCTGGTAATCCAAAACTGAGGGCACCCCACGCTGTTATTTTAAATTAAATAAATAATTTAAAAAAAAAAACACACATGGGGGTCCCCCCAAAATTGGATCACCAAGGTAAAGCGGACAGCTGGGATCTGATATTCTCAGACTAGGGAGGTCCATGGTTATTGGACTCTCCCCAGCCTAAAAATAGCAGGCCGCAGGCGCCCCAGAAGTGGCGCATCCATTAGATGCGCCAATCCTGGTGCTTCACTCCAGCTCATCCAGTTGCCCTCGTGCGGTAGTAAACGGGGTAATATATGGGGTTAATACCAGATGTGTAATGTCACCTGGCATCAAGCCCTGGGGTTCGTGATGTCAGGTGTCTATCAGATACCCGACATCACCAACCCAGTCAGTAATAAAAAAAAAAAAAAAGACGAAAAACATTTTTATTTGAAAAAACACTCCCCAAAACATTCCCTCTTTCACCAATTTATTAGAAAGAAAAACAAATCCAGGTCTGGTGTAATCCAAGGGGGTCCCATACCATAGTCAATGTCCCAGTCAATGAAGAACAGAATGTTCCATATTGGCTGGGAGAGCAATGCAGTTACCTGAGCTAACATCAATAGGTCAGCCCCGGTCACTGCAGGGCATGTCAAGTGCTTCTGTCAGGAGGATAGCGAGGTACAATACCTGCGGTGATCGCTACACTCCTGATAGCAGAGCTGTTACTGAGTTCAATGACCGCCGCCTTCACAACCAAGTATCGCGGGTGCCTGTGACGTCACCACTAGTGACAGTCTCGGTTCGGCAGCGAGAGGAGATGTGACAAGCGGCGGCCATGGAGCACAGTGACAGCGCTGACGTCGGGAGGGCAGGACTTCATCACCACAGGTATGGAACTTCACTAACCTCCTGACGGCAGCGCTTGTCATCCCCACGGCTACTGTCACTGCAGTGTGGGCAGCAGCGGACACCGTACAATGCGGGCAACTGTGGACACTGCTGAGCGGGCAGCCGCGGGGCTGGGGCTGGGGCATAGCCAGGGTAAACATCGGGTTACTAAGCAAAGCGCTTTGCTTGGATACCGGATATTTACCCTGGTTACCAGCTTACCACAGGCTGCCAGCGATGGCTCCCTGCACACGTAGCTGTAAAAAGCCACGCTTTTGGTGATCGAACCGTTCTCGAACGCAGCTCGAACTGCCGAACTTTTAGCATTTAGCAAATCGTTGGGTGGAAATGGACCCACTGGACCAAAGGGGGGATAACGGGATTACGCTTTAATGGGAGGGCTTGACTAAGTGAGTATTGAAGTAAACGCCAGGTGAAACTCCCAGGACAGTTATCGGGACTTTGAAACCTTACTCCCAGGACACGAACGAGCTCTGTTATGGATAGGCAGAGTCACTAGAATTGACAGGTGCAGCCAAAGATGGCTGAGGCAGACAGTACGGCCAGGACAGGTGGGCACCAAGGGCACAGCCACAACAGGGGTGTTAGGTACAGGAAGATTGCCACTGGCACATGTACAGACAGTGGACAGGGGGACCTAATAGTTAGTTAACTAACTGACCAAGTTGCATAGGCCGCTCCCATAATGATAGGCAGAGAGGCACTTCTGGGAAATGTCGCTCTGGTCCTATAAAATAAGGGCAGGTGTGAATACGCATGCGCTACACGCATTCCACTGAGACCTGTGTGGAGTGCAAATGCCCCAGAAGGAGGAGGAAGGGTGGTACAGGATGGCGGCATCAATGAGTCGGCATCCCTTGCTGGTAAGAGGCAGAGCAATGCAAGGATGCTGGCACTACAGTACCCCCTCTTATGCCCCCTCTTCCCCAGGCCTGAAGGATATTTCTTCTCCAGAATTATGTCTTCACACACCGATGGAACAGGTACATTCTTTAAAAAAAGAAAAAAAAAAGTTCACCAGTGAGCTTGGCAACTCAAAACCACCTGGACATCCACAGAAGACAACAGTGATGAACAATCACAGAATCCTTTGCATGGTGAAAAAAAAACAAAAACATTCACAACATCAACATCTACACAACATCAAGAACACTCTCCAGGAAATAGATATTTCAGTATCTAAGGGCCGCTTTACACGCTACGACATCGCTAAAGCTTCGCTAAAGCGATGTCGTTGGGGTCACGGAATTTGTGACGCACATCCGGCCGCGTTAGCGATGTCGTTGCATGTGACACCTATGAGCGATTTTGAATCGTTGCAAAAACGTTCAAAATCGCTAATCGAGGACATGGGGGTCCATTCCCAATTATCGTTGCAGCTGCAGGTACGATGTTGTTCGTCGTTCCTGCGGCAGCACACATCGCTATGTGTGACACCACAGGAACGAGGAACCTCACCTTACCTGCATCCGCCGGCAATGAGGAAGGAGGTGAGCGGGATGTTACGTCCCGCTCATCTCTGCCCCTCCGCTTATATTGGCCGGCCGCTTAGTGACGTCGCGGTGATGTCGCAGTGACACCAAACGCACCTCCCCCTTGAGGGAGGGATTGTTCGTCAGTCACAGCGACGTCGCTGAACAGGTATGTGCATGTGACGCTGCCATAGCGATAATGTTCGTTACGGCAGCAATCACCACATATCGGCCGTATGATGGGGGCGGGTGCTATCATACTCGATATCGCCAGCAAATGCTAGCGACGTTGCAGCGTGTAAAGCTGCCCTATGTCTATCATAAAGAGAAACCCTTCATGAGAGAAAATACCCTGGATTCACCAGTGGGAGAAAACCATTGCTCAGCCTCAAAAATAGAAAGGCCAGATTAGACTTTGCAAAAAAAAATTCTAAGGAAGCCAGCCCAATTCTGGAAAATCATTCTTTGGACAGATGAAACTAAGATCAACCTATACCAGAATGATGGTATAAAGTATGGAGGCAGATTGGAATGGCTAATGAGCCAAAGCACGCCACATACTCTGTAATGCATGGGGTGTTATTTTATGGGCATGCATGGCTTCCAATGGCACAAGTCTCTAATTTGTATTAATTATCTGACAGAAGACAGAAGCAGCTGGATGAAGTCTGAAGTGTACAGAGCTATACTTTTTGCTTAGATTCAATTAAATGCAGCAAGGTTGATTGGATGGTGCTTCATAGTACAGATGGACAATGACCCAGAACATACTGCAAAAGCAACACAGGAGTTTATTTAGGCAAAGAAGTGGAAGATTCTGCAATGGCCGAGTCATTCTCCAGGTCTCACCCCCATCTAGCTACATTTCATATGCCTAAGAAAAAACTTAAAGCAGAAATTCCCAGAAACAAGCAACAATTGAAGTAAGCTGCAGTAAAGACCTGACAAAGCATCACAAAGGAAGAAACCCAGCATTTACCTCCATTGCTTCCAAACTTCAAACAGTCATTGTCTGCAAAAGAGTCTGTATATATAGAAAGTACTTAACCCCTTCACATCGTCTGCTGTACATGGGAGGGGTGTTACAGTAAACTGCAGTAACCCCTCTGATGCTGCTGACAGTGACATCATTCTGCATAGCAGAGAAGGAGGCTGCCATTCTGTTCCAATTGCCACAATATGATTGCGATCACAAAGTGCCGATGGTCTCCACTGTGACCCCAGGCTGAATAATGCCTGCCAAGTAACCCATGTACGGCAGACAGAAAAGTCCTGCCTTGAGCAGGACCTGACACGCCTCCTCCCTACGTACCAGTCACTGACATAATGACCGCCGATGTAAAAGTATTGCAGAGCATTAGGCCCTCAATCAGGGTAGGGAAAATTGACTGGGACTACTGAATAAAATAAACAAAAACTTTTAAAAAATTGTAAAATATAAAAAAAAAAAAAAAAAAATCACAAAATAAAGAACAAAAAATGAAAAATACATTATACCGATAAATATACTGTATATATTATGTAAAAAACAGTAAATGAAAAAATTACACATTTGTTATTACCATGTTCAGAACAACCCGCTCTATAAAACTGTCTGTTATGGGGGGACCGGCAGATTAGGACCAGGGGTATATATCCCAATCGCCAGTCGGGGCCCACCGTGCTCCAGATGGTAATGGAGCTGCTGGCACCCTGTGGGTTAGGCGGAGACCATAGAGCTGGATGGCTCTGAGATAACTCAAGGAACCGGTCACGTGTGTAGGGACATGTTAGACTGGACGACAACCCAGTTAGCGTTTCGGTGGAGCGGACGCTACTCCGACCACGTGTGTAACAACACGTCAGGCCAGATGGTAACCAGTTAGCGTTGACCGAGAAGACCGCTGTGACAGTGCCCTGTTGGCCACGTGTGTAAGACACGTCAGGCCGAGCGGTCCTCCGATTAACGTTTCTGGCCACCACTCGACTGGCCACGAGTGTAAAGGACACGTCAGACCAGGTTGTCACACCAGTAGCATTTGACTGGGAAGCCGAGGAGGATAATAGGGTTCACACATCCAATCCAGGACCACCCTGTTAACTTCACAGGGGTTCTGGGGTGCGCTGTCCGTGCGCGTAGAGGGCACAACCGGACAGGTGGCGCAGCAGGTACACTATCCATGTGCGTAGAGGGCACTCTCGGACAGGTGACGCAACAGGTATTCTGTCCGTGTGCGTAGGAGGCACAACCGAACAGGTGATGCAGCAGCCGCAGCCCAGTTAACGCCACTGGACTGCTCTAGCACAACAGGAACGGTAGCAAGGAAGCACGGCGCCTGACCCTCATGTGCTGAGCCACGAATCTTGGCATGACAGGCACCGTTCACTTAGCCCTACCTACCACTTCTAACAAGGCTTATGCCACCAAGAACTCTAAATGAAGACTGCGCACCTCCATGTTGTCTCCAGCCCCTATTATAACCTGGGTCCGCCCCAAACCCAGGGTGGAACCACCAAGGTCCAATAGCAGAGTGCCCTGTCATCAGTGACGTCACATGCAACCTATCCGGAACCGCCACGTCATTGATGACTTCATGGCAGCCACGCCCCAAACACTTCACCAGTCATCGTCTGACGACCAATGGTGAGGTGCCAGATCATAGGGGTGGGTCTCTGCGAGCCAGTCCGGAGTTGCCATGTCATCAGGACACCTGACACCCTCTGCCCTATCAGGGCCTGCCACCTCATGGACATGCTCAGTGAGGTCCTTACCGGACCTAGCCTCTGATGCACTAAGTGCCTGAGCATGCTCAGTAGCCTGAGCAGCAGGCTCAGAAAGCAGACTATCAGTTTGAGCATGCTCAGTAGGAACATCCCAAAACTTAGACACAGCACGAAGTCCAAGTACCTGTGCAAAGAGGCTGTTAGGGTTAATTGTGGGAGCATGCTCAGTAGCCTGAACTGAGGACTTAGTCTCAGACATAACACAATCAGGCTGAGCATGCTCACTAGGCATAACACCGGGCTTAGACTCTGGCTGGGGTAAATCGGCGCACGCATGCGCTCTAGCCGCCTCTCCACACTTAGACGTGGTGGAAGGAGCAGCCAACTGGATGACCCGAGGCACGGCCAAGAACGGCAGCCGGCGCCTGGGCGCAACAGGAACCGCAGCAGGCTGCTTGCGGCTATGGCGGCGCCGGTTCGTAACACTGACATGTTAGCTAACCTCTTCAGTAAAATTCATAAAAACAAGTGGCAAGAAATGATGCTGTGTCTAGAGTTGAGCGCGGTTCGTGGTTCGAGGTTCTCCAGTTCGGGGCTCGAGTGATTTTGGGGGCTGTTCGAGATCGAACTAGAACTCGAGCTTTTTGCAAAAGCTCGATAGTTCTAGATACGTTCGAGAACGGTTCTAGCAGCAAAAAGCAGGGCTTTTTACAGCTAGAGTGTGCAGGAGCCATCGCTGGCAGCCTGCCAGAAGCTGGTAACCAAGATAAACATCGGGTATCCAAGCAAAACGCTTTGGTTAGTAACCCGATGTTTATCTTAGTTACGTGCAGGAAGCCCACACTTTCCCGCTCAGCTCGCTCTGCCCCCTCCTGCCCGCAGCATGTACACATACATACATACACGCACACACACACACACACACACACACACACACACACACACACACACACACACACACACACGGTCCCGCTCGGCTTACCTGCGGTCGGCCCGGGGGCAGCAGTCCTTGGCACTGGAAACTGTGCCTGCCGGCCCTTTAAGGCCACTGTGTTCTCCTGCATTGAGCATCATCTGTGGGCGGAGCTACCGCCCGGCGTCCTGCTCGGTCGCACAGATGAAGGAGTCACAGTGCCAGCCAGTGACCCCAAGCAAATCGCTTCCCTCCGGCGCTGTGTGGGCCCCATCTGCACCGTGACCTGATCAGTATGTGGGACATCACTCCCTCCCCGCCCCTCCCTGTCCCCCCGTGCGTGTGTGGGCCCCGCAGAGCCGTGTGTGTGACCCCCGGAGCCGCGTGTGTGGGCCCCGCAGAGCAAGGTGTGTGTTTGTATGTATGCATGCAGCAGAGCAGTATGCGTGTCTATATGTATGTATGTATGCAGCAGAGCAGTATGCGTGTCTGCATGTATGTATATATGCAGCAGAGCAGTATGCGTGTCTGTATGTATGTATATATGCAGCAGAGCAGTATGCGTGTCTGTATGTATGTATATATGCAGCAGAGCAGTATGCGTGTCTGTATGTATGTATATATGCAGCAGAGCAGTATGCGTGTCTGTATGTATGTATATATGCAGAAGAGCAGTATGCGTGTCTATGTATGTATGTATATATGTAGCAAAGTAGTATGCATGTCTGTATGTATGCATGTATGTATGCAGCAGAGCAGTATGCGTGTCTGTATGTATGTATATATATATGCAGCAGAGCAATATGCGTGTCTGTATGTATGTATGCATGTATGTATGCAGCAGAGCAGTATACGTGTCTGTATGTATGTATATATGTAGCAGAGTAGTATGCGTGTCTGTCTGTATATATATGCAGCAGAGCAATATGCGTGTCTGTCTGTATGTATGCATGTATGTATGCAGCAGAGCAGTATACGTGTCTGTATGTATGTATGTATATATGCAGCAGAGCAGTATGCGTGTCTGTATGTATGTATGTATATATGCAGCAGAGCAGTATGCGTGTCTATATGTATGTATGTATGCAGCAGAGCAGTATGCGTGTCTGTATGTATGTATGTATATATGCAGCAGAGCAGTATGCGTGTCTGTATGTATGTATGTATATATGCAGCAGAGCAGTATGCGTGTCTATATGTATGTATGTATGCAGCAGAGCAGTATGCGTGTCTGTATGCATGTATGTATATATGCAGCAGAGCAGTATGCGTGTCTGTATGTATGTATGTATATATGCAGCAGAGCAGTATGCGTGTCTGTATGTATGTATGTATATATGCAGCAGAGCAGTATGCGTGTCTGTATGTATGTATATATGCAGCAGAGCAGTATGCGTGTCTGTATGTATATATGCAGCAGAGCAGTATGCGTGTCTGTATGTATGTATGTATATATATGCAGCAGAGCAGTATGCGTGTCTGTATGTATGTATATATGCAGCAGAGCAGTATGCGTGTCTGTATGTATGTATATATGCAGCAGAGCAGTATGCGTGTCTGTATGTATGTATATATGCAGCAGAGCAGTATGCGTGTCTGTATGTATGTATATATGCAGCAGAGCAGTATGCGTGTCTGTATGTATGTATATATGCAGCAGAGCAGTATGCGTGTCTGTATGTATGTATATATGCAGCAGAGCAGTATGCGTGTCTGTATGTATGTATGTATATATATGCAGCAGAGCAGTATGCGTGTCTGTATGTATGTATATATGCAGCAGAGCAGTATGCGTGTCTGTATGTATGTATATATGCAGCAGAGCAGTATGCGTGTCTGTATGTATGTATATATGCAGCAGAGCAGTATGCGTGTCTGTATGTATGTATATATGCAGCAGAGCAGTATGCGTGTCTTTATGTATGTATATATGTAGCAAAGTAGTATGCGTGTCTGTCTGTATATATATATATGCAGCAGAGCAATATGCGTGTCTGTCTGTATGTATGCATGTATGTATGCAGCAGAGCAGTATACGTGTCTGTATGTATGTATGTATATATGCAGCAGAGCAGTATGCGTGTCTGTATGTATGTATGTATATATGCAGCAGAGCAGTATGCGTGTCTATATGTATGTATGTATGCAGCAGAGCAGTATGCGTGTCTGTATGTATGTATGTATATATGCAGCAGAGCAGTATGCATGTCTGTATGTATGTATATATGCAGCAGAGCAGTATGCGTGTCTGTATGTATGTATATATGCAGCAGAGCAGTATGCGTGTCTGTATGTATGTATATATGCAGCAGAGCAGTATGCGTGTCTGTATGTATGTATGTATATATGTAGCAAAGTAGTATGCATGTCTGTATGTATGTATATATATATGCAGCAGAGCAATATGCGTGTCTGTATGTATGTATGCATGTATGTATGCAGCAGAGCAGTATACATGTCTGTATGTATGTATATATGTAGCAGAGTAGTATGCGTGTCTGTCTGTATATATATATATGCAGCAGAGCAATATGCGTGTCTGTCTGTATGTATGCATGTATGTATGCAGCAGAGCAGTATACGTGTCTGTATGTATGTATGTATATATGCAGCAGAGCAGTATGCGTGTCTGTATGTATGTATATATGCAGCAGAGCAGTATGCGTGTCTGTATGTATGTATGTATATATGCAGCAGAGCAGTATGCGTGTATGTATGTATATATGCAGCAGAGCAGTGTGCGTGTCTGTATGTATGTATGTATGTATGCAGCAGAGCAATATGCGTGTCTGTCTGTATGTATGCATGTATGTATGCAGCAGAGCAGTATGCGTGTCTGTATGTATGCATGTATATATGCAGCAGAGCAGTATGCGTGTCTGTATGTATGCATGTATGTATGCAGTAGAGCAGTATATGTGTCTGTATGTATGTATATATGCAGCAGAGCAGTATGCATGTCTGTATGTATGTATATATGCAGCAGAGCAGTATGCGTGTCTGTATGTATGTATGTATATATGCAGCAGAGCAGTATGCGTGTCTGTATGTATGCATGTATGTATGCAGCAGAGCAGTATGCGTGTCTGTATGTATGCATGTATGTATGCAGCAGAGCAGTATGCGTGTCTGTATGTATGCATGCAGAGCAGTATGCGTGTCTGTCTGTCTGTATGTATGTATGTATGTATGCAGAAGAGCAGTATGCGTGTCTGTCTGTATGTATGTATGCATGTATGTATGCAGCAGAGCAGTATGCGTGTCTGTATGTATGTATGCAGCAGAGCAGTGTGTGTGTGTGTCTGTATGTATGTATGCAGCAGAGCAGTATGCGTGTCTGTCTGTATGTATGTATGCAGCAGAGCAGTATGTGTGTGTCTGTCTATATGTATGTATGTAGCAGAGCAGTATGTGTGTGTGTCTGTATGTATGCAGCAGAGCAGTATGTGTGTGTCTGTCTATATGTATGTATGTAGCAGAGCAGTGTGTGTGTGTCTGTCTATATGTATGTATGCATGCAGAGCAGTATGTGTGTGTCTGTATGTATGTATGCAGCATAGCAGTGTGTGTCTCTGTATGTATGCATGTATGATGTGTATCTATGTATGTCAGTGTATATGACTGTATAGATTTGTCTGTTTATATGTATTTTTGTGAGTTTGTCTTTAAATATGTATATGTACGTGTATGTATCTGTGTATGTGTGTGTGTCTGCGTGTGTATGGGACCCACTGAGACTCTTCCGCCCGGGGCCCACAAAAACCTGGAGCCGGCCCTGCCTGCGGTGATGAAGTCCCGCCATCCCGACCTCAGCGCTGTCACTGTCCTCCATGGTCGCCGCTTGTCACATCACCTTCTCTCGCTTCCGACCCGAGACTGACTAGCGGTGACGTCACGGGCCTCTCGCGATTCTTGGCTGTGAAGGCGGCGGTCATTGAACTCAGTGACAGGGGCAGTCAGTGTGCTGGAGATCAGCGCAGGTAATGTACCTCGCTGACAGCAGCACTTGTCATCCCCTGCAGTGACCTGGGCTGACCCATTGATGTTAGCTCAGGTCACTGCATTGCTCTCCCAGCCAATGGGGAACATCCTGCTCTTCATTGACTGGGACAGTGTGGATCGTCATGGCAACCCCTTGGATTACACCAGACCTGGATTTGTTTTTCTTTCTAATAAATTGGTTAAAGAGGGAATGTTTTGGGGAGTGTTTTTTCAAATAAAAATGTGTTTGTCGTCTATTTTTTTTATTACTGACTGGGTTGGTGATGTTGGGTATCTGATAGACGCCTGACCTCACCAACCCCAGGGCTTGATGCCAGGTGACATTACACACCTGGTATTAACCCCATATATTACCCCGTTTGCCACCGCACCAGGGCGCGGGATGAGCTGGGGCGAAGCACCAGGATTGGCGCATCTAATGGATGCGCCACTTCTGGGGCGGCTGCGGCCTGCTATTTTTAGGCTGGGGAGAGTCCAATAACCATGGACCTCCCTAGTCTGAGAATATCAGGCCCCAGCTGTCTGCTTTACCTTGGCTGGTGATCCAATTTTGGGGGACCCCTACGTGTTTTTTTTTTTAATTATTTATTTAATTTAAAATAACAGCGTGGGGTGCCCTCAGTTTTGGATTACCAGCCAAGGTGAGGTTGCCAGCTGTGGTCTGCAGGCTGCAGCCGTCTGCTTTACCCTAGCTGGCTACAAAACTAGGGGGAACCCTACGTCATTTTTTTTTTCATTTTTTTGGCTAAATACAAAGCTAAGCACCCCTTAGTGCCACATGAAAGGCACCAAAGGGTGCTCCACTTTTTCTCCACTTTTTCTCCATTTTTTTCTCCACTTTTTCTACATTTTTTTTCTCCATTTTCTCTCCACTTTTTCTTCACTTTTTCTCCACTTTTTATCCATTTTTTCTCCACTTTTTCTCCACTTTTTCTCCACTTTTTCTCCATTTTTTCTCCACTTTTTCTACATTTTTTCTCCATTTTTTCTCCACTTTTTCTCCATTTTTACTCCACTTTTTCTCCATTTTTTTCTCCACTTTTTCTCCATTTTTTTCTCTACTTTTTCTCTACTTTTTCTCCACTTTTTCTCCACTTTTTCTCCATTTTTTCTCCACTTTTTCTCCACTTTTTCTACACTTTTTCTACACGTTTTCTCCACTTTTTCTCCACTTTTTCTCCACTTTTTCTCCATTTTTTCTCCACTTTTTCTCCACTTTTTCCCCATTTTTTTCTCCACTTTTTCTACATTTTTTTCTCCACTTTTTCTCCATTTTTACTCCACTTTTTCTCCACTTTTTCTTCATTTTTTTCTCCACTTTTTCTCCACTTTTTCTCCACTTTTTCTCCACTTTTTCTCCATTTTTTTCTCCACTTTTTCTCCACTTTTTCTCCACTTTTTCTCCATTTTTTTCTCCACTTTTTCTCCACTTTTTCTCCACTTTTTCTCCATTTTTTTCTCCACTTATTCTCCACTTTTTCTTCATTTTTTTCTCCACTTATTCTCCACTTATTCTCCACTTTTTCTCCACTTTTTCTCCACTTTTCTCCACTTTTTCTCCACTTATTTTCCACTTTTTCTCCACTTTTTCTCCACTTTTTCTCCACTTTTTCTCTACTTATTCTCCACTTATTCTCCACTTATTCTCCACTTTTTCTCCACGTTTTCTCCACTTTTTCTCCACTTTTTCTCCATTTTTTTTCCACTTTTTTCTCCACTTTTTCTCCACTTATTCTCCACTTTTTCTCCACGTTTTCTCCACTTTTTCTCCACTTTTTCTCCATTTTTTCTCCACTTTTTTCTCCACTTTTTCTCCACTTTTTCTCCATTTTTTCTCCACTTTTTTCTCCACTTTTTCTCCACTTTTTCTCCACTTTTTCTCCACTTTTTCTCCTTTTTTTTCTCCACTTTTTCTCCACTTTTTCTCCACTTATTCTCCACTTTTTCTCCACTTTTTCTCCACTTTTTCTCCATTTTTTTCTCCACTTTTTCTCCACTTTTTCTCCACGTTTTCTCCACTTTTTCTCCACTTTTTCTCTATTTTTTCTCCACTTTTTTCTCCACTTTTTCTCCACTTTTTCTCCACTTTTTCTCCATTTTTTCTCCACTTTTTTCTCCACTTTTTCTCCACTTTTTCTCCACTTTTTCTCCACTTTTTCTCCACTTTTTCCTCCACTTTTTCTCCACTTTTTCTCCACTTATTCTCCACTTTTTCTCCACTTTTTCTCCACTTTTTCTCCACTTTTTCTCCACTTTTTCTCCACTTATTTTCCACTTTTTCTCCACTTTTTCTCCACTTTTTCTCCACTTTTTCTCTACTTATTCTCCACTTATTCTCCACTTATTCTCCACTTTTTCTCCACGTTTTCTCCACTTTTTCTCCACTTTTTCTCCATTTTTTCTCCACTTTTTTCTCCACTTTTTCTCCACTTTTTCTCCACTTTTTCTCCATTTTTTCTCCACTTTTTTCTCCACTTTTTCTCCATGTTTTCTCCACTTTTTCTCCACTTTTTCTCCATTTTTTCTCCACTTTTTTCTCCACTTTTTCTCCACTTTTTCTCCACTTTTTCTCCATTTTTTCTCCACTTTTTTCTCCACTTTTTCTCCACGTTTTCTCCACTTTTTCTCCACTTTTTCTCCATTTTTTCTCCACTTTTTTCTCCACTTTTTCTCCACTTTTTCTCCACTTTTTCTCCACTTTTTCTCCTTTTTTTTCTCCACTTTTTCTCCACTTTTTCTCCTCTTATTCTCCACTTTTTCTCCACTTTTTCTACACTTTTTCTCCATTTTTTTCTCCACTTTTTCTCCACTTTTTCTCCATTTTTTTCTCCACTTTTTCTCCACTTATTCCCCACTTTTTCTCCACTTTTTATCCATTTTTTCTCCACTTTTTCTCCACTTTTTCTCCACTTTTTATCCATTTTTTTCTCCATTTTTTCTCCACTTTTTCTCCATTTTTACTCCACTTTTTCTCCACTTTTTCTCCATTTTTTTCTCTACTTTTTCTCCACTTTTTCTCCACTTTTTCTCCTTTTTTTTCTCCACTTTTTCTCCACTTTTTCTCTACTTATGCTCCACTTTTTCTCCACTTATTCTCCACTTTTTCTCCATTTTTTTCTCCACTTATTCTCCACTTTTTCTCCACTTTTTCTCTACTTTTTCTCCACTTTTTCTCCACTTATTCTCCACTTTTTCTCCATTTTTTTCTCCACTTATTCTCCACTTTTTCTCCACTTTTTCTCAACTTTTTCTCCACTTATTCTCCACTTTTTCTCCACTTATTCTCCACTTTTTCTCCACTTATTCTCCACTTATTCTCCACTTTTTCTCCACTTTTTCTCCATTTTTTTCTCCACTTTTTCTCCACTTTTTCTCCATTTTTTTCTCCACTTTTTCTCCACTTTTTCTCCGTTCTTTTTCTATGGTCGGTCTACCCATTAGCTCTGCCATGCATACTGTAGCTCTACACCTACTGCACATGTTACTTTATGATTGACATCTCTTTCGTACCAGAGCTGTCTAAGTCTACTCTGACCCCATATTTGTCATTACTATATTGTCCTTGTACTGTATTATGACATTTGTATCATGTGTTTCATTTCTTGCTGTGTTGCAATTTTTTTGCTGCATCCCAATTGTACCTCTACATTGTTCGAGTTTATGTTATTGTTCTCTCACTCTTATGTGATACTGATTATTGTCATTTTTCATGATTACATGCAGATAAGTCCAATCTGACGAACGCTCAGGCTGAAACGTCATTTGTAACTTGTTTTGGACAAAAACATATATGCTTATGAAAAAAAAAATTTTCTTAATACGGACCAATAAAGAGTGATTTTGCATTACTATCCGTTGTGACTTACTGACTTAGTCTGGGAGATTTAGAGTGCCGAGGTTACTCACTAATTTTATCTATTATTACCTCTGAGCACCTATATACCAGTGAGCAGAGCTTCCTCTACAGTAGTTCTCCTGATTAGGCATGCCCTTACCTCATGAGCAGGGCATTGCAGCTTTGGTAGCAACCATTACGACATGGACTCTGCTGCTGTGGACCCGGGGAGAGTGAGTGCAGATTCATTGCACCCACACTCCTCACATGAAGGGTCCGCACTCCTAGAAAATGGGGGATACGTTCCCTGAGTGTCTCCCCCCCATATTCTAGACGGTCCAGAGTCGTCGTGGGACCCCTTTATTTTTTTTCTTACAATAAATTGGTGAAAGAGGAAATGTTTTGGGGACTGTTTTTTCAAATAAATTTCTTTTGTCGATTTTTTTTTTTTTGTTAGTACTGACAGTTTATGATGTTGGGTATCTAATAGATGCCATGACATCACAAACTGCTGGGCTTGATCTCAGGTGACTTTACAGCTAGTATCAACCCGATTTATTACCCCGTTTGCCACTGCACCAGGGCACGGGATGAGCTGGGGTGAAGCGCCAGGATTGGCGCATCTAGTGGATGCGCCACGTCTGGGGTGCCTGCGGCCTGCTATTTTTAGGCTGTGAAGGCCCAATAACTATGGACCTTCCCACCCTGAGAATACCAGACCACAGCTGTCCGCTTTACCTTGGCTGGTGATCCAATTTGGGGGGGACCCTACTTTTATTGTGTAATTATTAATATTTATAAAATAATTATAAAAAAGAGCCTGAGGGGACCTCCACATTGGATCCCCAACCACGGTAAAGCTGCCAGCTGTGGTTTTCAGGCTACAGCCGTCTGCTTTACCCTAGCTGGCTATCAAAAATGGGGGGACCCAACGTCATTTTTTTTTTTAACCATTTTTTAAATAGAAAAAATTAATGGGCTTCCCTGTATTTTGATTGCCAACCAAGGTAACGGCAGGCAGATGGGGGTGGCAACCCATAGCTGTCTGCTTTATCTGCGCTGAGAATCAAAAATACCGCGGAGCGCTACGTCATTTTTTTAAAGATTTATTTTTACAGCACTGTGATGTCTAGCAATCAAAATACAGGGAAGCCCATTTTATTTTTAGTTATTTAAATAAATAATTAAAAAAAATATATATGGGCTCCCGCTGCATTTTTTGTATTGCTAGCTAAGGGTAATCCAAGCAGCTACTGGCGGCTAACCCCCACTGCTTGGTGTTACCTTCACTGGCAATGGAAAATCCAGGGAAGCATTTTTTATTTTTTTTGCCAAAAAACTACAAAAAAAAGGACGTGAGCTTCGCCATATTTTTGTATGCTAGCCAGGTACAGCAGGCAGCCACGGGCTGCCTCCAACCCCCAGTTGCCTATTTGTACCCGGCTGGGAACCAAAAATATAGGGAAGCCCGTTTTTTTTTAATTATTTCACTTATTTCATGAAATAATTAAAAAACAAATGACGTGGGCTTCGCCCCATTTTTGTGTCCAGCCGGGTACAACTAGGCAGCTGGGGATTGGAATCCGCAGCACAGGTTAGCCCGAGGTTTCTGGGCCCCTCTACTGCGGATTTCAGTCCGCAGCCGCCCCAGAAAATGGCGCTCTCATAGAAGCGCCATCATCTGGCGCTGTATCCAACTCTTCCAACAGCCCTGGAGCCGGGTGGCTTGTTGGGTAATCATGAGTTAATACTGGCTTTGTTTTACTAGCCAGTATTAAGCCAGAGATTCTTAATGTCAGGCACGTTTGACCCGGCCATTAAGAATCTCCAATAAAGGGTTAAAAAAAACACCACACAGAGAAAAAATACTTTAATAGAAATAAATACACAGACACATTAGAGACTCCATCTTTATTACCCCCTGTCAGCCCTCCACGATCCTGCTCTTCTGTCTTCTTTCTTTCTAGTGTAGTAGTAGTGACGATTGTAGTGAGGATGAGATTCACCAGCTCATCACTTGGGGCTGGGGAACCTCCATCCTCACTACAATGCTCACTACAATCCTCACTAGTGTAGTAGTAGTGACGATTGTAGTGAGGATGAGATTCACCAGCTCATCACTTGGGGCTGGGGAACCTCCATCCTCACTACAATGCTCACTACAATCTTCACTAGTGTAGTAGTAGTGACGATTGTAGTGAGGATGAGATTCACCAGCTCATCACTTGGGGCTGGGGAACCTCCATCCTCACTACAATGCTCACTACAATCGTGCAGCCTTCACTCCGTGAGTGATCAGTGCTGGCTGTCAGCGGTAACAGCGGTAACGCTGACAGACGCGTTACCATAGCAACGGTGCTCTCGGAGCCGCGGTTAGCGGTGACATCACCGCTAACTGCGTTGCTATGGCAACGGTGATCTCCGTTAATGACCGGCTGTGACAGCCGGTCCCTAACGGAACGGGGAGTCGACCGTGTGCTAGAGCATGTCGCCGGTACACGGCGATACACATATGTGCACCGTGTACCGGAGAGATGCACTCTCAGGTCCTACATGACGTGTCATAGTCATGTGACCAGTCTGTAGCCAATGAGATAATAGCCACGTGAATGGTCACATGGCTATTCTGACGTCACGACAGGTCCTGCATCTCTGCTGGCAGTGCCGGTCACGGGAGGATTCAGCGATCATCGGATGGAATAGCGGCAGGAGACAGAGTGCAGAAGGGATCGCGAGGACCGGTAAGTGTTATGGCAATGTTTATTAACTGTTTGTGTACATTTATCATGCATTTTTATGTGTTTGTGATTGCCTCCCATTCTAGCCTATACGTTCGAGTTCGGTTCGTCGAACGTTCGACGAACCGAACTCGAACGGGACCCCCGTTCGGCGAGCCGACCTCGAGCCGAACCGGGACCGGTTCGCTCATCTCTAGCTGTGTCATCAGACCATCAGAAAAAGTGGAATAAAACGTAATAAAAAGCTGCATATAAATACAAATGGTATAGCTGAAAACATCTTATTTTGCAAAAAATAAGCCTCCGCTTAGCTCTGTCCGCAGAAAAATAAAAAGCTATAGCTCTCAGAATATAGCGATGCATAAACATTTTTTTTTATAAAATGATTGTGTAATTTTATTGTGTAAAAGCATCATAACATAAAAATAAATTACATAATTGGGGCATTGCGGTAATCGTACTGACCCGAAGAACAAAGCTATCATATTAATTTTGGCACACAGTGAATGGCATAAAAAAAAATCTGAATCCCTGTATAATATTGACCTATTTGAAAATGAAAAACTTTGGGCCAAATCAATATTTTCGTGGAAAACATGGTCATTTTCATTTACTGAGTCCAATGTTATATAAGTCTGAGAATTGCCCGATTGTTAAAAATACCAATTAATCCACTAGATGAGTTCTTCAAGAGGTTAAGTTTCCAAAATACGGTCACTTGTGGGGGGTTTCTGCTGTTTTGGCATGTCAGGGGCTCTTCAAATGTGACATGATGTTCGCAATCGATTCCAGTCAAAATGGCGCTTCTTGAATGTCAGCCATCCCATCCACCCAAACAGTAGCTTTCACCACATATGGGCTATTGCTGTACTTATGAGAAATTGTACAACAAATGTTATGGTGCATTTTTTCCTATTAACCCTGTGAAAATAAAAAAAATTAGGAGCTAAAGCAACATTTTGGGGTCAAAAACGTCATTTTTTTTTATTTTCCCAGCTCAACTTTATAAAACTCTGTGAAGTACCAGAGGGTTCAAGGTTCTCGCGACACATCTAGATACATTTTTTGAAGGGTCTAGTTTCTAAAATGGTGTCACTTTTGGGGAGTTTGAACTGATTAGGCACATTGTAGCTCTGCATGCACAGGAGGATGTCCTCTATCGATTCCAGGCGATTGTGCATTAGAAACGTCATATCTCCTTCCCTTCCGAGCCCTGCCATGCACCCAAATAGTAGTTTTCCACCACATATGGGGTATTGGCCTACTCTGAAAAAAACCTTGTGAAAATATAAACATTTGGGGCTAAATCAACATTTTTGTGGAATAAATTTGATTTTTTTATTTTCACGGCACAACGTTTTAAAATTCCGTGAAGTACCTGGAAGTTGAAGATTCAATCACTGTCCAAATATTTCTGGAGCTAGCTGTATGGAATTCTCCAGTGAAATTGTAAAGTATCATGCCACTACTTGAAGCTTCATTAGTGACCTTTTTTCATTATCTTAAGTGCAAGCTTTTTTGTAATGTGGAAAGTTTACTACAGTCTGTGTTCATTTAAAGCAACAAATAACACTAGCCATTTTTCCAACAGGTATGTGAATGTCTGTACCTCTTACATATAAAAGGGCATTTATTAAAGAGGTACCGTATATTTGGACAGTGACTGGTTAATATAAATCTGATATGAAAAAGAAACGTCTCTGTAAACATGAATGCCCCTGTGAGAATGGCAACTAATTGAAATAGTATAAAATGCAAACCTGTTCAGAATATCAGATGGAAAATATATTCACAAAGGTGCTCTATTTGAGTCTAGCATAATGGCTTCAGTTAGACAAACTTTAACTTAATCCCAAAAGACCCTGCTCTTATGGAACACTGGACGATATCCAAAACTTCCAAGAAAAAGCTACTCTATCTATTGTGTATGACCTTCATTCAGTGGCAGTTCATCAGCGTGAAGAAGAGATGTAGTCTAATTAAGGATATTGGCTAATGCACATTTTATGTATTAGTGCCTCTATTCAGCTTTGTGTGGATAGGAATGGTAAGCACGGGTAAGAAGGGAACTGCTCCCAATGCTCTAATAACTTCTATTAACACATTATTAAGTACCATTTGAGGAAAAAGGATGGAGCATTTCACATTTTATGTAATTATGACAAAGTATCCAAAACCAAAGAGAAAGACACAACATTTTACAAGAGTGGCATTTTAATATTTTTTTGAATGACTATACTGGCTCAGAATTATTCAGGACAATCTTCTTTGTTATATGAACACATTTACACTGAGGTTTTTTTACATTAATTCTTCTGGCTAAAAAATCCACCTCCCCCACCAAAAAAAAATTTTTTTGATCATCTATTTTGACGTGTTTTATGTATGGGGTGGGATATTTTGACAGAATTATCTAACATGAATTTTGAAGTGGATCCGAGGCAAAAGCTACAACAATTAGCATTCAAAGAGTCATTGAAACTGTGTTGAATTTGGATTTTGAAGTGGATCTATTTCCAAATCCACATCATAGAACTAAGGGCGGCTTTGCACACTACGACATCGCAGGTGCGATGTTGGTGTGGTCAAATCGAAAGTGACGCACATCCGGCGTCACTTGCGATGTCGTAGTGTGTAAATCCTAGATGATACGATGAACGAGCGCAAAAGCGTCATTATCGTATCATCGGTGCAGGCTCCGACATTCCATAATGCCGGTGCCGCGACAGGTACGATGTTGTTCCTCGTTCCTGCGGCAGCACACATTGCTGTGTGTGAAGCCGCAGGAGTGAGGAACATCTCCTACCTGCCGTCAGCGGCTATACGGAAGGAAGGGGGTGGGCGGGATGTTTACATCCTGCTCATCTCCGCCCCTCCGCCGATATTGGCCGCCTGCCGTGTGACGTCGCTATGATGTCGCACGACCCGCCCCCTTAGGAAGGAGGCGGGACGCCGGCCAGAGCGACAGTCGCAGGGCAGGTGAGTGCATGTGAAGCTGGCGTAGCGATAATGTTCGCTATGCCAGCTATCACAAGATATCGTACCTGCGACGGGGGCGGGGACTATCGCGTGCGACATCGCAGCATCGGCTTGCGATGTCCCAACGTGCAAAGCCCGCCTTAGTGTAAGCATATTTATTTTATTCATTTATTTTACTCACTTATATTGTGCTATTAATTTCATAGCGCTTTCACAGGCGTGATCATATATTTGCAGTTGTTTCTTTACCAAAAACTAAATGTGATTTGGGAAAAATACAATACCATGTGCATTCTTGTCATTTTCAGGTAAAATTAATACGAATCTTATGCCATCAATATTTGAAGTGTTTTTTCTTGTGAGTTTTGGAGCAGAATGGGCTCCAAAACTGATGTAAAAAAACCTATGTGACCATACATTCACTATGTGCCAAGACCTTCTACTGTTATTTCTTGTAGAACGATACAGATGGTATGTCATGAACAACCATTTGGTTTGACAAACATTTCCACACAAGGATCTCTAGTGGTCTATAGCAATGAAGGTGTTGATCTTAACAGCTCTAAAATGAAAAACAACATTAGATGGGTGAAATACTGTGAAGCGATTTTTTCTCATGATGGCATCCGCTCCCAAGTTCAATTACACTTTTAAATTGTGCTCCTAATTTTATTTTTCTATAGGTATAATGTGTGATATGTGTCATAAGCTCTTGTTAGGCTGCATTCACACTGCATTCCTCTCCCTGCAAAATGGGTTATGGACGTATGCGCCGACAGGGCCATTGACTATTTTGGTGCAGACAGTGTCACCGTATGCTCTGTCATGCACCATTTTCGGAGTATACGCCTGCTGGAGGCAACCACCCAGATACAGTCTTTGCAGGGGGTTTGGACAGATGGGGAGAAAAATGCAGTGTTGGAGCGGCCTTATACCTTGCAGTACAATATTTGATTACTAATTAAGCCAATGACTTTATATTTAGGCCCCGTTCACACATCTGTGTTTCCGGTATGTGTGGTGTCCATTTCCACACATACCGGAGACACGGACACACGTATATCCATTAAATTCAATGGGTTTGGACACATGTCCGTGTTTTCACACAGACCGGGTTGTGTCTGTGTGGAGCACACTCATATCCATGTGCTCCACAGGGCGACATGCCCATTTCTAGCTGGCAGCACGGATGTTACATGGACCGCACATTGATGTGATCCATGTGACATCAGTGTGACACGTACAGTGCCTTGCGAAAGTATTCGGCTCCATTGAATTTTTCAACCTTTACCCACATTTCAGGCTTTAAACATAAAGCTAAAAATTTTAATGTTATAGTGAATAATCAACAACAAGTGGGACACAATTGTGAAGTTGAACGAAATTTATTGCTTAAGACTGGGTAGGCACTTAGTCACGCCCTTCTCAGGTGAAACCTGGTTCTGGGAGCAGTTGGTCTACATACCTCTCTCTCCCTTCCATTATGTAGCATGACCCCAAGTTCAATCAGCATGATAGAACATTTTGCACATAACTAATGATAACCTCAATGATATTATGCTAAGATGTATAAGTGTCTGTATTTTTGTGTGTCATGCTCTTACGTGATACTGAATAACTTGAAAGGTATTGAAAATTGTGTTTCCATTTTTTATCCTTTGGATATCATTAACATGTCTATCAATCCTATGATTTCCATAATTCCATAACTTTTTCTTCTGGGTATTGAAATTTTTATCTTGAAGAGAGTATAAATAGTCAAGTTTTTTATGCAGTTCTTTTTCCTATGCCTATTGACTTTGTCTAAAATTTGTAAAAATGGTTCATAATGTACAGTTATAGTACAAAAATACATACAGCAGCACTCTAAAATACTAAAAATTAATAAGGGACCTCTGGTATTGCTGCTATAGGAATAGCATTACTGCTAAAGGAATATTTGAAAAAACAAGATACTTAGTTTATGTATTTGCCAATGCATGTGAGCTCGATACCACGTCAAGGTGATCTCTCATATCAGGACCCTAACTTAAAATGCCTCTATTTGGATTAAAAATCTCCAAATCCAGGCAGATAGGATCCGGCTAAAAAGAATATGGACACGCCCTGGCTATATGGCTGCTGACACACTTGCTTCCAGGTCAGTTAGTGCAGTGAATATTCATGAGGCATAATGAGCGGGACCTAAAAGCAACAGCAGTGCTGCAGACAGCAGCGCCGGAGACAGGTAAGTAAAAAAATCCTTTTTTTTTCAGTGACTTGATTGTGCTCTATTACAGTGTTTTGCGAAAGTATTCGGCTCCCTTGAATTTTTCAACCTTTTCCCACATTTCAGGCTTCAAACATAAAGATAAAAATTTTAATATTGTGATGAAGAATCAACAACAAGTGGGACACAATTGTGAAGTTGAACGAAATTTATTGCTTATTTTAAACTTTTTTAAAAAATAAAAAACTGAAAAGTGAGGCGTGCAATATTATTCATCCTCTTTACTTTCAGTGCAGCAAACTCACTCCAGAAGTTCATTGAGGATCTCTGAATGATCCAATGTTGTCCTAAATGACTGATAATCTAATATATAAAGCTGAATGTGTGTGTGTGTGTGTGTGTGTGTGTGTGTGTGTGTCCGGGATTGGCATCCGCACTGTCGCAACTACAGCCACAAAATTTTGCACACTCACACTTCTGGACCCCGAGAGCGTCATAGGCTATGTTTCGAGGGGAAATTTTAACCCTGCTCTTTACAGTTATTCGCCAAAAAACCTGCCTCCATTAAAGCGAATGGAGCTGGGAGCCACAGTGCAGCCAGAACTTCAGAAAAATGCGCAGCCACGCCCTTATATGGAATGTTGGCATGTCACAATGCAGCCAGGGAAAGAGGCAGACACAGAAAGGGAAAGAGACAGACACAGACAGGGTAAGAAACAGACATAGACAGGGTAAGAGACAGACACAAAGAGACAGACAAAGAGACAGACTGACAGGGAAAGAGACAGACAGGGAAAGAGAGGGAAAGAGAGAGACAGGTTAAGAGACAGACACAGAAAGGTAAAGAGACAGACACATGGAAACAGACAGGGAAAGAGAGGGAAAGAGACAGACAGGGAAAGAGACAGAGATAGATAGACAAGTAAAGAGATAGATAGACAGACAGACAGGGAAAGAGATTGAGACAGACGGAGAAAGAGACAGAGACAGTCAGAGACAGACAGGGAAAGAGACAGACAGACAAAGATAGAGAGTTAGAGAGATATATACAGAGGGGGAGACAGACAGAGAATTGGAGAGAAACAGAGAGACAGTTACTATCCCGGGCGTTAATATATTCTATTTATACATTCTATCCCGGGAATGTTAATACATTCTATTTTGTTAACAGCAATTATTAACCCGGGCGAAGCCGGGTAGTACAGCTAGTCTAATATATAAAGTTGAATGTGTGTGTGTGTGTGTGTGTGTATGTCCGGGATTGGCATCTGCACCGTCGCAGCTACAGCCACAAAATTTTGAACACTCACACGTCTGGACCCTGAGGGCGTTATAGGCTATGTTTTGAGGGAAAATTTTAACCCCGCGCTTTACAGTTATTCGCCAAAAAACCTGCCTCCAGTAAAGCGAATGGAGCTGGGAGCCACAGTGCAGCCAGAACTTCAGAAGAATGCGCAGCCACGCCCTTATATCCTTATATGGAATGCTGGCATGTCACAATGCAGCCAGGGAAAGAGACAGACACAGAGAGGGAAAGTAGCGGACACAGACAGGGAAAGAGACAGACACAAAGAGACAGACACAGACAAAGAGACAGACTGACAGGGAAAGAGACAGACAGGGAAAGAGAGGCAAAGAGAGAGACAGGCTAAGAGACAGACACAGACAGGTAAAGAGACAGACAGACAAAGAGACAGAGACAGACACAGGGAAACAGACAGACAGGGAAAGAGAGGGAAAGAGACAGACAGGGTAAGAGACAGACAAAAACAGGTAAAGAGACAGACAAAGAGACAGACACAGGGAAAGAGACAGAGGGAAAGAGGGAAAGAGACAGACAGGGAAAGACAGGGAAAGAGACAGACAGGGAAAGAGAGGGACAGAGACAGACAGGGAAAGAGACAGACAGGGAAAGTGACAGAGATAGATAGACAGACAGGGAAAGAGATAGATAGACAGACAGGGAAAGAGATTGAGACAGACGGAGAAAGAGACAGAGACAGTCAGAGAAAGACAGGGAAAGAGACAGACAGACAAAGAGATAGAGAGAGAGACAGAGAGATATATACAGAGGGGGAGACAGACATTATAATTACATTTATATCTATTTGTTTTGTGTTTTTTTTGTGCAGAATACATTTTTCTTAATACATTCTATTTTGTTAACAGCAGTTATTAACCCGGGCGAAGCCGGGTAGTACAGCTAGTCTAATATATAAAGCTGAGTGTATGAATGTGTGTATGTATGTATGTATGTATGTATGTCCACTAAAGGAATCTGCACCGTCGCGTTTACAATCGCAAACTTTTGCACACACGCCTCATGTGACTCAGGGAACGTCATAGACTATGTTTTGATGGGTAAATGTAACCCCGCGCATTACAATTACTCTCCAAAAAACCTGCCTCCATTAAAGTGAATGGAGCTGTGAGCTACAAGCTATTAATAGGAGCTGTGATTGGTTGCTATATGAACAAAGGACAGTCATAGTATAACAAGCTTATGTGTGAGGTAATATGATGTCAGTGGATAGACAGACACAGACTGAGAGACAGACAGACAGAGACAGACAGACAGGCACAGACAGAGAAAGAGGCACACAGGGAAAAAGACAGAGACAAACAGAGACAGACAGAGACGGATAGGAAAAAAAAGCCAGACAGACAGAAAAAGACAGACAGACACACAGGGAAAGAGACAGACAGAGGCAGACAGGGAAAGAGACAGAGAGACAGACAAGGAAAGAGACAGAGAGACAGACAAAGACAAACGGGGAAAGAGAAAGACAGGGAAAGAGACAGACGGGGAAAGAGACAGATGACGAAAGAGACAGACGGGGAAAGAGACAGACAGAGAGACAAATACATACAGGGAAATAGATGGGAAAAGAGACGGACAGGGATAGAGACAGAGAGAAACAGACAAAGACAGACAGGGACAGATGGGGAAAGAGACAGATGGGGAAAGAGACACACCTGGAAAGAGATAGACGGGGAAAGAAAAAGATGGGGAAAGAGACAGACGGGGAAAGAGGCAGAAGAAGACAGACAAGGAAAAAGACAGACAGAGAAAGTGACAGACTGGGAAAGAGGCAGACGGGGAGAGAGACAGACGGGGAAAGAGACAGATGGGGAGAGAGACAGACCGGGGAAAGAGACAGACCGGTTAAAGAGACAGATGGGGAAAGAGACAGATGGGGAATGAGAGAGACAGAGATAGATGGGGAATGAGACAGACCTGGAAAGAGACAGACCTGGAAAGAGACAGTCATGGAAAGAGACAAACATGGAACGAGTCAGATGGGGAAAGAGACAGACGGAGAAAGAGACAGACTGGGAAAGAGACAGACGAGGAAAGAGACAGACAGACACAGAGATAGAGAGACCCAGAGAGAGAGACACAAACAGAGAAAGAGAGACAGACAGACACAGAGATAGAGACAGACAGACACAGAAACACAGAGATAGAGAGAGACAGAGAGACTAATACAGAGACCGACAGAGAGATAGACACAGACAGACACAGAGAGATAGACACAGACAGACACACAGAGACACAGGGAAAGAGACAGACAGACAGACAGAGACTGTGAGAGACACAAAGAGACAGTTACTATCCCGGGCAATGCCCGGGTACTACAGCTAGTAATAAATATAAGCCACTTGTGTGTAATCAAGTCTCCGTATAAATGCACCTGCTCTGTGATAGCACCATGAAGGCCAAAGGAACACAACAGGCAGGTCAGGGATACTGTTGTGAACTAGTTTAAAGCCGGAATTGGTTACAAAATGATTTCCAAAACTTTAAACATAGCAAGGAGCACTGTGCAAGCGATCATATTGAAACGGAAGGAGTATCATACCACTACAAATCTACCAAGACCTGGCAGTCCATACAAACTTTCATCTCAAACAAGGAGAAGACTGATCAGAGATGCAGTCAAGAGGCCCATGATCAATCTGGATGAACTGCAGAGCTTTACAGCTGAGGTGGGAGAGTCTGTCCATAGGACAACAATCAGTCATACACTGCACAAATCAGGCCTTTATGGAAGAATGGGAAGGAGAAAGCCATTTCTCAAAGATATCCATAAAAAGTGTTGTTTAAAGTTTACCACAAGCTACCTGGGAGACACACCAAACATGTGGAAGAAAGTCCTCTGGTCAGATGAAAACAAAATCAAATTATTTGGGCACAATGCCAAATGATATGTTTGGCGTAAAAGCAACACAGCTCATCATCCTGAACACACCATCCCCACTGTCAAACATGGTGGTGGCAGCATCATGGTTTGGACTTGCTTTTCTTCAGGAGGGACAGGGAAGATGGTAAAATTGATGGGAAGATGGATGGAGCCAAATACAGGACCATTCTTGAAGAAAACCTGTTGGAGTCTACAAAAGACCTGAGACTGGGACAGAGATTTGTCTTCCAACAAGACAATGATCCCAAACATAAAGCAAAATATACAATGGAATGGTTCACAAATAAACGTATCCAGGTGTTAAAATGGCCAAGTCAAAGTCCAGACCTGAATCCAATCGAGAATCTGTGGAAAGAGCTGAAAACTGCTGTTCACATACGCTCTCCATCCACCTCACTTAGCTCGAGCTATTTGCAACGGAAGAACGGGTAAGAATTTCAGTCTCTCGATGTGCAAAACTAATAGAGACATATCCCAAGCGACTTGCAGCTATAATCGCAGCAAAAGGTGGCGCTACAAAGTATTACCTTAAAGGGGACGAATAATATTGCACGCCCCACTTTTCAGTTATTTATTGTTTAAAAACGTTTAAAATAAGCAATAAATTTCATTCAACTTCACAATTGTGTCCCACTTGTTGTTGATTCTTCACCATAACATTAAAATGTTTGTCTTTATGTTTGAAGCCTGAAATGTGGGAGAAGGTTGAAAAATTCAAGGGAGCTGAATACTTTCGCAAGGCACTGTAGTAGAGCACAATCAAGTCACTGAAAAAAAAAGGATTTTTTTACTTACCTGTCTCCGGCGCTGCTGTCTGCAGCACTGCTGTTGCTTTTAGGTCCCGCTCATTATGCCTCATGAATATGCACTGCACTAACTGACCTGGAAGCAAGTGTGTCAGCAGCCATATAGCCACGGCGTGTCCATATTCTTTTTAGCCGGATCCTATCTGCCCGGATGTGGAGATTTTTAATCCAAATAGAGGCATTTTAAGTTAGGGTCCTGATATGAGAGATCACCTTGACGTGGTATCGGGCTCACAGGCATTGGCAAATACATAAACTAAGTATCTTGTTTTTTCAAATATTTCTTTAGCAGTAATGCTCTTCCTGTAGCAGCAATACCAGAGTTCCCTTATTAATTTTTAGCATTTTAGAGTGCTGCTGTATGTATTTTTGTAACTGTACATTATGAACCATTGTTACAAATTTTAGACAAAGACAATTGGCATAGGAAAAAGAACTGCATAAAAATGTGACTAATTATACTCTCTTCAAGATAAAAATTTCAATACCCAGAAGAAAAAGTTATGGAATTATGGAAATCATAGGATTGATAGACATAGACGTTAATAATATCCAAAGGATAAAAAATGGAAACACAATTTTCAATACCTTTCAAGTTATTCAGTATCACGTACGAGCATCACACACAAAAATACAGACACTTATACATCTTAGCATAATATCATTGAGGTTATCATTAGTTGTGTGCAAAATGTTCTGTCATGCTGATTGAACTTGGGGTCATGTTACAAAATGGAAGGGAGAGAGAGGACTCCTAGAACCAGGTTTACCCTGAGAAGGGCATGACTAAGTGCCTACCCAGTCTTCACCAGTGCCTCTGACAGTAAGGTTGGACTTATCTGAATATAGGCACCAGGTACCATTCTAGGGCAGCTCCTGGTTGTTGCACTTCACCAAGGGGGCTGGTCAGTGCAAGGCAAGAAGAGAGAAGGGATACACTGAAACTAGGGAAGGATAGGGAGGGACAACACCTGACACTTACCCTAAGCAATGCTGTACTACCTGACATCGCTGGAGAGGTTTATTCACCCTGTATGGTGATCACATTCCTATACCTGTCTTTCCTTGAACACAACCCTGTCTAGTACTCAGGACAGCGGGTACACTAGTTCCCCTCTAGGTTATTGACATAGAGGAGATAAGACAAACTGGGTAAAAGAAACAGCATTCATACAAAACACACCAAACTACAGGAAGGACCAAATGGAATAGATAAGTATTGCAAACTGAAAAGGAATTAAAGGAGCTAATACACCACACAAATGTCCACGCAGTAATCTCCGCCACAGCTTCAAAAACAACTTCGTAGGGGTGCTTTACACGCTGCGACATCGCTAGCATTTGCTGGCGATGTTGAGCGGGATAGCACCAGCCCCCATCGTACGGCCGATTTGTGGTGATCGCTGCTGTAGCGAACATTATCGCTACGGCAGCGTCACACGCACATACCTGCCTAGCGACGTCGCTGTGACCGGCAAACCGCCTCCTTTCTAAGGGGGCGGCTCATTCGGTGTCAGAGCGACGTCACTAAGCGGACGCCCCAATCAAAGCAGAGGGGCGGAGATGAGCGGGACGAACATCCCGCCCACCTCCTTCCTTCCTCATTGCTGGCAGGACGCAGGTAAGGAGAGGGCCATCATTCCTGCGGTGTCACACGTAGCGATGTGTGCTGCTGCAGGAACGACGAACAACATCATTACTGCAGCAGCAACGATAATTGGGAATAGGGGATGATGTCACTGATGAGTGATTTTAAACGTTTTTGCGAGGATTCAAAATCGCTCATAGGTGTCACACACAACGACATTGCTAAAGCGACCGGATGTGTGTCACAAATTCCGTGACCCCCTCTGAGATCGCTTTAGCGATATCGTAGCGTGTAAAGCCAACCTGAGTCCACAGGTCACAAAGGAATATCCCTTTAAGTGCCAGAACAGAAGAAACAACCTCAAGTGACCACATTTAGAAAATTACACCACTATGTAAGTTCATCTACAGGTGTAGTGACGATTTAATCTCTGGAAAACATCCATAAACTCAAACTCATTACAGTGAATTTTCCATTGAAAATTTTGTCTGAATCACATTTTTTAGAGATTCACATGTAGTCCCCAGTGTAAATGCTCAGGGTAGAGAGCAGGAACTCTGGAAATTATCTCCTTGTAGAAGCTGATCATAACCCCATGTTGATACTGGGTCATGAGGTTATTCTTCTTGAGATTCTCCATTATAGCATCTCTTAGGAAACCCTCAAGGATTTTACCCACAGAAAAACTATTCCCAAAGATAAATATAGGAGGATACTACCAAGTAAATTGATCTATTTTATTCGGACATGGTCAAAGACAGCCTTCTTGGCTTGTGAAAATTTCATATCCATAAGGTGTGCCTTATCGGTACTTTTGTCACTTTTTTTCTATGTTCTCATATGTTCTCCCCCAAGACCCCACATGTAATGGTACAAGCATTGATATTACAGCACTCACGGACATATAGCCGGTACAGCCGATGCAGCTGCACAGGGGCCCAGAATTGAGAGGGGCCTCCTTCACAACCAGGGTCTGACTGGCCTGGCTAGACAGTGTGGGCTTCGGGTCCTCGGCAGACCCCCTGTGCTTGAAATAGAGAGTGCCCGCCGCCAAAAACCGCGGTTGTTTGAACGGGCCTATGGGCCACCAAACGTCACTGCTATGCACCAAGCACTGACGTCAGCATGCAGCGCATAGCAGTGATGTTTAATGGCCTATCAAAAGTTGCGCATGTTTGCGAGCGGCCTCTGATAGGACGGTGGCCAATAAACGTCACTGCTATGTGTCTGAAACTGCTATCAGTGCGCGGTGCATAGCAGTGACGTTTAACGGCCATCACGGCTTACCGCTATGCCACGGAGGCTGCAATGACTCGGCGTCAGACTGCAGAGACTGTGAGTACACATTGAGGGACAGTGTTAAGGCAACTTTACACACAAAGATAAATCTTTGGCAGATCTGTGGTTGCAGTGAAATTGTAGACAATCAGTGCCAGTGGTGTGGTTGTAGTTTTGTACAAATGGAACAATATGTCCATGATTTCCCTGCAACCACAGATCTGCCAAAGATTTATCTCTGTCTGTAAAGTGGCTTTTAGAGTGAGCAGTTGGGTGGACCGAATGGAAAATGGGGGGAACAGTATTAAGAAGTGAAAGAACAGTATGAAGAAGGGTGGATCAGAATGGAGAGGTCAGAACTTGGGGGCACAGTATGGATAAATGGGAGCATAGGGGGGCAGTATGGATAAGTGGGAGCATAGGGGGACAGTATGGATAAGAGGGAGCATAGGGGGGATTGTATGGAGAAGTTCGAGCATAGGGGGAACATTATAGATAAGTGGGAGCATAGAAGGCAGTATGGATAAGTGGGAGCATATGAGGCAGTATGGATAAGTGGGAGCATAGGGGGCAGTATAGATAAGTAGGAGCATAGGGGGCAGTATGGATCAGTATGGCTAAGTGGGAGAATTGGAGGCAGTATAGTATAGGTAAGTTGGAGCACAGGGGGCAGTATAGATAAGAGGGAGCATAGGAGGACAGTATGGATAAGTGGAAGCATAGAGGGATTAGTATAGATAAGTGGGAGAATAGGGGGGCAGTATGGATAAGTGGGAGCATAGGGGAATCAGTACAGATAAGTGGGAGCATAGGGGGAACAGTATGGATAAGTGGGAGCATAGGGGGAACAGTATGGAGAAATGGGAGTATATAGGGGATTGTATGGAGAAGTGGAAGTATAGAGGGATAGGGGGATAGTATGGATAAATGGGAGCATGGGGGTATATTATAGGTATGTGGGAGCATAGGGGGATTAGTATAGATAAGTGGGAGCATAGAGAGGCAGTATGGATAAGTGGGAGCATAGGAAGATCATTATGGATAAGTGGGAGCATAGGGGGAACAAAATGGATAAATGAGAGCATAGGGAGAATTGTATGGAGAAGTGGGAGTATAGGGTAATGACTCGCCTCAGGGCTATGGGGTATTCGGTCCCAGGCAGTGTACTGCTGCGATATGTTACTGGGTGGCCGTTGCCCGGTTCCGTGACCCTGGGGGTCGCTTGAAGGGGGTTATGTACAAGGGAATATTTATAAATTTTGTATTGTGACACGACTTGCGGGTTGCGGTTATGGTGATGGACACGCCGCTGCACAGTTTCTCATCGCTGGGGCTGATGTTAGGGACAGCCTGGATGTTGGGCCCTCCGCAAGTAGGGCCGGGGCCCCAGAGAGTAGGTGATGGAGTTAGGCGCGGAAAGAAGGTAGGCTACACAAGAGATTGCAGTGTAACTGGATTCTTTACTCACAGCAGGTTGACAACTGGTACCCGGAGGAAGGCTGGTGCTCACCGCTGGTTCCCTTAGTCCCAGGGCAGGTTTTATGACCTGGTGGCTTCTTTCCCCTGCACCCTTCTCAAGTTGGGGGGTCCCCGTTGCTTGGAGCGTCTGGGGGTCCCCTCCTAGTAGTCTCTCAGTCTTTGGTCCATACGGCGGCAGTTTGAACACGGTAGGGTCGGTGTTCCATTCGGGTCCCTGGTTCTCCCGTCACTTCTGATGCCCCCGGAGTTTACGGTCAGTGAGGTTCTGGATGGTCCCCTCACTGTGCAGATTTTTTCAGATCTCCTTGGAGCGTTTGCCTGACCTAGGGATCTGTACTCCGTCGGTGCTATGGTTCCAGGAGTACTCCACCGTACTCCACCGGCAACAACACGCCTGGGCCCTCAGGTCACCGTCACACACTCCCGTCAGTACGGGTATGTCCGTCTCCTCTCACTTCCATTTACTGACTCCACTGACTGTACTGACTGTCTGCCCCCTCCCATCTGGTTGTCGTCTAGTGGACTGGATTGGCTCCACCCCTGGGTGGCCATCCATTGGGTCCAACTCTAGTCTGTCACCAGTCCTTGGGGATGGGGAAAACTGGGATTATATTATGTTTTGGTGTTACCGGCACTAGTCTTCCGGGTCCCCGGGGTAGGCCCTGCATCTTTGACAGGATGCAGTACCTTGTAGCTTCTGATGGCTTCAGGGGCGCTACAGGAACAGTATGGAAAAGTGAGAGCATAGGAGGGATTGTATGGATAAGTAGGAGCATAGGGGGATCAGTATGGATAAGTGAGAGGTGAGAGCATAAGGGTATAGTATGGATAAATGGGGGCATAGGGTGATTGTATGAAGTTAGAGTATAAAGCCCGCTTTACACGCTTCAATATATCTCAAATTACAGTAAATAAACACACACACCCGAAAAAATCCTTTATTAGAAATAAAAAACACAAACATATACCCTGGTTAACCACTTTAATCAGCCCAAAAAAACCCTCCATGTCCGGGGTAATCCAGGATGCTCCAGCGTCGCTTCCAGCGCTGCTGCATGGAGGTGACCGGAGCTGCAGCAGACACAGCCGCTCCGGTCACCTCCACGCAGCTATTGAAGACAGCCGCGCGATCAGCTGAGCTGTCACTGAGGTTACCTGGATCCAGCGGTGGATGCAGCGGTGGCCGCGGGTAACCTCAGTGACAGCTCACTGATCGCGCTACTCACCGCCGCTCCTATCACCTCCACGCAGCAACTGAGGTGAGTAGCGCGATCAGCTGAGCTGTCACTGAGGTTACCCACGGCCACCGCTGGATCCAGTGACAGCGGGTAACCTCACTGACAGCTCAGCTGATCGCACGGCTGTCTTCATTAGCTGCGTGGAGGTGACCGGAGCGGCTGTGTCTGCTGCAGCTCCGGTCACCTCCATGCAGCAGCGCTGGAAGCGACGCTGGAGCATCCTGGATTACGCCGGACATGGAGGGCTTTTTTGGGCTGATTAAAGTGGTTAACCAGGGTATATGTTTGTGTTTTTTATTTCTAATAAAGGATTTTTTCGGGTGTGTGTGTTTATTTACTGTAATTTACAAATTAATCATGGAAGGTGTCTCATAGACGCCTGACATGATTATTCTAGGACTTATTGGCAGCTATGGGCTGCCAATAACTCCTTATTACCTCGATTTGCCAACGCACCAGGGCAAATCGGGAAGAGCCGGGTACAGTCCCAGAACTGTCGCATCTAATGTATGCGGCAATTCTGGGTGGCTGCTGGCTGATATTGTTAGGCTGGGGGCTGCCCATAACGTGGAGCTCCCCATCCTGAGAATACAAGCCTTCAGCCGTATGGCTTTATCTGGCTGGTTTTAAAATTGGGGGGGACCGCACGCCGTTTTTTTTAATTATTTAATTATTTATTTCACTACACAGTATAGACACGCCCACCGGCTGCTGTGATTGGGTGCAGTGTGACACCTGTCACTCAGTGTGGGGGCGTGTCTCACTGTAACCAATCATAGGCGCCGGGGGGCGGGGAAAGCAGGTAATATGAGATTGTTTAATGGGCAGCCGGCTTTTTCAAAACAGTAAAAGCCGCCGGAGCAGTGTGAATGCCGTGCAGCGCCGGTGATCGGGGATCGGTGAGTATATGAGAGAGGGCTGCTAACTTCAGTCACTTAGGAGATTAGCGGTCACCGGTGAGTCCTTCACAGGTGACCGCTAATCAGGGCGCGACACAGACAGAGCCGCAGCATGACAATGAAGTCGGGTGAAGTTCACCCGAGTTCATTCTGATTGTGCGGCTCTTTCTGTGTCTGCTGTCATCTGCCATTCAGCTCTGCTACATGGCTGTCTGTGTCTGCTGTCAGCGGCCATGTAGCAGAGCTGAACGGCAGATGACATAGTAAAAACGCATCCCTACGCATTACACACGCTTGGCAAGTCAATAAATAAAAAAAAAAAAAGGTGCCCAATGCATACGTCACAGAACACATGATCTAAAGGATCGCACACAAAATTGATCAATTTAACATAGACTACTAACGCACGTGTGACAGCAAATGAATGACCTATGTACAATCGCATAAGATCCCGTATGCAACCTGGGCGTGTCACATCGCAAATGCGATTGTACAACTAATTGCAACGTGTAAAGTGGGCTTTAGAGGAGTGTGAGCATGGGGGGGCATTATGGAAAAGTGGAAGCATTGGGGGGGATTGTATCGAGAGAGCTGGGAGTGTAGGGGGTATGTATAGAGAATTAGGGGAACTATATGTTGAAGTGAAAGTGTGGGTGGACAGTGTGTAGCGGTAGATCTGTTTTCTGGTAAGAACCTTACCATTGTTAAAGAAGCCTCCCATTAAATGTTGTATTCACTGAATGTGTGTATATGCATGTGATGTGTGATAATATACTCACCTACCACTGCATTCTCCAGTGTCCAGCACCTGCCTTCTTTTCTCAGTGAAGTTGTTGCGCTATAGACTCTCCGGGACAAGCTGCTCTGCGTGTCCCAGAGGTGACTTTTTGCCTTGAGGAGAAGGGGGGGCCCATAGACAATTCTTGCACAGAGGCCCTTTGATCTCAGTGTCCTATCCTGTTTAAGAGGAACAGCTTTCACAAACCGACAAGGCTGATTTTAACCATGTCTGAAGAAAAATGCACATTTTACTTGGTAGTATGCTCATATTTTATCCTTTGGGAATTTTTTTTTCTGCATTTTACTACATGTGGCTGAAGCATATATGAGGACTACACTTTACTGTATATGTGTAAAGAGACTTCATATCCATTTGCGATGAGTCTTATCTGGAGTTTTGTCTCCTTTTTTTCGATTTTACCCACAGTAGAAGTTAAACTTACTGGCCTAAGGGGGACTTTACACGCTGCGACATCGCTAGCATCGGCTAGCGATGTCCAGCGTGATAGCACACGCCCCCATCGTACATGCAATATATGGTGTGTGCTGCCGTAGCGAACATTATTGCTACGGCAGCTTCACACCCACATACCTGGTTGGCGACGTCGCTGTGACTGCCGAACAATCCCTCCTTCAAGGGGGAGGTGCGTTCGGCGTCACAGCGACATCACCGCGACGTCACCAAACGGCCGGCCAATAGCAGGGAAGGGCGGAGATGAGCGGGACATAACATCCCGCCCACCTCCTTCCTTCTGCATTGCTGGTGGACGCAGGTAACGAAATGTTTGTCGTTCCTGCAGCTTCACACACAGCGATGTGTGGTGCTGCAGGTACGACAAACAACATCGTATTTGCAGCAGGAGCGACATTATGAAAATGAACGACGTGACACAAATCAGCGATTTTTGTCACTTTTGCGCTCGTTCATCGTCGCACCTGAGCTTTCCACATTGCGATGTCGCTACCGGCGCTAACAACGTGACCCCGACGATATATCAGTAGCGATGTCGCAACGTGTAAAGCCCCCCTTACTCTAGAGTTCATCTTTATTAAGTAACGATGGAACACTACCGGTTATGTTAGTAGCGGAGGCTCAACCTGCTCTGTTGCAGCCCCTTCCTTCGACAGTCCAGTCCCAACGTCCCGGATCCCATTAACCAGCCACCCAAACAACCTGAACCCCACTGGTTCCTAATTGGTTCCATGACAGGGTTAAAGTACCAGATTTAAAAGGACGACTCTGGTAGGCACAGGAGGTGCAACTTATTTACAATGAGCACAAGTCCATGCTGGCCGTAACCAGTCCTACAGCCATGGTCCATTTTTACTACAAATATATAAAAGGGACAGAGTCCATGCACCAGGTGCAAACATCATATAAACTTTTCTTAATCAGGTGAAATACTCTGTTGATTAAAACTGGTTATCATCATTTTGCATATAAACACTACCTATTATTGCTCAAGAAAAATATCAAACTGTGAAAAATAACAAAGGAAAACACAGATGCCTAACATTTTTAACTTTTAGATAGCCGGGTACCACTACCCTCAATGCTCTTCGATCATCACAAGCCTCTTTACATCCAAGGCATACTAGCCACGCTCTCCACAATGCCGGGTGTATGAAATCACCTCTCCCGGCTCCAGGTTGCGGCCTGGATGCCCTCTCGGGAGATGCTCCTCTACATCTCTCCGGGAGACAAACACCTCTTCTGTGAGGCCCGCTTCCATTATGAAACCCCATCCTCTATCGGGGCCAAAACGCCTCACATGGCGCCGGTGCTCGTGGCCCTCTGATACGGAAGGTGGCTCTTCACAGACGCTCTTTCTCTCTTTGAGTACGGGCAGCAATCCCCCGTCGTCGCTGATCTTGTGTCGTCATCTCCAGGTGTAGCTTGTTTTGCTGTCGTTTCCAGTAGGGGGGCGTTAGCGTCCGGCCTCGCCTCCCTTGCTGGCATGGGTCGTAGGTACACTTCTGCGGCCCCAGCAGCCGCTGGGACGCCGCGCTGTGGCGCAGCTGGCATCTCCAAAGGCTCCGCCCTGGCAGGTAAAAGAAGCGACTGCTCCGCAGCCGGGGATGCAGAGTCCGGGTGCTCCATATCAAGGTACAGATCCGATGATGCGGCCGAGTCTTGTCGGGCCGGTGTTGGGGTAGTCGCTGTCGTGGCCTGGTCTGGTGGTTGGGTTGGAAGCTCTGCAGATTGTTCTTTGCAAATAGGGGCTGAAGGTTCCGCCAGTATTGGAATTAGCAGCTTGGCGTCTGCCGAGGACGAGGGTGACGGTGGCGGAGCACTTGCATCGGAGGGGGGCAGACCAGACCTCGCAGCCATTTAGGCCGGATCAACCAGGGCTGGGTAGCTGCTTACCCGCTCCTCGCGTGGGACTTTAATCTCAGGGGCTCGCACCGCCATTGCCAGGCTCCTCATCTCTTCCCTCCCATGGTCCAGAATAAAGAGGAACTGCATTCGCATCCTCCTGCAGAGTTGTTCCCTCACCTGCTCAATCCAGGTCACGGTCCCAGGAAAAGCACGCTCCGGTAACCAGTCTCGTGCAGCCACCATCTTGCCTCTGCAGTACCCAAGAACGTTATGGCAGAGTCCTGGCATCCCAGCTCCACTTTCGCTGTTACATGCCGTCACACCCGCCTTGGTTTTCACCAGCCACTCACTGCTGCGCTAGGGCCCTCTGGGAACTTCCGGTTCCGGGCAAACTCTTAGGACGAAGGGCAGGGCTTCGGCTTTGCACGCTTTTGGTCGAGAAGACAGCTTTTTGGCGTCAAAGATGGCGGAAACCGGCGGAAAATGGCGGGAACTGGACTTTTGACAGGCAATTTTCAGATTTCATGGCGCACGTCACCCAGGTTAGTGGGTCCTGTCCAAATCCTGTTCGTGATGCCAAGTTTTTGGAGGGTGTGCCACCCCATCAGTGGATCGAACCACTCGGATCCGGGGGTAATGTCTGTGCATGGCTCGAGGGTCTCTGGACCTGGGGGCTAAGGGACCACACTCTAAAGCAAAAGGGGGAATATTTACAGGGGAGTTATAGTTCGTGACGCCACCCGTGGTGTGCGGTAATTGGGAGTACAGCCGCTGCCATTGGGAGTACCCGGGGTGATGGATTGGGGCAGCAAGGTGTAGTTGCCCTCCATGGGTAGGGGTAGACCCCGGGACTCTGGATAATGTTATTAGGTGCCGTGAAGGGGAAATCACTCAGGTACTCACTCAGCCAATAAGCAGATGCTGACAACCAGGTAAACCAAGTCTCTTGGTGACGCTGCCTCTCGAAGGGGAGCTCGTCCGGGTCCCGTCCCCTGCAGTGCTGCCTGGTTATCCGTAGTGGCCCAGTAGTCTGGAACTTGCTGGGCCCCGCTCCCCACAAGTGTGGGAGCCTGCTGTCAGGGCTCACGCTTGGGATTTCAGTGGGCTGCTTGTATGTAAGGTCCTATCCCCCTCGTTGTGCTAGTGCCCCAATTCTGGAGCTAATGGGAACAGTCCATAAAGGGTCCGCTCTCCGCAGGTTAATTGCAGGATTGTCTAAAGCTTCTCCCCGACCCAGGGTCCGTGTACCCCGCCGTGCCTTCAGTCCCGGACCGGTGATAGGACCAGGCTGCTTACCATCCTCTTTGACAGGTCCAGGCACCTTGCCTCAATCCCCTGCGACCGGGGGTCCGATTCCTCTAGGTCCAGACCACCGTCTGCAACCTAGACAGCTTCTCCTGGGAGCCACTACTCCCTACCTTCTCCACTGTACTACTCCTCTCCTTAACTCCTACACCTCACACTCCCTCCTACTCTACACTCCTCACCTCCCCTTTTCCTGACCCCTAGGTGGGCGACCCTATTCCGCTCAAGCCGCCCACTGGTGTGTCTGGTGGGTGTGGTGTAGAGTGTATCTAGGACTTGATTTGCTGTTGGAGGAACCACTGTAAGATGGGGACCCAGAACCATGAGGGATTTGAATACTGCACTAAAGAGAAAGAGCGTGCAGTACCCTGTGATGACCTGAAAAGTCCAGGGGCATCACATTTGCAGTCACATGAAGTAACTGCAGACTTGTGGATTTAGACCAGACAATCCCTTTAATACACCAAGATTCCTCAGGTGCAATATAAAGGTAGTGGTGTGTTCCCAAATTGCCTTATAACTCTGATCTACATGTATGTGGTAAAATATTACTTATTTCACAATTCTTCAAGATGATGCAGGCCTCTGGGTCTACTTATTGAGTTATTTTAGACTATTACTAACACAGTAGGCTTCTCATATTCATCTTATAAGTTTTTTTTCAAACTGCAAACAGCAAGATCACGGAGGACATATTGTACATGTTCTGTCTGTTTCAGTAAAGTCTAATTATACTGTTCATTGATTTAATGAAACAGCTCATTGCAAGTCTCTCCATGTTACCTGCTTTAAAAATAATTATATTTTACCGGAGTAAGAGAGTATCACAATGTCAAGCACAAAGATGAGGGCACATGCACTCGTTTCCCTGTATGGAATTGCAAATCAGATACTACTCTGTGGGAGACTGAGAGTAAACCAAAGGGGTTTTTGAGCCATTTAACATGTCAGTAAATTTCTTCTGTTCCAATATTAAATTACGCTGTGTGATTCTGCAAAGTCTATTTTGTGCATCTGAATATTTTCTCTAAATATTAACTTGTTTTTAAACGGTACAAGTTCACCGTAAACTGTAATATGGGAATGTATAAATACTGATTTACTAAACTGTAGTAACAGTGAAGACTATATAATTGTGACATAAACCATACACATTAAGTTAAGGAGAAGATATCACCAGAAAATTTACTATTGATGAAATTAGGTTTATTAGGTGTATTTCTTATATGAAATGTCCTCTTCAGAGAGATAAAGGGCAAGTTCTCTAGTGGCATCTATCCTGAAGAGGATTCCTTTATATTTATATTCTCAGAACAGCATTGCAATGACTATAAGGGGTACTTTGCATGCTGCGACATCGCTAGCCGATTGTAGCGATGCCAAGGGCGATAGTCCCTGCCTCCGTCGCAGATGTGATATCTTGTGATAGCTGCCGTAGCGAACATTATCGCTATGGCAGCTTCACACACACTTACCTGCCCTGCGACGTCGCTCTGGCCGGCGAACTGCCTCCTTCCTAAGGGGGCGGGTCATGCGGCGTCACAGCGATGTCACACAGCAGGCGGCCAATAGAAGCAGAGGGGCGGAGATGAGATGATTCCTTCCTCATTGCAGGCGGGATGCAGGTAAGGAGATGTTCCTCGCTCCTGCGGCTTCATACACAGTGATGTGTGCTGCCGCAGGAACGAGTAACAACATTGTACATGTCGCTGCAGCAAAATTATGGAAATGACCGACACTACACAGATCACCGATTTTCGACGCTTTTGCGATCATTTATCGGTGCATCTAGGCTTTACACATTGCAACGTCGTTACCGGCGCCGGATGTGCGTCATTTTCGATTTTACCCCGACGAGATTGCAGTAGCAATGTCGCAACGTGTAAAGCCCCCCTAAGTCTCCTTACGCTTGCCATGCACTCTGCATAAGGAGAAAGATTCACCATAGATCTCCTGTCAAAGGCCTCTCACTTAGGCCCCCTTCACACGCACGGGCCTCCGGTACGTGTTAGGTCCGTTTCCTCACGTACCGGAGACACGTTTCCTCACGTACCGGAGACACGGGCACACGTAGACCCATTCAAATCAATGGGTCTGCGCACACGTGCGTGTTCTGCCATTGACCGTGTGTACGTGTGGAGCATACGTGTGTCCGTGTGCTCCACACGTCACCATGTCCGTTTTTCTCCGGCTTCACGGGTGTCACACGGAACGCAAACGGACCACACGGAGATGTTCTGTGTGACACGGCAGGACCGGAGACCAAAGATCAGCACCACGGACAGCGACACCAGGGACAGGTGAGCAGAAAGTTGCCGTTCTCCGTGTGTTATCATGGATAACACACAGAGAACACACGTGTGCCATAAACATGGCTCACAGAGGGCCAAATGCACCTCTGACACGTCCGTGAAAAACATGCGTGGCTTTTCACAGATGTGTGAAAGAGGCCTTAGCCAAATTAGATCTCCTGCTTTGAACTGATTTAGGGACAAACACCCCAAAATATGTTTACAAATGGAGTGTCTGGTTTGGATTTTTATCCTAAGTCATAAGGGGTTATTAAAGGTTGGACTTGCAGATAACTGGGATCGGCAAGTCTAACAGGGTTAAAAAAAATGGTTCGGGCCTGGAATTGATGTGTTTGTGTTTATTTACTTTCACTTACAGATTAGTAATGCTGTGTGTCAAAGATGCCTCCTATTTCTAATCTAGGGCTTAGTGGCAGCTGCAAACTGCGATTAACCCCTTATTACCCTGATTGCCACTGCACTAGGGCGATCGGGAAGAGCCGGGTAAAGTGCCGGGACTTTCAGATCTAATGCATGCAACAATTCTGAGCAGCTAAAAGCTGCTATTTTTAAGCTGGGAGGGGGCCCAATAAGCACGGATCTCCCCAGCTTGAGAATACCAGCTCCCAGTTGTTGGGCTTTATCATGGATGGGTATCAAAATTAGGAGGGATGCAGGTTTTTTAAATAGTTTATTGAAATAATTAAAAAAAAAAAAAAAAAAAAAAAGCAACATGCTTTTTTGATACACATACTTATTTTGATACACAAACAAAATAAGCACAGGGCTTGAGGCTGCAGTCTTTAGCCATATGCTTTATCTGTGCTGGGTATCATAATATGGGAGTACTCTATGTGTCAGAACAATATAGAAAAAAAAATTCCAGCGTCTCCAGGAGATAAAATAATAGTTGCTTTATTGAAAATATAAAATCTTCTTACCATATAGTAAAACAACATAAAGAGGCTTATAGAGGGGAGCACTTTCCTACGTGTTTCACCCCAAAGGGGCTTAATCATGGAATGCGTAAAAGGTCTCCAAACAGACATTTAAATGCAAAGTACATCAAAATAGCAGGTGATTCAATTAGGTGAAAAACACACCCATTACATTTGACATGAACAAAGCCAGTTGCAAAACAAATATAAAATACATGGAGACCAACATGTGAAAGAATTAGATTACAAACAGATCACCAAAGAGTAAAAAACGAACAAGAAAAAGATTGTAAAAGGTTTTGCAAACCACAAAAATACAAATGCATGTGAAGCAGTTAAAAACAACCATGTGGGTATATAAAGAAAGCCATAGTATACTTTGGTAGCATCATAGTCATAAATTTTATAGTTTGTAGACAGAATGTGCAAGAATTATTGTCAAATGTTGAAATTTGATTACACAACAAAAAAAAAAGGGGGAGAGGGGGAAGGAAAAAGATCGCAATATTATTGCAGCAGAGATAATATAAGAGAACTATAGAGGCATAAAGTATAGAGAGAGAGGTACCTAAGAGTACTGCATAATTAGATCTCTCCTCTTGTTCATACCATGCAGTATTCTGGTGCCCAATTTGTAAATCCAGAAAGATTCTCTATTGATTCTCTTTCTGCGGTGGTTCCCTCCTCTGCTTGGCTTGTAGACCTTTTCAATGCTAGTGAATGTAAGAGAATCGAGGCACCTATATAATAGTGATAAAGTGCCTCGAGATCGCTGAGACATTCACTGCAGAGGGATTTAAAGTATCAGACATGTGTCTGCGTATCCGCTGTTTAAGGGGACAGGACGTACAACCTACGTATTGAATTGAGCAGGAGGTACATTCAATAAGATATACAACATTAGGGGTGTTGCAATTAATAAAATCCCTAATGTTGTAGGATGAAGCAGTATACAGGGAGGTGAATGATTTGCATTTTCTGGCATGCTTCCACGAGATGCAAAAATTGTGCCTACAGCCAAAGAAACCAGTACAGGACAGCCAATTTTTGGAGTTACTTTTTTTGTTGTTACTAACTACCAAACTAGGTGACAGGATATTATAGGCTAGATTATACAAAAAACTAAATAGTTTTCAAAGCCAGCTTACCCGTACACTCCTGTGTGTGGATTCCAGTATCAATCCAGAAGATAGTCCGCACGGAAAACCAGAGCAGGAGCCAGCCACGGGAAATCCAAATGAAAAAACTTTATATCTCCAGTGGACAAATTTGAGGATGCAGATATATATTAAAAAAATTTTTGCATTTGCAAATCTTTATTTTGAAAAACTTTCATAAAATTGGAGCCACACTTCTGGGCGGTGAAGGAAAGAGATTAGGAGTGGTAGCCTGCTTGGACTACGCGTTTCAGCGTACAATCGCCTTCTACATGGTCTGTCAAACTAAAGGCTAGACTGCCAAAATATAGAAAAAGGGGAGGAAAGGAAAAAGTGAAGGAAAGGGATTAAAGTCAAACATGAAACCTCCCATGTTTTAACCCTATGATGGCAAATTCACTTTTTCCTTTCCTCCCCTTTTTCTATATTTTGGCAGTCTAGCCTTTAGTTTGATAGACCATGTAGAAGGCGCTTGTACGCCGAAATGCGTAGTCCAAGCAGGCTACCACTCCTAATCTCTTTCCTTCACCGCCCAGAAGTGTGGCTCCAATTTTATGGAAGTTTTTCAAAATAAAGATTTGCAAATGCAAACATTTTTTTAATATATATCTGCATCCTCAAATTTGTCCGCTGGAGATATAAAGTTTTTTCAATTGGCTAGATTAGGTGTCAATTTTTGCATCTCGTGCAAACATGCTTTGCGGTACACTTTGGAGCTTTTACAGATCACTTAAGGTATCATTTTCCTTGCAAATTAAATAATTGTTAATTTTTTTTTACATAGGATCATTATACCATAACCTTATTTATATATGACATAGGATTTAGATACAATTTTGCACTGTGCACTTTGTCATATATTAGGGATTGACTTTTTAAGTGATCTTGGCATTATGCACTTTATTTTGCTAGTAAAACCGCTGCTATAATTTATGGGACATTTTTTCCTGCCTAATATTTATATGGATCTGTAAAATATTTATTTTAATTGTTGAATAAAAATAATAATTTTAATGCTATTTGCACCATCATTCCCTTTATTTATTTAATTCTAACGAATTTTTTTATCTGAAGGTATTTTTGATATTTATTGTTGAATAAAGTTTATATGGGATGCCACTTGCAGTTTGCGGCTATGTGGATGGAGCCGCCGCTGCATAATGTTCACTACTGGGGCTGGTGTTAATGGTAGCCTGGATGTTAGACCCTCCGCAAGCAGGGCCAGGCCCCAGAGGATAGGTGATGTAACGGTCGTTGAAAGAAGGTATGCCACAAAGGGAGTTTCAGTGTAACTGGTTCTTTTACTCACTGAAAGCGGGCAACTGGTCACCCGAGGCTGGCTGGTCTTAACCGCAGGTCCCCGTAGTCCCAGTGCTGGTTTAGTGACCTGGTGGCTTCTTTCCCCCTCACCTGTCTTTGGTTGGTGGGTCCCCATGGCGTAGAGCAGCTGGGGGTCCCCTCCTGATTGTCTTCTTCAGCAGTCTATATGACAGTAGTGTGAACCCTGTGGGGTTGGAGTCCAAGCAGAAGTTCCAAGTTTCGTTTCCTTGAGTTAAAGTTGGAGGAAAATGAGAAAGTTGTGATATATGCTGACTTCTGATATGATTCAGGTTATATGGTTATATGTGTAAGTGTGTAATGCAGGTGAGTTCAGCCACCTAGATTGTTTCTATAGTGTCTTTATTGTTATGTCAATCAATGTGTTGGTTCATTATTTTGACTATCTGGAAGACGGAAAAGTATATAGCAGACCTGTTTGTGGAAGACAGGAAGTTCTGTGCTCCGCTGGCATTAGAGCAAAAATGAGGAAATGTCACGGTATAATAGCAGTTGTTTCTTTGAGTGAAGAAAAAAGAAAAAAAGGAAACTTGTACTTTGTAGTTAACTATTCGTGTGGCAGTAAATAGACTGAGATATACACCAATGGGGGACGTGTTTGATCAATAATTAATAATTGATGTTTGATAAGGCCCGGGAGCCTGGTCCTCGACGGAAAGAGGATTTGAAAGGGGGGGTTTGTAAGGTACTGGTGCAGAGTTATAAAAGTGCGTGAAAGAGCCCTGACTGTTACCTGGTACGGTTTCCGCTAAGCAGTGAGTTGAACGTTTGTACACTGACTTGTTTGCTTGGTGGATGACGATGTATTTTAAGAAATACATTAGTAGAATCTTTAACCTTGGACTTAATCAGAGTTATTGAGTCTTAGATGGACCGTCCTCATGAGGTGTATGTAGTGTGAACAGATTTTACTAGTATTTGAGATATCAAAAACAGCTGGCGTATAGTGAGGGTGAGTGTAATTTCTTACCACCCACGTGACACTGGTTTGGCATGTGCTCTAGTTCTTCCTGGAAGCGTTAGATGAACCTGTTCTGTTATTATTGTGTACTGAGATGTAGAACACCGTAGGAATGTTGAAATTGAAAAAAAGAGAAGTGTTAGTTTTCTATTTGAAAATCTGAGAATAAGGTCAAATTAGACTAGCAAGTTTAATTGTAAGTGACAAAAGGTGAAACGCATGTTGAAAAAAAAACAAACACGTTGGATTTTTCCAAGGGGGGATTAGATGAGAATTGATTGAAGGTACAAGATGTGATATGGAATGTCAATGGAAGTGAAAGTATTGAGATGGTTTGAAGAAATGTAATTCTGAATCTAGTAACTACATTATGTGTATTTTACCTGTCTGTGAGGGTGGCTTCTCCGGGTCCATTGTTGGAGGCAACGCCCTCCACCCTTTGGGCCATCCCGTGGGTTGGACTTGTGTACTGTCTGGAGAGCACTGTGTCCACGTAAGCCCACCCCATTATTTCCTGTCCTGAATGTAGATTTCTTTCTGTCAGTCTGTGTTTTGCCCAGCCCTGGGGTGGGGTATAATATGGGGATATTATGTCAGGGTCTGACAGGAGATAGGAATATGCTGGAGGCTCGGCCCTGACCACCATTAGGTCTACCGTCGGGATGAGGGAGAGCACAGGGTCCCTAGTCACAGGGTCAGCCCAGGGGTCCCTATATAATCCATATTCCCAGTGACAGATTGAATACCTCCTGAATGTATATGGCTACCTCCCAGGCCTCTTCAGACGCCATTTTTGGCCAACACCTACTTCCTCTTTTAGCGGCCATTTCATCCCAGTCACTACATAGTTCCTCTTTTCCCGCCATTTTAGTCTAGCCGACACCCAGTTCCCTATTTTTGTTTTCAGCCGCCATTTTAGGACCCAAAGCCACTGATCTGTTTATTGCTGATGCAGCAGAAACTGCAGAAGAGGGATCTGAAATCCACACTACGTTTTTGGTCATGTATGCAGTTGTGCCCCATTGTGTTCCCACTAATGAACCTTAACAAAGGACATTGCTGATAGTCCTGAGGAAACCTTTACCCTTCACTTTTGCATATTTGTTTTTGCTGTACCTAATATACAATTTATTAGACCACATAGACTGCTCACTATTAGTCCTGGTGGACAGTGAATATTTTTCTGCCTATGGCAGTTGCTGCTTAGCGTAGTTTTGAGATATTCTCGCTTATATGTTATCCTGCCTGGTATACTGCACAAGAGTTCCCTGATGTAGAGGGTGGAGGATCATGTGGTCTTAAGGGGATTTTGATCATCAGGAGTTGGCATATATTAGGGTTTTTGTTGGCAGCACGCAGTAATCCTTTGTGTCTTAGTTTGCAGGGTTTGACAGGAGATAGGGATACACTGGAGGCTCGGCCCTGACCACCATTAGGTCTGCCGTCGGGATGACGGAGAGTGCAGGGTCCCCAGTCACAGGGTCAGCACAGGAAAGGTAGAGTAGGCACACTCCACCGTTATTTCTAGTTGTGTATATGTAGTCAGGGGGGTGCTGCTTGCTAGTTACCAAACATTCTTGTGCTCTTTTTTTTCCCCGGGGTGTTAGGGGATCTTAGTTTTTAGAATTCTAGTGTTCTCCTGACCCCGATTTAAACCCATTGCTCTTTCTTACAAACCTGGGTATAGTCCTTTGTATCAGATCTCCGAGAGCCCATATGCAAACAACTACAGCTGGTAACTCCTGATTACAGAGGGAAGGACCAGGACACCCTCCTACAAGTGGCAAGACGTATGGAGATGAATCTAGCAACTTACAAGAGCACATCACATACAGATGTGATGCATTCACAGCCACCTGAAGAGTATCATCACATCATCTCCAGCCCAGAAGTCATTCTACCTGTTTGCCATGGAAAAAGACAGCAGCCCTTTGAATACTACTCAGCCAGATTGAACACCTACCTAGAGCACCAGTTGAAGATCAATGCCCGTATGACTTCACTGCTCCCTGACAAAGTCACCATCTCCCGGTGTGCAGTCCTTAATCCTGCTACACTTCTCCCTCTTCCATGGGGGGAGTGTCCCACCTCTGACACCTTGATGGAAGAGATAGTCAACTCTGACATAGCTGAGGCAGGAAACTCTGGATTCGATACAGTGACAGATACACATTTTGACCCTGACTTAACCCCTTTGCGGATGGATCAAGATGTGCATCAAGAAGACGGTTCCACACAGGTATGGTGGTGGTAGCAGAAGATGCTGTGCTGCTAGAGCAGTCGCTTCCCGCATCCCTGTCTGCAAAAGAAGCAGAGTATGTGCTTTCACTGAAGCCTGCAAGATGGCAGCCAACATCTACTCTGTATGGAAGACAAGAGACTTGATCACCGCCAATGGAACTGTATGCCACCATGAGGCCATAGAAGAACTGATGGAAGCTTTGCTATTGCCAGACAGTCGCGGTGAGCAGGGTTGAGGCCTACATTGGAGGAGTCAAGGGAAGCAGTAAGAAGTGTCCTCACTGACAGAACATCCAAAGAAGCCCCAAGACCACTTACCAAAGAAATAGTCAGTGAATCTGTGCTTTATAAATTACCCCAATGTGAAGAAGAAATGAAAGATGGAAAGTCTTGAGAAAACATTGTCCTGACCCTACAAGAGCAAGTCTCAGATGAAGAAGAGGACTGAGATAGGGTGTTGCTGTGGACTCCTGGAGACCATAGAAAGTGGCTAGTTACCTGCTTTTACTGCCAGCCAAAGAGAAATGGCCTTTGACACAGAACTGACCCTACACACCCCATACCATCCACAGAATAGAGGGAGGGTTGGGAGGTTGGGGCAGTGTAGAAAGCAAGGGCATAAGAGTCTTCCCCTTGCATTGTTCAGTGTCGGAGACACCCAAGCAGGGACCACTAAGTTGAGACCCTATGAAATTCTGTTTAGAAATACCCCCAGATACTCTAACTAAACTTGTAGTTTGTTTAACTAAACATTTGCCTAATATACATTCTTGAGTTTTCTCCTGGAGATCCAACCAGATCTTTCTCTTTCTCTCTTTCTCTTTTTCTCTCTCTCGTTCTCTTTTTCTCTCTCTCTCGTTCTTTCTCTCTTCCTCTCTTCTCAATATTTCTCTCTCTTCTCACTCACTATTCTCAATCTTTCTCTCTCTCTTCCTGTCTTTCTCTCTCTCTTCCTCTCTTCTCAATCTTTATCTCTCTCTTCCTCTCTTCTCTCTCTCTCTTCCTCTCTCTCTCTTTCTTACAAAGATCCATGCATCCCACTACAAAAGATGTTGGACATGAGACCAGGAGATGTCTGTCTTCCCTCTTCTACCCGATACTTTGTGCCAAGAAGATGATATCCAAGCCTGTGGACCAGAAGATGACTGTGCATCCCACCTTTGATGATGCCCCACCATTACTGCCTGAGGACTGAGGAATATGAGACTCTGAGTGAAACCAACCATGATAAATATGAGCTGATTAGAGGACTACCGCCACGTTCCCTCTTCCTGAATAACGTGTGCCAGCGTTGAACATAGCCATGAGGACAATCAAGAGGATATGGTCAGGATCTGATTTCCTATGCATAGTCTGTTGGGTGGGGAGATTCATCCACAAGGGATGGGTTATCTCGTATGTGAATGAGGTAACCATTGGCATTAGGACAGATCAATAGACTCGGAAAAAAGTAAGGAAGACTTTTGGCTATCTCCAAAGGGGAGAATGTTATGGACATAATTATAAACTATTATGAGTATTAAGAGTTATATGAAGATATCCAAAAAACAGGATTTAAGATAGTGCTTGAACTGTGTACCACACCTATATCTGCATTTAGACATCATAAGACTCATTAGTCTGGAGTGGACTTTCATGTGACAAGTGAATCATGCTGACATAGGTTAAAATAAATGAGGAAACAAGCACATATACAGTATATATCTATATATATATATATATATATATATATATATATATGTATATATATATATATATAAATATGTATATATATATATATATATATATATATATATATACTGTATATATAACAGAATAAGCTATTTTACTTTACCCAATAGCAGACGTGTTACGTATTATTGGCTCCGAGCCAACTGATTTCTTTAAATGTATGAACTTCCGTAATTAAAACCAGTAATATTTTCTATGCAGATACATGTCATTTCTCTGGTCTGTATGGAAGAATAGTATGCATGCTACTAACAAATGACTCATGATTTGGATGCAGACGGGGTTAAGGTAGATCACTGTAAATTTTTGGCCCCCTAACAAATGGCGCCCAACGTGGGGCTCGAGTCCCGAACTTCAAGGTCAGTGAGGTTCTTGATGGTCCCCTCACTGTGCAGATTGTATCAGGTCTGCCTGGAGCTTTTGCCTGACCTAGGATTCTGTACCCCGTTGGTGCGTAGTCGTGGGAGTACTCCACCGTACTCCACCGGCAACTAACCACCTAGGACCTCAGGTCACTGTTCACTCCTGTCAGTCTGTCTGCTCTCTTTCATTGTCAGACTCTTTCTTCACTCCTCATTCACCACTGTCTGACTCTCCACTTCTGACTGTCCACTGTCTGCCCCTCCCACCTGGTCATCTAGTGGACTGGATTGGCCCCACCTCTAGGCGACCATCCATTGGTCCAACCCTAGCCTGGTACCATCTACGGTGGATGTTGGGGAAAACAGGGATTTTCTGAAGTGTTTGTGTGTTAACGGCACTGGTCTTCTGGGTCCCTAGGGTGTAGGCCCTGCATCCTGATGGGTATGCAGTACCTTGTAGCTTCCTGATGGCCTCAGGGGTGCTACATCTACACCAATTTTTTTATTCATTAATTTATTTTTACTGTACAATAGATGCACACAGTACTTGTGATTGCAACCAATCACAGTTGCCAGTGGGCGGGGAAAGTAGTGCATATGAAATGAAGGTAATGAGCGGCCCCGGAAGTGAATGAGCAGCTGTGCGAGCAATTACAGCCATGCTGGAACCTCGGTAAGTACAGCCTACTTGCCTTATTATTTTTTCTTTATTTTTCCTTTATTTTTTTGTATTTGCCGAGTGCTTGATTAATACCCGAAATTCCCTGAGAATTCTGGGCCTGGGCCCAGCACTCGAGTACCTTTTCCAGTCCTGGTCCGCCCATTAATAATAAAGGGTCAATAATGACCTTGAGGATTCTGCTATCCTCTGAAGAAGCTATTTCATATTTAGTTTCCCACATTTTATGACCTGTAAGTCTCCTAATGCTGGGTAATGCTAGAACTCCTAATGCTTTCCACAAAAAGAAACATTCTCTATTAAATTCAGTAACAGAAGCCTTTCACCTAATCAAATAAGACCTCTGTTTTGTCCTGATAAGGGGCAAACACTCCAAAATATGTGTCTGAAAATGGAGTGTTTCATTTGTTTTTTATACTAAGTCATATGTCTAGGTTCAATAAAGGGTCAATATTGTGGCACTAATCATTCTTCTTTTTTGAGGTGGAGTATTGTATGACCTTTACAGTGCCTTGAAAACACAAACTTAAATGTATTTTATTGGTTATTTTATATGATATACCACACAAAATAGCAAGTATTTGTGTAGTGTAAAAAAATGGTACATGGTTTTCTAACTATTTTAAAAATAAAAATCTGAAAATTGTGACGTGCATTTGTGTTCAGCCCCCCTAAGTCAATACTTTGTAGGACAACCTTTTGCTTAAATTACTGCTGCAAGTCTTTTGGGGTATGTCTCTATCAGGTTTCCAGATCTAGAAGCTGAAAATGATGCCCATTCTTCTTTGCAAAATTGCCCTAGCTAAGTGAGACTGGATAGAGAGTGTCTGTCAACAGCAATTTTTAAGTCTGGCCACAGATTCTTAACCCCTTAATGACCGTGGGCAGTAAAATTATGTCCCAGTGGTAATAGTGTTAATCCCACCCGGTTGCCGCGGGTAGCTCGGTGGATCCATGCATATGTCAGCTGATTTGTACAGCTGCCACGGGTGCCTAGCAGACACGAGCAGATCCGTGATCTGCCTGTACCTGTTAACCCCTTAAATGGAGCTGTCAAGATGTGACAGTGTCATTATAATCGCGGTCACGGTTAAACTTTACTCATCTCCTGACACCGGAAATCACGTTATGTGATCACATGGATCTGATGTTTGGTTTGTTATGGTAGCACAGGGCCATGTGATGACTCCTGTAGCTCAAATGACTCACTTCCTGTGTCACAAGGCTGAGAGCTGTGTGAGACAGGAGATAAGCATATTTGGTGTTCAAAGCCGTGTAGCTGTGATCAGCAGATATGGAAGAGTGATCAGACTGCTGATCCTTATAGTTCCCTAGGGAGACTAGTAAAATAAAAAAAAAAGTTTATTTAAAAAAAAAAAAAAAAATCTAAAAGTTAAAATCACCTCCCATTCGCCCGACTGAAAATTAAAGGGTTAAAAAAATAAAAAAATATACACACATTTGGTATCATCACGATCAGAAATGCCCGATCTATGAAAATATAAAATCAATTAACCTAATTGGTAAACAGCGCAGCGGCAAAAAAAAAATTCCAAACGCCAAAATTACGTTTTTTTGTTGTTGCATATTTTGCGCAAAATTCAATAACAGGCAATAAAAGAGTAGCATCTGTGCAAAAATAGTATCATTAAAAATGTCAGCTTGAGCTGCAAAATATTAGCCCCAGGTCCAGAAAAATTCTACGGATCACGGAAAATAGCACAAAAAGTGTGCCACTTCTTTGAGACAAACATCTGATTTTTTTTTAACCCCCTTAGATAAAAGTAAACCTCTACAGTTTTGGTGTCTACAAACTCGCACCAACCTGAGACATCACACCAATACATCAGTTGTACCATATAATGAACTCTGTGAATAAAATATCCCAAAAATTATCATGCAATCGCACTGTTTTGCAATTTTTCCACACTTGGAATTGTTTTGCTGATTTCCAGTACACTATGGGGTACAACTTATGGTTTTATTGAAAAGTTCAATTCGTCCTGCAAAAAACAAGCCCTCATATGGCAAGATTGATGGAAAAATAAAAAAGTTAAGGCTCCTGGAAGAAGGGGAGCAAAAAAACCCCCGAAAAATGAAAAATCACCCGGGAGTGAAGGGGTTAATGTTGTTTTTCTTCTAATGTAAACTGTATGCCTACAGTTTCTTCTACAAATGCACTGTCTTGCCAGATTTGAAGCAATCCTTAGTCATAGGTTTACATCATTTAACATTTCCTGTTAAAAAAAACCCCTCAGTTTGGAAATATTTTTTTTCTGTATGATATCCGTAGTACTGTGGCAGAGTTTAACAGAGCAAGGATAGCTCATGCATTTACAGTAACTACTATATACTGGGGTATATCAATAGAAGATACTGGCATTAAAAATGGCACATGGGAAAACAAGTGATTCAAATTTCACCTCTCACCAAATAAACTTAATACATTGGTATTAATACTATGATACATGAAGAAATGCATAACTTTATACAGTACCAGTCAAAAACTTGGACACAGCTGCTCATGCAATGATTTTATTTTTTTATTGAAATGTGTACACAGTTGATTCAGAATGAAGGCAGCAACACCACAACCGTACACATATGGAATCAATGGGTAAAGATTTGCATTTAAAACAAACCAGAATGTGTTAAGCCTTAGATTCCTCAAATGACTCACATCAACCCCCTCATTTTATTAATTTATGTGAAACTGAAAGTATATACTATATTAAATATATAAAAATCTAATTATATACTTTTTCTGCTATCACACACATCGTGATTTCACCAGCAAATACAGCAGTTATCTGAGGTTTCGGCTTTATAACAGCTGGAATAACAGTTTACGCAGGATAAAATGTGATTAAAGTGAACAGATGAATGAAGTGACAATCCTAGTTACTGTTTGTTGTTGAGTAAAAAATGTTTCCTCACGTCCAGATCCTGGTTACAAGTTTTTATCCTCTCAATGAAGAATGCCTATAAGTTGTGGTACTTGTATGATGTAATGCATGTAATATGTTCTGAGCAGCTGTAAAGAGTTCACAAACAGAGACCATGAATAATAGTGATAAATTCTAGAAATTGCATGAAGAACACCAACCATTGAGAAATATTGAATTACAGGCTCCATTTCAACATTTGCAATTATAAATGGATTGTTGGGATAGTGTCCAACAAAGACCATATACAGTAACTGCTCTAAAATGATTCATATACGGTAATTGTTGTTGAAGTTATTTTACAGATTAAGGTGCTCATAGGAGTGAGCGCAGACTGTGTACGATTGTCTATCATAGAACTTTACAATCTTAATGAGCTCTATTGACTCTGGAGGCGGTCATATATGCACAGAGTATCTCCTCTAGAAGCCATGCAGGATGGAGAAAAACCTTATTTTCTGTAAAATACATATATCATGAAAAATATATCATGAAAGATATGACATTAGAAGAATATCGAACTACAGTAGAGGCCTCATGCACATTTATTGTTGGCATATTCCAGCTTTGTGCAAACCTAAGTTGGAATTTTTTCTAGCATACAGTATATGTCTAATGTAGAGTTAGGTGAAAAGTTACACTAAATTTAGACGTGTGAGGACAGTGATGTACGGCTGGCTATGGGTTTCCCTATCTGAAAGCAAAAGCTTTGTATAGGCCAATAAAGCTATTGTGTTCAGGTCAACTGGTCCATACATCATGGACTTTGTATCTCGAACGTATAAGTTCTACCTTATATACAGTAAAGATAGCAAAATTAACTGAAATTGTAGCCAATATATAAAATAAGAATATTTATATAGAATAAAGAAAAGGATTTTTTATTTTTTACAGTTATTATTCACAGTGATAATTGCAAATATTGGATTTCAAGGAACGGATGGAAATTAGGTTCTAGTTTTCCCCACCTTGCAGCTTTCAAATCCCTTAGTCTAGCATAGCCAAAAGGGGGAGTTTCACAGGACCATAATAGATGAGGGCATGGCAAGCAACGGTGGTCACATCACAAGGCTCAAGCCATTACACATGGGGATAGAAAATTGCCTAAACCTGATTGTGGTGTACGACTGCAGTGCTGAGGCCCATTGAATATAGAAGTTCTAGTCTCAGTCTGTGAGTAATGAAACAAAGATTCAAATGGTATAGGAAGGGGCTGTACCCGCGTTGTCATTGTGACTGTGAATATACAGCATAAGCAGCACCATAATAAAAGCAGGTTTTTTATTCTTCACACACTTCAAAAAAGGAGGGAAGTTTAATAACCCTCTGTACTAATTTTGCTACTATAAAAAAATCCTCAAAAAATGTTCTTCCTGGCTTGTGCGATAGACAAGACATAGTTTTTTATATATGTTGTTTAAAGGCAAAATTAATTAAAATGAAGAATCCAGAAATTGAAATGCATCTGTTTACCTTAGAGTGTGTATGTTATAGAAAAAATTATATTTTTGCACATTTTCTTGTTGTAATAGCTAAATATTAGAGATGATTTTTCAAAAATTTGAGTGGAATTGAATTGCATTTGATATTAAAAAAAAACACACAAATGTGTTTGGGTTTGATCTCTCCCCATTTTCGTAAGGTCTCTCTTTCTCATTGTTTCTAACATAAAACAATTTGCAGAGACTTACCCTTTTGAGACACTGCTCAGGATTAAACCATCCATAAAGTAAAACAAAATTGCAATTTAGAAAAAAAACACTCATACAAAGCCTGTAAAACAATTTTATTTAGCAAATATATCAATTTTTGTTAAAATTGTTTAAGAGGTTGTCCGAATAGTGGACAACCCTTTCTCATTCCTCATGTAAGTCCCCATTAAAATAAAAGAGCTTATACTCACCACCTGTGCAAGCGTGGTTTCAGCTTTGTCGACATTCGCGTTGCAGGGGCTCATACAAGCTTCGCGCCTAACCACCACTGGCTTCTTTCTCCTTGCTTTCAGACGTATGAATTAATTTACAGGAAGTGAGAGCCATGGCTTCTGCTTACTTCCTGTTGATTACTCGTATATCCGAAATCAGGGAGAGAGAAGCTGGTGGTAGAGTGCGTGGGGATGGTGAGTGGGGCTTACGTGACATCACAACCTCACGTGAGCCCTGGAAATGTGAGTGCTGACATCTCTGGAACCATGCCAGTATGGGAGGTGAGTATAAGCATTTTTATTTTAATAGAGGAAGAAGAAAAATCCGGCGCATATGAAGTATAATGGTCACCACTCAGGATAAATATCTAGCTCTTTTATTGCGCTGTATTGTTGACCGATGCACATTGACACCATCTGCAGCAAGATGATGCTGCAGGTCTTTGGAGCCTCCAAAAGAGAGCCTCAGCACCACCAATGAATAATATGAAAACCACTGTGCCAAGTATCTAACAAAACATTGGAACAACAATTGATACAAAAAGGCACCAGGGTTCAGGATGATAAATGACAACTTGGCATGGACCTTGATTAGTGCGAATAATATAAATTTTATTATACATGGGGTGAAAAAACACTCACATTTAAAATCATTTAAAAACAGACATACAAAATACTGTTTCCTGCATGGTTCAAACCTGGCACATGTTCAATAATTCAGGGTAAACATATATAATCCAAGATGGAGAATGGACTCTGTCCCCTAGGGAACTCTAAGTACTCTATATATGCATCCCATATACAATCAAGTGTGCCTGCATTGCACCTACTGGTTTTGAAAAGCCCGAAGACTACCACCAAGTAATATAAATCACAGCTGAAATAGCCAGATTAAGTCTAAATAACGACTATACAGGATTACCCAGGCAGCAATGCAAGGTGCAGGAAACTCAGTACAGGACCCGACGCGTTGCGCCAGTCAAGCTGGCTTCATCAGGAGAATATCACCCTCCAATGTTCCTGGGGCTATATATATATCAACCCCATATAACATTCGCCCTATCAGAGCACAGGAATAATAATTATAACATAAAGCACAGGTGTCCTACCAGGCTAAAAACGGCCTCTGTTTTATCCATATAAGGGAATTCTGAATCACATGGAGCTCCTCCATTACACGTGCAGCCAGGAAGGAATCCCCTGTTAGTGGCCACTCCTCCTCCTTGTCACATGGCTGCCTGTGCAATGCTATGGTGGAATGCAAACAAGCGTTTCACAAACCGGAAATGACGATATGTAAACCGGAAATGCAGCATTAGAAGTGTGCACACATGTGGTGCATCACTTTTAGACAGTCCCCCGGATACAAATGCCGTGAACAAAGGTTCCACAAAGTTAGTAACTTGTTAGTACAGCATTCAGGGATGCACCCAAATGGTCCATCATTTTTGAAACATCCCCCAGATACTTATATAAGCAAACAATAGTTCCACATTGCAAAATACCATCAATCCTCAATAACACATATCCCAAATGCATTTTAATCCAAATATGTGGAACTTAATATTACTGTACATGAATTTCATGAGCGACTTAAGTACAATGTTATTACATATTTGTACATAAAATCAAATAATGCTAATGTGTCCAAAGTACACCAAGCATTATTTATCAGCGCTGATATCACAGATTAGTTTGTTATTTATCATTTTTTATAAAACCCTGTGAACAATAAATCCTCATTAATGCCGCCCGGATGCACACTGTTCAACTCATATATCCATCTGGATTCGCTACGCAGGAGAGCCGGTACAACATCACCACCTCTAATGGACATCCGAATCTGTTCTAAACCAACAACACATGTATTTCTGATTTTACAATTATGAACTTTGTGGTAATGCATAGCCACAGTTGAAATTTGTTTACCTTGTTTAAGATGAGTATTAACCAGGGATATATTAGATAGGTGCTGTTGTATCCGTTTGCGCAATTCCTGCGTAGTTTGACCCACATAAATCAATGGGCAGGGACACACCAAAGCATATACCACATTCTTAGATTGGCAGTTGATATAGTCACGTAATGGATATGCCTTCTGAGTAACTGGATGTACAAATTCGTACAATGCTGGTGTAAAAGAACATATTGAACAGTTACCACATGCAAATGAACCTTTTAGCGAAAACCCTGTATTCAGACTGGTAGTAGGTCGCACAAAATGGCTGTGACTCAAACAGTCTCTCAAATTACGTGCTCTTCTCGCTGTGAGTTTTGGAGTTGCAGAGATGATATCTCTCAGTTTAGTCTCTGTGTGGAGAATGTTCCAGTTTTTGTTGAGTATTTTATAAAGCTCACGCCATTGATCATTATATGTGGTCACCAAGCGTACCACATTGTCCACTTTTCTGGATTTTGGAGTTAGTAAGCTTGTCCTTTCTGTATCCATAGACCGTGCAAAAGCCTGACTGATGACCTGTTTGGGATATCCTCTCCTATTCAACCTCTTCGCCAGTATCTCCGCCTGTGAACAAAAATCGTGTTCATTACTGCAATTTCTTTTTGTTCTAATAAATTGTCCGTACGGTATGCCCTTCTTTAGGTGATTGTATTGTTGACCGATGCACATTGACACCATCTGCAGCAAGATGATGCTGCAGGTCTTTGGAGGTGGTCTGTGGATTGTCCTTGACTGTTCTCACCATTCTTCTTCTCTGCCTTTCTGATATTTTTCTTGGCCTGCCACTTCTGGGCTTAACAAGAACTGTACCTGTGTTCTTCCATTTCCTTATTATGTTCGTCACAGTGGAAACTGACAGTTTAAATCTCTGAGACAATTTTTTGTATCCTTCCCCTGAACAACTATGTTGAATAATCTTTGTTTTCATATCATTTGAGAGTTGTTTTGAGGAGCCCATGATGCCACTCTTCATAGGAGATTCAAATAGGAGAACAGCTTGCAAGTGGCCACCTTAAATACCTTTTCTTATGATTGGATACACCTGCCTATGAAGTTCAAAGCTCAATGAGGTTACAAACCAATTTAGTGCTTTAGTAAGTCAGTAAAAAGTAGTTAGTAGTGTTCAAATCAAGAAATTGATCAGGGTGCCCATACTTTTGCACCGGTCAAATTTTGTTTAAATGCGAATTGCACATTTTCTGTTAGTACAATAAACCTAATTTCAATCCAGAAATATTACTGAGTCCATCAGTTATTAGATATATGAAACTGAAATAGCTGTTGCAAAAACCCAAATTGTTATAAAGAAAAAAGGTTACCATTAATAGGGGTGCACAAACTTTTTCATATGACTGTATATTACACGATGGAACAGGTACTTTATCTGCAACTATCAGTAACCTGGTGCACATCACCAGTCGCTTTGCGTAAACATATAGCTTCCGTTGTACCTGCGCTGTGTAATTTGTCCATTAGATACTTTGAGGCTTGATCCATTTGCCTTCTGAATCAGCAGTCTGGACCAGTACCAAGAACTGAACCAGTTTACATACTGTCATGTCCAACCTCACTCAGTGTACTGTTAAAAAAGAAAAGAAAAAACCAGGCCACAGCCAATATAGGAGGGAACAATAGTGTAAGACCAAAAAAGAAAAATTCCCTTAAAAAATAACCTTTAATATGACATTTAAAAGGTATAGTATTAATAATTTATAATTTACCAAAGTGTAATGCTCACCCGAATAGTGTAGGGACAATGAAAAATTACCAGGGGGAGGGAGGGGAATGAAAATATCCCTATTCTATCCCTCCAGTCACCCTACCTAGCCATGGAGGGTATGATGCCCTAGGATTGTGGCGCCCCCATTCACCAACAGGAAACCCTAGAGTAACCCTGGATAGACCTACACTACACTAATATGTGCACAAAGTGAATTAAAATAACCTGATAATAAAGTTTGTCAACATAATAGTATGACCTATCTGGCCAAATTGTATCAGATCCTCATGATCAGACATTGTCCTGACGCGTTTCTCCCTTTTGGCTTCATGGGGTTCATCAGGGGACAGTTGTAGATAGAGTCTAGGATTAAAATTCCATCCTGGTGGCAGCCAGAGTCCAGGTGCTATGAGGGAATCAGGGGACAGCTGTAGATAGAGTCTAGGATTAAAATTCCATCTTGGTGGCAGCCAGAGTCCAGGTGCTGTGAGGAGAATCCCTCACAGCACCTGGAGTCAGGCTGCCACCAGGATGGAATTTTAATCCTGGACTCTATCTACAACTGTCCCCTGATGAACCCCATGAAGTGAAAAGGGAGAAACGCGTCGCAACGATGTCTGATCATGAGGATCTGATACAATTTGGTCAGATAAGTCGTACTATTATGTTGACAACCTTTATAATCAGGTTATTTTAATTCACTTACTCTAGGGTTTCCCGTCGGTGAATGGGGGCACCACAACCCTAGGGCGTCATACCCTCCATTGCTAGGTAGGGTGACTGGAGGGATAGAATAGGGATATTTTCATTCCCCTCCCTCCTGGTAATTTTTCATTGTCCCTACACTATTACGGTGAGCGCTACACTTTGGTAAATTATAAATTAATACTATACCTTTTAAATGTCATATTAAAGGTTATTTTCTTAAGGGAATTTTACTGTTAAAAAAGGACATGTTGAGTAGAAGGTGGCTTTGTCACACCTAAATGGACCAGCTTATTCTTCACGAGTGTGGAAATCCTTACCTCTGTAAAAATGAATAATGAATGGATCAGAATTAACTCTCATTCATCTACAGCTGATGCCAGTGCTTATATTAGCAGAACCATTTGTGTGCCTCCCTGTACATATTCTGTCATCTACAGTGTTGTGCTGCCGCCAGTGGTGACCCATACACAGATGGACATCTAATCCCAGTTTATCATATCATCTATTTTGTAGTATTGCTGTGGCTGGGCTTGTCATTGCTGGCCTTATATTGCTTGACATCTCATAGCCAAACCTGTCATCTTCACTTGGCTTTTCCCACTGCACAGCCATTCCAGACTCACATCTCCTGTCTGCCCACTGTGTTTTAAAGTGCACTACTATCCTCTCTCCTCCTATAGCAGTCTGTTTTGTATTGTTAATGATTGTTGTACGTATACCCTCTTTCACTTGTAAAGCGCCACGGAATAAAGGGCGCTATAATAATATATATATTGACTTGTTATATTTTTACATTGTGCAGCTTCTACCTATGCCACTGCAGCTGAACATCCATACCCATCTCCTGCCTTTTCCAGTGTGTTTTATAGCTATATTGTACTGCTACCATTGCCAATTCACATGCATGCCTGCCACACATCTGGCTGCACACTGGGTTTATAGTGATCTTTTTTACTGCTGCTGCCAGGGTTGCCATTGCTGGCCCTACACTGCTAGACATCTCTTTAGCTGACTCCTATTTTTATATCATGCAGCCTCTACCGCTGCCCCTGTAGCTGACCATCCACACCCCTCTCCTGTGCTTGTCCAGTGTGTTGTATAGCTATATTGTACTGTTCATGGAACGCGTACCATTCTGAGTATACAAAAAATTAAAAAGCTCTTAAAATAAGGATCATTTTTTTTCATGGCTTGTTAACAAACCATTGCTTTTTTTTCTACTCCCTAAAAAAGAGGATAATTTTTGGACATCTTGATAAAAAAGCTTTTCTAATTCTTGAATCATTTTGACAAAAGCAAACCTGTTGCAGATCCCATAATAAGGATGATTTCTTCACTCCTAAATGAAGAGAATGTGTTGCATAATGTAACATTCAACACATGAGAAGTATGCAATCTTATTTAAATTAGTGACTAAAACATATGCTAAAGCAAAATGTAAGAATAATAGGAATTCTGCTCAGAAAGTACTATTCTGAGAAGCTCTTAGGGTACCATATCTTATTAATGTTATATTTTCTTTTTAATATGGCCCTCTTGTATGTGAACTGGATTAATAAAAGTAATTTATGGAGTGTCCATCACAGGAATGTCACTTTACACAGCTCACATGTGGTTATTATGGATAACTACTTAATCCCATTTCTGGCGCTATAAATTTATTTGAGAGCCAGAATTACTGAACCTTTTTTCTTTTGGTTTACAATATATCATGTCACAGCTCATTTTCAATGGACTTTATGTTTTCCATTACCTTTTGGATTAAATAGTCATAAATCAATATAGAACTGAACTATGAATAAATGTCACTGCAATATGTGTTATTTTTAGAAATGAAAGCATTTAAATATGTCAGTAGAGCATTGTATCAAAATCAACTTACTACTAATACTATATAATAATGTATTTGAAATGTCCTATAGAAGCATAACATCTAAGCAGCATCAATAATTCCAACTGACATCATATATCTATATATTTTAATCAGGATCAGATAAATAAAAACTAATATTGTATACAGCAAATCATTTATGGCTGCTCTAAACCAACCTCACTCTAGATTCTCCAAAATACACATCCTAATTGCAAATGCCTCTCTGTAAATATAATTGTACCAGCAAAGTGTAAAGGTAGATTTAAACTATACGATTATCATTTGTTTCCCAATAATAGTGTTTTCTAAAAAAGCTGCCTATCACCTGATGATCTATCAAAATGTTTATTCATTAGCGGAAATGTTCCTTCAATTTGTCTAAAAACTCATTGTTCTCAGCAGCCTATTATCCCATGTGGCCTTGAAATGTGGTGCTGAGCGCAATGGCAGCCTATGCTCTCAGAAGGATCTATTAGGCCTCCTTTACACATTGCAATTTCGCATACGATATCGTATGCGATTTGCAACACCCCCATCGTATGTGTGGCACGTTCAATTTGTTGAACGTGCCGCACAAATGATTAACCCCCATCACACCTACTTACCTTCCATACGACCTCGATGTGGGTGGCGAACGTCCACTTCCTGGAGTGGGAGGGACGTTCAGCGTCATATCGACGTCACGCGGCAGCCGGCCAGTAGAAGCGGAGGAGGGGATCTGAGCGGGACGTAAACATCCCGCCCACCTCCTTCCTTCCGCATTGTGGGCCGGGAGCTGCAGGACGTAGGTAAGATCTGTTCATCGTTCCCGGGACGTCACACACTGCAATGTGTGCTACCCCGGATACGATGAACAATCTGACATGCAATTCTAGAGAAAGGTACGATGTGTATGCGATGAACGTTTTAACGTTGAATCGCAATCGCACGTACCTGTCACACACTGCAATATACCTTACGATGCCGGATGTGCGTCACTTACGACGTGACCCCGCCAACACATTGTAAGATACATTGCAGCGTGGAAAGCAGGCTTTAGGGTATGTCTGCACGTTGTGTTCTGCGCAATGTGGAAAAGAACGCACCCTCTGGCAGACTGGACACTGTGTTTGTAAAAAAAAAATGCATCAAAAACGCATGCATTTTGGATGCATTTTGCATGCGTTTTGAATGCGCTTTGCATGCATTTTTGACAGTGCGGTCCTATGGCAATTCAGCTCTGCTACAAGCCCGCTGACAGCAGACACAGACAGAGTTGCGCGATGAGAATGAACTCGGATGAACTTCACCCAACTTCATTGTCATCCCGCAGCTCTGTCTGTGTGTCGCATCCTGATTAGTGGTCACCCGTGAAGGATTCACCGGTGACCGCAAATCCCCTGAGTGACTGAAGTGAGCAGCGCGATCAGTGGTGCCGTCACTCAGGTTACCCGCGGCCACAGCTTCAATCCTTCACCTGAGAGCGGTAGCCGTGGGTAACCTGAGTGACGGCACCGCTGATCACTTCAGTTACTTGGGCAACTTGCTGTCACAGTTGGCAGATTCAGCGGTTGCCATGGATAACCTGAGTGACGTCATCACTGATCGTATGGCTCACTTCAGTTGCTGCGTGGAGCTGACAGAGAGCGGTCGTGGTCTGTGGCCGCTCCTGTCAGCTTCATGTAGCAGAGCTGGAAGCGTAGTGGGACCTCCTGTGGATTACGTCGGACCTGGAGGGGTATTTCGGGGGTAATAAAGTGGTGAAAGAGGGTGTTTTTTTGTCTTTTATTCCAAATAAAGGATTTTTTGTATGCGTGTGTTTATTTTCTTTAACTTACAGGTTAATCATAGAAGGTATCTCGGGGAGACGCCTGCCATGATTAACCTAGGACTTAGTGGCAGCTATGGGCTGCCATTAACTCCATATTACCCCGATTGCCACCACACCAGGGCAATTCGGGATGAGCCGGGTAGAGTCCCGGGACTGTCGCATCTAATGGATGCGGCAATTCCGGGTGACTGCTGGCTGATATCATTAGGCTGGGGGGCTCCCCATAACATGAATCATGAGCATACCAGCCTTCAGCCATGTAGCTTTATCTTGGCTGGTATCAAAATTGGGGGGAAACCGCACGTCATTTTTTGTTAATTATTTATTTATTTTACTGCACGATATAGATCCTCCCACCGGCGGCTGTGATTGATTTCAGTGAGACAGCTGTCACTCAGCGTGGGGGCGTGTGACTGCAACCCATCATAGGCACCGGTGGGTGGGGAAAGCAGTGAATACGAGATGGAATAATGAGCTGCCTCAAAAGAGGAAAAGCCGCTGGAGCTTTGTGACAGCCGTGCAGCGCCGCACCTTTGATCAGTGATCGGTGAGTATGAAAGAGAGAGGGTGGGAGAGGGAGAGGCCGACAGACAGAGAGAGAGATAGACATACCGACCAACTGACAGAGAAAGAGACCGACCGACAGAGAGAGGTTGACCGACATCGATAGACAGAGAGAGATTGATCGACAGACAGAGAATGAAAGACATGTGTTTTGTTTGTCAAAAAAGCATGCGGAACGCAACAAAAATGCAGTCCAAGTGCATTTTGGTTGCATTTTGACCCACATCATTGATTTCAATGGATGGAGAATGCAGCTACAACGCACAAAAGAAATGACATGCTGCTTTTTTTTCTGCAGCGATTTTTGGCATCCAAAACGCTGCGTTTAAAAACGCAGCGTCCGCATTGAATTTTCGGACTTCTCATAGACTTTGCTTAGAAAGCAGGACGCATGCAATTGGGCACTGAAATGCTGCAGTTCAAAACGCAGCCTTAACGTAGAAAAAAAGCACAAAGTGCGCACATACCCTTACTGATAATTCTGTGCACAACTCAGTCTGCCTGGGTTTTAAACGACCAGCAACTGATTTAGCGATCAGCATTTGTGTAACACTGTGCATTGTCTGATGTAACGCATCTTAATTCTCTGTTTATATGGCTCAAATGTTGGACCTTACCCTGGAACCCAAAACACCCCATTAAAAGTAATTGGGGTCAATTTGTCAATTGACGTATGCATCATCCAATGAATTCAGCAGAGCATTGTTGCTTCTATTATTAAAGTGAACCTGTCAGGGGCAATATGCACCCAGGACCACGAGCAGTTCTGGGTGTATATTTCTAATTGCTGTCTAACTGTCCCAGCATCTAGTAGCATAGACAAAGAGATCTTTAGAAAAAGTATTTCTAAAGATCCTTTATGATATGCTAATAAGGCCAGCGACTAGTCGCAAGGGTGTTAGTTCCTGCTCTCATTCTTCCTTCTTAGCATGTTAGCACACTCACAGGGGCATGCTAACATGCTATTCAATGCTCAGTGTCATCAGCGGATATGCACATACCTGTGTCCGTTGTCACCGCATCAGACGCAGAGCAGTGCATATAATCAGAAGTCACTATCGGTCACGTGCACTATGAAGTCGGGTGTATGCGTCCTTGCATCAGAGAGGTATAGTGCGCGTGACCGGAAGTGCCAGGATGTCTGATCATGCGCACTGCCCGGCGTCTGATGTTGTGAGAACGGACACAGGTATGCGCATCACTGCTGATGATGATACTACACGATGGGCATTGAATTACATGTTAGCAGTATGTGAGCATGCTAACATGCTAAGAAGGCGGAATGAGTGCAGAAACCAATGCCCTTGTGACTAGTCCAATGCGCTCATTAGCATATCATAAAAGATCTTTAGAAATACTTTTTCTAAAAATATCTTTATGTTTGATACTATAGCCTGGGCAGTTAGACAAGAATTAGAAATATACACCCAGAACTGCTTGTGATTCTGGGTGCATATTGCACCTGACAGGTTCCCTTTAAGTGAAGTTCCAAAGTAATGTATCCATAGCATTAAAACAACAGAAGCAATCACAATTTAAATAGAATTATCCCACTCATAGTGCATGTATACAATTCCAGTAATAAACGAAAAGCTAAAATAGATACGTTTTATTAAGATTCCATTTTTGCCTTTGTTTTGATCCAATAAAAACTGATCTGTTAGGAACAGAAGCCTTGACATAGAGGTGAACAGATCATTACAATCCATTATGTTTAACATTTTTAGTTTTATTTGCTGTAAGTTTTTTGTGTTGAAATAAAAAGTCTTTGGTAATTGTAACTAATCACATTGCATCACTAAGAAAAAAACTGAGCTGTGATTAGCTGCTATACACAACAAAGAAAACTTTCCCAAATGTTTCAAATTATAATTACTCTGTTGCATGAATTAACTGGAAAAATTCATATTTGTTTTCATATTGAAAAGTCTATATTTTATTGCATGTGTATATTTATTTGATTGTGAAAAATCAGTAAACTTGATGGGTGGGATTATTATATTAACAAATTTAGTAGAGTATAATCTGCAACTCTTGGGGTCCACCTAATTATCTGAACTGCAAATACTAAACATGGGGACAAACTATAATCTAGGGTTAGAGAATTTACACACTCTTCTTGATGTCATGCAGTAAACTATACACGAGGAGTGGTTCAATTACATGTACATAATATGAAGTCATCAGCAAGACGAGGGATCCCTTACTTTGGTTTGGGAGCCACATGTGCTTGTGGGCTCAAGATCTGTGGCTCATGGCTGTCTGCGAGATTGGAGCTTTAGCTCCTGGTCCAGCAACAAGCTATAAAGACAAGGTTTCCAGTTGGTGACTGTCAGAGCTTGACTCCAGGACTCAATCCAGTGACTTTTGGGTATGTGGTTGGTTTCCCTTTCTGTAGAACCCCACCCTCTTTTGTCTCTGTCCATACGCTGATAGTTCTTTTTTCGTTCCTTCCCCTTACTTTTCTGTTTATCTTATATTCAGGTGTGTTCACTTTCTTATTGTGTTTGCCCTATCACTTCTTGGGTGAAGCTGTTTATACTCACCATGCACACGCATTTATTGCTGGCAATACTCCTTGATTAATGGATGAATGTTTGGAGTCCCAGCTCTTCAATTAAAGATATCCTTGCTGAATAATCTATTCAGCTTTTTTCTGTGTTTTTTTGTGAGTTTCTCTTCCTAGCATCCTTCTCTTTCTGTTATGTTTGGGATTTGGGGGGTTTCCGCATATTCTGTAAATTTGATGACTATCACCTGTTTTCCTCTATCTTTCCTGTATGACTGTGTTTACACATTCTTAACCCTATTAATTATCCTCTGCCTGTGTGCACTTAATTTAAGTTTATTGTACATTTTTATTTATAGTTGAGGGTGCAGTTACAGTAACTCTAGGTCAACAATGTTGAGTGGGTGCCAGTGTGATATCTTAGGGAGCCAACCTCAGTGGTCAAGCAGGGATAAGTTAGGGTCAGATTTAGGGTTTCTTCCAGTATGACTAGGGACCTGCTGATCATTACAGGTATTACATCCCTCCTCGTTTGTTCATTCCCATGTAAGTAGCAGGGCTCAGTCGTAAGAGTGACTTTTGTAAATAGTCTTGCATGTAACAAGAATGTAACACTTGTGGGTGGGAATTAGGAGAGCAATAAATATAAATCTAGTGATAGGATGATACTGTTAGAGAGGAGTTTGACACTCGATGTGATAGTGTTTACAGTGTCCTCAATAGTAAAACACCAAAACAGGGGTAGAGTGAGAACTCGTGGATATAAGTATACAACCTATATGGGTGAATCACAAAGTCTCAATGTGTCACCTTTGGCTGTTTTTATATTGGCAATGGTGGACTCTAAGTGCCACTAATTTTGGGAGTGGGCATAGATGTGGCTCACAACCATATCTCAAAGTCGAACTTGGCTCCTAAAGTAAGAAGATTAGGGACCACTGCCCAAGAGTCTAGAACCAAGGTGCAGTTTAGTTAATTTATATAGCCCTTTTCTGTTATGATAAAAAATGTGGTCTATTTGCATATATCTTTACGTTTTTACATCTCTTAATCTGAAATTTAGGTATGGACCATTTGAATCTGGGTGTTTCATTATGTAAACATGAGGTTAGTGCACAAGAGCATTGGGGGAGGAGGAGATGTCAGTTAGATAAGATCATTTCAGAGTTATATATAGGTCGAAATTGCATAGAATAAATTATGATAAAAAGAACACAGTTCTAAGGATAACATTGAAATTGAGTGTTTGAAGGATAAAACATAATTGTTGAGATTGTGAATGTAGAGTGCAGGATATTATTACTCATTATTCCCTAAAGAAAAAAAAGGCTATACTGATGAATACCACAATGAGAAACAGTGATTTATTCTTGTTTTCATTGTATACCTTATACCTACAATTGATAGGAAGGCCATTTCTCAGCTATTGAAAATGTCAAGAATACCATTAATAATGTAATTTATCTAATCAAAATCTGTAATAGAAATTTTATAAAATACTTTCCAGCAACAAAGTGTCTATGGTAGAGAAAAGAATAAAGGTCTGGTAGTGCTTAAAGGGGTGGTTCACCCAAATTTTTTATTGTGTAGATCTATATTATATTGAGAAACAATGTTTCTCTCAAATACCTTGTGTTGGCAATAGTGCCTGTGAGAGGCGCTATTGCAGACCGCTGTTCCCCGCTCTGGTGACGTCACGTCAAGTGCCGCATATGTCACATCCGTGCAGCCGGCTGCATTCTTCCAGACTCACTGAGCTGTGAGCGATATTTTTCACCGCTTGTAACAGCCCATCTGCTCCCTCCTCCCGCCTCAATCCACCCTTCTCCCTCACAGCTCAACGCGTCTCTTGCTTGCAGCGTTCTGCTGTGAGGGAGGAGGGAGGAGGGAGCAGGAGACATGCTGTGCTGTTACAAGCGGTGAAACACCGCTCACAGCTCAGTGAGTCTGGAAGAATGCAGCCGGCTGCACGAATGTGACGTATGTGGCACTTGACGTGACGTCATCAGAGCGGGGAACAGTGGTCTGCAATAGCGCCTCTCACAGGCACTATTGCCAACACAAGGTGTTTGAGAGAAACATTCTTTCTCAATATAATATCGAACTAGACAATAAAAAATATGGGTGAACCACCCTTTTAATGTCAATACTTTGATTCATATTGGCATGTTTTTGGAATACTTTTTGTTTTGTATTCATACATACTTTTTCTTATTCAAATTTTTTTTCTTTTATATGATCTTATTACTGCATGGTCACTCATCACAATAAATTAATCTGCTATGTAAAATGTACATAGTAAAGGATAATACAAAAAATCCAACAAGAATATTAGCACCCAAACAGCTTATGTGCATATTGCCTATGAATCCATATATAGTAGGGGCAACAAACCAAGGAAGCAAAGATAAAATTAGGATCTTATTGTTTCTGTTGGCCGATAAGCAGACACAAGCAGTTTTACTGACATAAATTACACAACAACACAACTCAAAGTCATAAAGTGAACAATTCACAATTAGAATTGTTGTGTATGCAGTCTTTTAATATTAAAGCATAGGTTTAACAAACGTGCACGGAAGGTTGATAGGAGTCTCATTAATCTTGTACTTATGTATAAAGACTAGTGATGGGCGAAAACTAAAGTGCTCGGGTGCTCTGTACTCGAATCAAGCAAATTGGAATGCTCAGGTGCTCGTCTCGAGTAACAAGTATAATGGAAGTTAATGGGAAACGCAAGAATTTCTCCGGCAAGCCCTCTCAGGAGGTCTGGTGGTGCAGTATGAAATGGATGGAAAAAGTGCTGAAATTGAATAAGAACAGAATAGGGACGATATCTTGGGAGCATCTCTGACTCCCAGGTCGCTGCTGAGAACAATGTTGTCAGAATATCATGCAACATTTTGGAACTGACAATAAAACATACCAAACCAAAGATAACATTTTACAGGAACAAATGATAGGTAACATTCTTTCCTGTATAATAACTTGTATATAAGGCAAAATAAAATCCTCTCCCTCTCCCTCTCCCTGTCCCTCTCCCTGTCCCTCTCCCTCTCTCTCTCGTCCTGGATTCTGCTCCCCATTGACATATATGGGGCCGGATTCCGGATCAGATCCGGACTTCTTTGTCAACCCGCCGCCGATCCGACGGACCCGGATTATTGACAGTCCGCTCAACTCTAATCCCTTATATTCCTCCACATAGTATAATGCATCCCTTATATTCTTTGATATAGTATTATGCAGCCCCCATATTCTTCCATATATTATAATGCAGCCCCCACATCATTTAATGCACCCCATAGTCCTCTGGCCACCGTGTACTCATTGATTAAATATACTGTATAAATAAATACTCACCTCTCCTTGTTTCCCCACTGCTCCAGGCTCTGTGGGAGTGTACTGCACTCTGCACAGTGGCGCGCAGTAGTGACGTCATCACGCTCCGCTGTGCTGAGATGTCAGCAAGCAGGACACAGCTGGGGAATGATAGTGGAAGTCCTCTCCATCTTTCATCATTGCTTTCAATTGTATCAGCATCTGTGATGCCGACACAATTGTTAGTGCGATACTGGCCAGGGGGCCTACGGACAGGGGTCGGACAGGGGTGCCTCTGACTCACAGGCCCCATAGTGACTGCGTGGTCTGCCGCTATTGGCGGTACACACTGCCTTCAGGATTTGAAGAGTGTGTGGAAGAATTGATCAAAATCACACCAGAGCAATGCATGCCACCAGTTTCTCCATACAGAAGGTATCTTGAAGCTGTCATCAACAACAAAGGATTTTGTACGCAGTATTAAATACATTTCAGTAGGCATGTTCAATACTTTTTTCCTGTGTCATTTTAACTGATGATCATTAATAGTTTAGGTACATATTAAGATAATAAATATAGACAATACTATAAGTATGTTGTAAGATAAGCACACTTTCATATATTTCTTAAATACTAGATTGGCACCCATAGCATGAGGTCAGAGAGTTTTTACAAGTCTGTTAAGGAAACCATTGAAAGCTTTCTGTGCTTCGATGCCCATTCTGTTACTTTATATCTTTAGTGTTTAGGTAAGCCCATCTGGTTTTCATTTTTAAAACCTTTCATTAGTACAACAAATGAAAGATTTGACATTAGCCTGCATTTTGCCTTTTCTTGATTATAAATATGAGTCGCAGAGCATATATTTAATGTTAATTTAAAAGAAAGTTCATAAATTCAGCTGGATTTTTGCATAAGAAGTTGTATTTTTGAATGATACCATTCATTCTGACTCATAGTGCACTGGAAAATGGGAAAAAAAATTCCAAGTGTAGTGAAATTGCAAAAAAAGTGCAATTTCACAATGTTTTTTTTTTTTTTTTATTTATCGTATTCAATATATGGTAAAAATGAGCTGGCAGTATGATTCCCCAGGTCAGTATGAGTACGTAGATACCAAACATCTACAATTTTGATTTTAATTATGTAGTGAAAAAAAATCTGAAAATATTTAGTATTTGTCTCCATTTTTTAAGACGCGTAACATTTTTATTTTTCAGGATCTGGGTCTGTTAGAGAGTTTATTTTTTGGACCATGATCTGAAGTTTTTACTGATACCATTTAGGGGTAGATAATGTTTTGATTGCATTTTATTATATTTTATTGCAAGGTTGTAGCAACAAAAAAACGTAATTCTGTTTTTTTTTAGTTTTTTTCTCATTATGCTGTTTACATTACATTTTTATTTTCATAAATTAGAAATTTCTGAAAACGGCAATACCAAATATGTATGTTTTACTTTTAATCTGGGTGATTTGAACTTTTATGGGTTTTTTTACTTTTTTTTTTTTTTACTGGATTTAATAGCCCCCTTAGTGGATCCTTGTGTTATGCAGATCAATGCATCAGCACTGCTCTGTAGAGGAGAAATCACAATCTCCTATGATTGCCAGCCATGGGCAGGTGTTCACAGGACAATCATGATGTAAAGAACATGGGTCATCAGCTGAACCCGAGATGTCATGACAATCCATTGGCACAACACGAGCATGTAATCACATGATATGTGGGATGAAAGTTAGGCTTTCTGCCTGCAAGAGTTAATGATTGCGGTCACACATCTCGCCACTACGGCCGGGCCCGGGGGGTTCAGAGGGTCCCAGACCTCTGCTCCTGCTTCAGGACATCCTATTGAATTACTGCACAGTGACCGGTCTGGACCCTACACTGCAAACTGCGCTCCGCGGGGTTACAAGAGGCAGCAGCGGGCTCTGAGGCTGACACTGTGCCCGCTACTTAAAAAAATGCATATTCACAGCTCCCCATGCCCATAACCAAGCCCACCTCTTTCCACTGAAGATAGTGCTGAGAGGTGGGCAGGATTATTAACCCAACTGCTGGCTTCCTGCAACTGCTGGGTGATCAGGTGTGTTACTATTAAAGAGAGCCACTGGCGGACATACCGCAGGTGCATTTTGCAATGGGGCCCCTAAGGAGGTGGCCCAAACAACTGTAGAAAACTCAGTCTCCCAGTGACTGCAGAGAAGCAGGGGCCGTTTCAGCGTCATTTTCAGATATAAGGGCTGCACTCTGCAGATGATGCTATCACCCACTGCTCCTTCTGGAGCTGCTGCTGGCAGGGTCTGTGCAGGAGAGGTTGGCACTGTGGGAGTCACACATACAGTATGCAGGGCCTGAGGTGAGGCTGGGGAGGGCTCTGTCACCCTGGATATCAGCCTGTATGGCTGCTGCGGGGGCAGGGGGGTTGTACTGCTGTCATCTTGAGCTTCAGGTGAAGTGAATAGTCAGTGCTGCCCCTTCCTCTCCCTCCAACTTGTCACTAGAAGCAGTCGGTACTGTGAGCAGAGGGAGAGGGAGGAGGATATGGCTGATGTTTTAGCAGAGACAGTGGCAGGGGCAGTTCTGCTCTGAATCCTGTGCTGTGTCCTCCATTTCCTGCAAACCAGAGACTTTACTGGTCATGGCTGCTGTCCTGGGATGGGGCAGGGATGACAAGGCCCCGCTACTCCAGGAGAATGACTTCTGCATAGGTAAGTAGGTAAGTACATGTAATAGTGTGTATGAAGAATATAGCGTATATAAGTGTGACACCCTGGACTAGCGGCGAGATGTGCCAGAAGTTCCAGGCCAAGGTCCACTCCATGTTGGCGGAGTGGACGTCGGAGATGAAGGGCCTGGTCGCAACCGTTCGGTTATGCGAAGTGGAGGTTGTCTCATAGGAGCAGGTAAGCAGTGACCCATGCCCCTATGTTCCCCAGGAACCGGCCTGCCAGGCTGAGGGACCCGGCCTGCTGCCATCCACCACGCCACCTCCCTCACTGCCCATGCCCGCAACCAATGCCCCGACCGACCCGTTACCCCTGTCACCGGTAGTGGAGCCCGCAGCATCTGTGGGAGAGGGCCCAGACCTGGGGCACCCGGGCCTCACCTTCGTCACCACCCTGGCACCTGTCTCGGTTTCCATCCCGGCCGCACCGCTGATGACGACGGCCCCAGCAGTCCGCCCAGCCGCGACGGAGATGACAACAGCCCCGGCAGTCCACCCGGCCGCAGTGGAGGCGATCCCGACCAGAAGATGACCGCAGCAGTGACGCTGGTTGCCCCCAAGTACCCAGTCGCAGCTGTGGAGCAGCCGGAGTGCCCCTGCAGAGAGGAGGAGCAGGCCACTGAGCAGCAGGGCCCACGGCAGAATGTGAGTCTGGTCGTAGCCGGCGCCAGGGGCATCCGAGTGAGCCTGGCTCCTGAGCAGAAAGGGCAGCACAGAGTCCGTGCCCTGTACTGGGAGCGGCAGCAACGGCAGCTGCGCCACGAGATTCCTGTTTAAAGAAGAAAGTTGAAAAAGGTAGCGGTTTCCGGCTACCATACTGCCTGTCCCCATTGGGACTTTGTTGATTCCCGCTGTTTACCCCCATTTTACATATAGACATGGCTGAGAACTCGCAGGCCACCCAAAAACTTTTGTGCTTGTAAATAATCCCGTACCACCCTTTCAGGTCCTACAGTCTCCAAAGAGGCTTGTTGGAGGAAGGGCATGTGGCAGAGGAGGCCGGGGTCCTGTCACCAAAGAAACCGGTGACTACCCTCCGGGTCAGGGGTCCCCTGGACGTTGGGCCTCTGAGAGACTGCAGGGTAAGGAACTTATTACCCTGCCCGTGTGGGCAATACCCAGACCTGAACCCGTTTCCTGGACTGAGGAAAAGGAGTGCTGACCTAGTTCTTAGAGGCAGCATCAGGGCTAGGTTTGCTTGGGTGGGAAAATGAAAGGACCCGGTCCCGTCCTGTTCCCGGTTAATAAAAATGTTTTTTTTTTCATAATGCATTGTTTAAGCAAACTGCCTCCCATCAAGGGAAGAAAATAAGCCTGCGTATAATGTAAATATGTTAGTATTCTTGTACATGTTCTAAAATGTTTTGTCTTTTTCAGAAAAAAAAACGGTGGTGGTCGGACAGCCCACAGACAGTCTGTAGTTAACCAAGGGGGAGTGTGACGCCCTGGACTAGCCAGGTAGTCACAGGTAGAACCCCACACAACACCAGTCCCCTAATAAGGTGTCACCAGCCAACCATAAAAAACCCTAGTCACCCCCCTCAGGGCTTGATGGGCACACCAGGGGGCAGAGCCAGGTGGTTGGCCACGCCCACCGAGGAGTTCAGAGAGCCTGAGGCGGGAAAAACGTTGGATGAGTTCAGGTGGTGAAGGAGAGTGGAAGCAGGCCTGTGTCCCAGGTCTGCAGCTATCTGGCAGGTGCCAGGGTTGGAGCCCGGGCACCTTTGGCTAGGAGGCATACGGAGGCCTCTGCCTGCAGGCGTTGGGAAGACGGCTCAGTGGAACCATGGTGGACCGGGACAGGGTAGTGGCCCGCCGGTACCAACCCGGGGAACCGACTGGAAACTGGAGCAGAAAAGGGGGTTATTCAGACCCTGAAGCTAGGCCCAGAAGCTACTGGGGGCTAGCTAAATCACTGATTGCGGCCAGGACTATAGGTCCTGTCCCACCCGAAGCCCCGACTGAAGATAACAGCCCAAAGAGGGGGATAGAAAGCCACCACCCAGGCAGAGAGATCCCAAGGGCCAGCATCTGCGGGCAAAGTGCTCCTCTGACATACACAAGCCGGGGAGCGGACTCCTGTATTGCAAGTTCAGGTAGTCCATCAACATTCAAACAGGTGCAGGAGAAAGGCAGAGACCACCAACCGGGTGGGGGACCTGACCGCAGCCGGCTGCGGGCGCCGACCACCATCATCTTGGTTTACCAAAGACTTGTGTGTGTTACTAATCGTGAGTACATCAGTGCCCTCCGGCCGTCCATCTCCCTGCACCGCCCAACTACTCCCCCAACGAGTCCCGGGGCCACCATCCCTACCCACGGAGGGTTTAACATCTTGCTGCGCAACATCTCCCCCGGGTGCCCCGTAACTGCAGCGGTGGTGTCCACCTTCACCACAGCCCGTCGGTGGCGTCACGAACTTAACCACGGCTCCAGCCGTACACCAACGTCCCCTAAACCGCCAGCCAATTTCAAATCGAAGTGACCACGGGACCCCCGGGTCCAGAGACGCTCGAGCCACTCACCAGCGAACCTGGATCCGAGCTGCTCAGTCGCAGCTGAGCCCGGGGCGGTACATAAGTGTGTATGTGGGTAGTATATAGTGTATATCAATGTGTATGTGGATAGCATATAGTGTATATCAGTGAGTATGTGGGTAGTATATAGTGTATTTCAGTGTGTATGTGGGTAGTGTATAGTTTATAGAAATGGGCATATAATGTATATAATAGTTTGTATTGTATATAAGTGTGTATATGGTATACAGTAAATGTAATATTGTGCTCAGTATACTATGCATGTAATATTGTGTATGTACGGTATACAGCGTGTTTTTTCTGTAGGAGTATATGAGTGCTTGTGGAAAAACTGTATCAGAAGAGAACACTATGCACTGTGGTAGCCGAGGGAAGGTGAGTATAATCATTACATTTTTTTTACTGTGTGCAGCGTGATTGAGATCACATGTACCAGGATGGGGACATATATACAAGGATGAGTAACAAAGATACAATGATACAAGCATGGGATGGGAAAGCTGGGTGAAAGAGGCTCTTTCACTCAGCACCCAGCTTTCCCATGCTCTGCTAAACATCTTTCACTCAGCCCTCAGCTTTTTCATTCTCTGATATCAAGGGAAAATTGGGTGTTGAGGTAAAGATGTATATAGTACATATTAAAGGAAACTGGGAGTTCAACTGCGCTGTCACCACAATAGGATGTATTATTAATTTATACCTTTATTCTTTCATGCACAGGTCAACGCGTCTCAGGAGTCACAGCTCCCTTCATCAGGACAACAGCAAGAAAAGCATTAATTAAAAGTTTATGGTATCCATATAAGGGGGACCCTATGTAATTTTTTCCAATCAATCACAGAAATTGACACAGAGGATGGCTGGAAGAAGTAGTGAATATGCATGGTGACGGTTAATGAGCGGACCCAAAAGAAGTGTGACAGCTGTGCGGGAGACTCGGAAAGTATACTTTTGCTGCCTTACAAACCCCTAGCCCTTTCTACCACAATTTAATAGAAAAATAATGTTAGGATCCCCATAGACTTATACAGGGTTCAACGTCCAGGTAGATGTTTGGGTTTACATTTAAGACCCCCTGCACCAGAACATCTGTGCATTCGCCCATCTCTAGTTATATTCTTTTGAAGAGCTACTCCTCAAGAAGACATTGACCTTATACAACATTTCAGAAAAATAATAGTGAGGAATTCTGTCTATTCCATGCTGCCCGTGGCTTGGATAATGTGAAACAGTTTCCTGTAAAACTGTGTTTTTTCTAGTTACATCCAATGCCTTTCGCTACCAGCATTCTGGCTATCGCATGATTAGTTGCTGCCCTATTTTATAGTTCTGTGTATAAGAGATTGTAAAATTGCTTTTATCTTCACCCTGGGGCAGCCTTCCTAAATCAGCACAGTAAATATAGGCAAGCACAGATGAAAGGACAAAGACCATTCCACCTAATTATATGGTAGACCTGCCACAGATTTCTCTCTGTTAATGCAGTGCCTCAAAAAATTGTAGAAATACAGCTAGTTATAACTTTAATAATAAATTAATGTCTGAATGTTAAACATTTTGTGCATACCTTGTAGACTGTGAGCCCTCGCGGGCAGGGTCCTCTCTCCTCCTGTACCAGTCTGTTATGTACTGTTAATGATTGTTGTACGTATACCCTTTCACTTGTAAAGCGCCATGGAATAAATGGCGCTATAATAATAAATAATAATAATAATAATAATAATACCTTTAGATGCGCTAGTATCGTATATGAAAGATGTTCATAGTCAAAACTTAATATTTTCTTATATCCATGGCTGATCCATTTAAATTAGTTGTCCCTTTAATAAGTTAGGAATGCTTGTCATACTGGTTAAAACATTGCCACTAATCCTATGCAACATGGTATAACATCTCGCATCTGCCGTGTGTGAAGCAAGCTCAGCTCGTGAGACCGTTCCATATACCAGCGCTTGACGTGTGACATATGTGTACATCACACTATAGGAAGGTGTTAACAGGACATACAGAGGAGTATTTCTATATGACTTTTGACTGAATAGCCCTAAATTACCTTTCAGTACAGTCTTGTGCTGGGTATCTTTGTGGCGCTACACAGTCATGTTTTGTTAAGTTTAATTTCGGCCTGGAAATCCATGTGATCTATACATACTTTCTTTTAAGCACAGCCATGGGAAGTCAACAGTAGTTGACTGTTTATGTACTTTGGCTTACTAGATGTATTCAATTAAGTATCAAAGCAAATATGTTGGAGGAAACCACACTAGGACTATGGCTCCCATATGTCTAAATACAAGTTTTGCTATTGAAAACCTTTACCGCAAAATGTGTTATTTTCAAGAATTTAAGGACTCCCGTTAGCCTCTTTTTATAAATGATTAATATAACTTTAAAGATGCTGTCGGTCACATTTCTAAATAATTAGGTAGAACAAGCATTTCTTCAGATAGACACAGATATACGCTTCTGTGACCAGGGGATATAGACGGCAAAATTCCTTAGAAAGCAAAAGTACATATAACATCCTACGATATATGCAATAATCAAACTATGAGCGACTCTAAGCTTTTCCATTGTATCTTCACTAATACATTGCAGTAAACTATTAAGTATGAAATATATTTGTGCAGTATCTGAATTCTCCTATCAGATGATTGGCATTAGTAGATTCATTAAAGCAATTAATTCAGCTGTGCAATGTACTGTAGGGAGTCCATCCCCCCTAAAATGCTACCGTAGGTAAACCACTTGTACAATATGAGTGGTCTCATTGTCTAGAAGAGGCAGAATTACAGGGTCTCTATGGAAAATGGGCAGCTTGAGCGTTTAGTTTGGAGAGGGGCAGTATGAGGTTACAGTATGGAGAGAGGCAACTTGAAGGGCATAGTATGGAGCCAGGACAGCATGCTTGGGACATTGTGAAGAGAGAAGAGTGTGGAGATCATAGTTCATAATTGAGGAAGGTGTGGTGGGGAGGACAGTGCGGAGTTTTAGTTTATTATGGAGAAGTGTACGGTCATAGCACACAAGGGCGGACAGTGTAGTGGTCATGGTATATAAGGGGGAATGGTGTGGTGGGTCATGTATTATTGGGAAAACTAGGCAATGATTGACTATGTTCATATTCCAAAATGCTTTTCTAATAACGTAAGATGCTTTTGGATAGGATTATGGTGCTGTATGATGAATGTGTTTAATGACAGGAGGGGATAGGGAGAGGCCAGATGAGTGGCGCACTTTTTTTTGTTACATTTATTTGTGGATGTTCCTGCAACTAATTGTGATGCCCTGTCAAAACCAGGTAGTCCCACAAGAGGCCCCCGCATAACACCATCCCTCACAGGGTTACATACAGTCGACCTGAAACCCTAGCCACCCCCCAGGGCAAGACAGGCACACCAATGGACGGGACCATGCGGTTAGAAAACGCCCACCTAGGGTTCCAGACAGCCCGGGGTGGGAAAACCAGGAGTTGAAGTCTAGAGTTCAAGTTGAGAGGAGTGGAGGCTGGGGCTAGGTGTAGCTCCAGCAGAGTTGAAGCTCAAGTTGACTGGCGCCAGGGTCGAAGCACTGGTGCCTTGGCTAGGTGGCAGACGGTGGTCCCTGTCAGCAGGCGACGGGAAGACAGCAGCCGGAGATCCGAGGTGAACCGGGACAGGGTTGGAGCCCGCCGGTACCGACACTGGAGAACCGACCCGGAAACCGTGCACAGAGGGGGTACTTGGACCCTGAAGCCAGGACCGGAACCAACGGCCTAGCTAATTAACAAATTGAGAGCAGGATTTTAGGTCCTGTCCCAACCAAAGTCCCAAAAGCAGACAACCACCCACAGAGAGGGATAGGGCAACCGCCAGGGCCCGGTAGATCCCACGAGTCAGCGTCAGCGGGCACGGCTCTTCAGGTACACAACAAGGCGGGAGTGGACTCCCGTGTTCCATACCGGGAAATCCAACACAAGCAAAAACAGTGCAGAAGGAAAAGACGGCGACCACCAGCCCGGGTGGAGGACCAGAGTACAACCGGCCGCGGCGGTCGGCCACCAGCACCTTGGTTTACCAAAAGACTCATGTAATTTATTCAACAGTGAGTAACCAAACATCCCCTGGTACGTCCGGGCGCACAGGCCCCTGCCATCGCCATCCCCTGTACAGAGCCACTGGGCCCCGGGGCAACCATCCCTACCCACGGAGGGGTTAACATCCAGCTGCCATTACATCTCCCCCGGGGTGTACTACAACAGCAGCAGTGGTGCCACGTTTCACCACACACCGTGGGTGGCGTCACAAATTGAATACGGCCAAGCCCGTACAACTACATCCCCCTTTTCATTTGGCGTGTCTGCGTGACCCCCGGGTCCAGAGGATCCCTCGAGCCACACAGCGGGTCCAGATCCAAGCAGCTCGGCTGCTACAGGCGTGGGGGCAACACACCCCAAAAACTGGTGTCACGAACAAGATTGTAACCCATCCACCTACCTGGTGGAAGTGTGCTTTGTTTTGGACAGTCAGCGGTGATCCGTTGCAAAATTTTGAGAAGTCGCCATTTTGCCGCCATTTTTAGGCACAAAAAACAACAGCCCAGCATCTTCTTCCCCAAGAAAGGGCACGAAGCTGAAGCCCCGCCCCCTGGGAACGAGGCCGAAAGGAAACAACACCCTGAGGCTGAAGACAAAACTAACCAGCCGCACGAGGGAGTGCTTGCAAAAGACCAAGGGGGAATGGGTAAAGAGTCTCCAGCATGTGACCCGAGGAGATAAAGGGCAGAGACGCCAGGACTCTGCGACCCTTTTGTTCCTGGATACCAATGGAGAAGGATGGCTGATCAGTCTGGCAATCCAATTGTGGAGGAATCCGTGCCCGGAACAGCTGACTGGGTGGAAGCCCAGACAGACCGCATGTGCCGCAGAATCCAGGCCCAGGCCAATTTCCTCCTAAAGCGATGGATGGCCGAGATGAGGGAGCTAGCTGCAGCCGTTCGGGCCTGTGAATTGGAGGCGACCTCAGAGGAGCAGGTAAGCGACCCACGCCCCTACGTCCCACTGGGAACGGCCCACCAGGCCGAGGAGCTCGGTCTGCCCCCGTCTGCCACGCCGCCTCCCTCGCTACCCGTACCTGTAGCCGACACCCCGCTCAGTCCGCTGCTACAAGCAATGGCAGCGGTACCCGTCCCATCTGCCTGTGAGGACACGCCAGCGGAATCCTCAGGCCGCGAGCACGCCATCGCCCCGACACCTGCACCAGCTGCACGCCAGACCAAAGCCCGGAAGAAGCCCCCTCCGGTCCCGAGTCAGGCTGCAGCCCCGATGATGTCACCCCCAGTCTCGGAGAAGGCAGCACACTCAAAGACGACAGCTCCGGCAATCCGCCCGGCCGCAGCAGAGGCGGCGCCTGACCAGAAGTCAGCATCGGCAGAGATGCCGACCGCTTCCCGGTCCCGGCTGAGGCGCAGCCGGGATGCACTTGCGGGGCAGCAGAGCGGGCCATGACACAGCGGAGCTCTCCATTGCAAGTGACGCCGGTCGTAGCCGGCACGGAGGGTATCCAGCTGGGCCCTGCCCCTGCGCAAGGGGAAGCGGAGTATGGAACCGGTACCCCATATTGGGAGCGGCAACGGCACCAGCTAAAGAAGGAAATTGCTGCCCGGGAGAAGAGGAAGGCAGAGGTGTTATCCCGGACATACACCGAGAAATACGAACTCCGGCAAGCCACCTTCCGGGTGCGGGGCCCAACGTACCAAGGGCAGGTCCGGCACTTTAATGCCCAAAGAGGTTGGGGCTTCATATACGAGCCAGGCTTGGAGGCCGAAATCTTTGTCTCCCGTAGAGTTGTGGCCCTTCACCTACCTGTTGGCCACCCAGATCGAGACCTGGAACCCGGAGAGTTGGTCTCCTACACCCGGCATTGCGGAGAGAGGGGGTGGTTCGCCCTGAATGTGAGAAAGTAGGTGAAGATGGGTGCCCAGCTGCACACCCGCCCCTCTCCGCCATCGTCACCTGATTGAGAAGTTTAAGGTAGCGGAACCCCGGCTACCTCAGTTGCGCAAGTCCCCGTTGGGACTGTTCTCCGTTAACAGTTCTAATGTGAGAAAAGTTTTAAAAATGGACCAAGGCCGTGAACTGACAGGCCAACCCAAAAACTATTGGGCATTGTAAATAATCCCTGGCCACCCTTCTCATCCCGCCGCAGTCTCTGGAAAGGCTGATTGGAGGAAGGGCCTGCGGTAGAGTAGACCGAGGCCCAGTCACCATTGAGACTGGTGACTACCCTCCAGGCCAAGGGTCCCTGGAATTGGAGCCCGTGACAAAAGACTGCCGGGTAAAGAACTTTTTACCCAGCCCGTGAGGGCGACACCTGGTCCTGTTCCTGGACTCGGGCAAAGGGGCGTGTACCAGTGCTTAGCGGTGGCACCAGGGGGCAGGTTGTTTTGGGTGGGGGTGCAGTGAGAAGTGGCCCAGTCTGTCCCTTCCTGTTTTAGTAGTGTAACGTTTAAGAAAAGTGCCTCCCGTAAGGGAAGAAAGAGAAAATTGTACAAATGTTATTATACTTGCTATCCCTGTTTTATCTTTCAGTTGCAGTTCAAATAAATGCTGGTGGTTGGACAGCCCGCGGACGGTCTGTATTAAACCAAGGAGGAATGTGACGCCCTGGCAAAACCAGGTAGTCACACAAGAGGCCCCCGCATAACACCATCCCTCACAGGGTTACATACAGCCGACCTGAAACCCTAGCCACCCCCCCAGGGCAAGACAGGCACACCAGTGGGTGGGACCAGGCGGTTAGGAAATGCCCACCTAGGGGTCTAGACAGCCCGGGGCGGGAAAACCAGGAGTTGAAGTCTAGATTTCAAGTTGAGAGGAGTGGAGGCTGGGGCTAGGTGTAGCTCCAGCGGAGTTGAAGCTAAAGTTGACTGGCGCCAGGGTCGGAGCCCTGGTGCCTTGGCTAGGTGGCAGACGGTGGTCCCCATCAGCAGGCAGCGGGAAGATGGCAGCCGGAGATACGAGGTGAACCGGGTCAGGGTTGGAGCCCGCCGGTACCGACACCGGAGGACCGACCCGGAAACCGTGCACAGAGGTGGTACTTGGACCCTGAAGCCAGGACCGGAACCAACGACCTAGCAAATTAACCAATTGAGAGCAGGATTTTAGGTCCTGTCCCAACCAAAGTCCCAAAAGCAGACAACCACCCACAGAGAGGGATAGGGCAACCGCCAGGGCCCGGTAGATCCCACGGGTCAGCGTCCATGGCTCCTCAGGTGCACAATAAGGCGGGAGCGGACTGAGCCACTGGGCCCCGGGGCAACTATCACTACCCATGGAGGGGTTAACATCCAGCTGCCATTACATCTCCCCCGGGGAGTCCCACAACAGCAGCGGTGGTGCCACCTTTCACCACACACCGTGGGTGGCGTCATGAACTGAATACAGCCAAGCCCATGCAACTATGTCCCCCTTTTCATTTGGCGTGTCTGCGTGACCCCCGGGTCCGGAGGATCCCTCGAGCCACACAGCGGGTCCAGATCCAAGCAGCCCGGCTGCTACAGCCATGGGAGCGGCACATAATCATGGTGTATAAAGCATTCACAAGATTCAGACACAAGGGCTAGTGTCATTGGCAGCCAAAGTCACATGTCCCTCTGCATATACAATGTGAACTTGCAGCGTCAGCGCCATTTTGTGATTGTTAAAGCTTAGGGAAGTAGCTGTTGCCGGTTCTGCCACCGCTACTGCTAGGCAGTTAGCTTAGCTAGGAGTTTAATCATAGGTAGTTGAGATATATAGGAGAGCGATAGTGTAGAATGGGGGCATGCAGTGTAGGGAAAGGTGTGTACCACAAATTGGCATTTAATGAAATAAATAGGGATTGCTACTTGTGGGTGCCTGATAAAATGTTGCCAGTAAACAATCTCAATAGGTATTGGTACTTTACAGTGCCTACTAAAAATTTGTCAGTGAACCATCTCAATAGGTATGTGAACCATCTCAATATGTATTGGTACTTTAGAGTACCAGCTAAAAATTTGCCAGTGAACCATCTCAATAGGTATTGTTACTTTTTAGTGCCTGCTAAAAAATGGCAATAAATCATCTCAATAGGTATTGCTACTTTATAGAGCCTGCTAAAATTTTCCCAGTGAACAATTTAAATAGGTATTTTACTTTTTAGTGCCTGCTAAAATATATTTGCCAGTGAAGCATCTAACTAGGTATTGGTACTTCTGTGGGCCATCCCAATATTGCCATCTCAGCCAAGAAATACAGAATTTTACTTATGTGTCAGGTGTCTGATAGGAGTAGGCCTAGGGTTGCAAAACATCTATTTCAAAGGGGAAGGTCATCAAACAGTGGGTGTTAAATCATAAGCTTGTGGTGGAAGGGGGAATAGGAGGGGTGCACAAGGTGTACATGGGCGATGTTCTAATGTTGGTCAAAGCTCTACAGAGTAAACACTGTCTCATACCATCCCAAGAGAACTGAGAACAACTTCTGTTACTGGATGGGCTACTGCACTCTATTTCCTTGGCAGCCGCACATCGCTTCCACTTGTAAATGAGGACCAGAAACAGCATGTGCTAGAGTGGATGGCAAGTGCTGCATCAAGTGGCCTCTCCTCCTCTTCCTGCACCTCATCATCACACACAGTTAATTCCTCAGAGGTACCACCCCAGTTACCCTTATTTGCATCCCATGGCATCAGAGGTCTGCTCCAAAGATTCACAGACTCAAGAGGATGAATGCATCTGCACCATTGCCTAAAATTTTTGTCAGTTGGATCCGAGCCCGAACGAAATAGGGTCCAAGACCATCTTCAACAGACGTTAACCCCCGTGGGTGGAGGTGATGATAATGAGACTCAGATATCTGAGTCGCACATATACTGGACTGTGATGTCAGGTCAGAAAGAGGAAGAGGGTAACTGTCAGGGCAAGAAGTGGGACAACAGAGAGGATGACGATGAAATTGTAGATCCCATTTGGTGTGAACCCAGAGGCACGCAGCTGAGTAGGTGGCGAGGTGATGTGTGCTCAGCTGAGGAGGAGGAGGAAGACAAGGTACTTCCTGAACAGATGCAGAGTGATGCAACCAGGACAACCACTGTATCCTCAGCCTATGTTCAATAGCTTTGGCAGGTCTATATTTTGCATGAGCGGCAAGGGTTGCCTAGCCTGGGCTATTTTTGAGACCGGAATGTATGATGCAACTCAAATTCTCTGTAAACTTTGTAAGAAATGACTCAGTAGAGGCAGAAATACAAATAATTTATCTACTACATGCCTGAACTGTCACATGACCAACCAAAATGTGTTAGGCGGGCTTTGCACACTACGACATCGCAGGTGTGATGTTGGTGGGGTCAAATTGAAAGTGACGCACATCCGGCATCGCATGCGACATCGTAGTGTGTAAAGCCTAGATGATACGATTAACGAGCGCAAAATCGTCGTAATCGTATCATCGGTGCAGCGTCGGCGTAATCCATAATTACGCTGACGCGATGGTCCGATGTTGTTCCTCGCTCCTGCGGCAGCACACATCGCTGTGTGTGAAGTCGCAGGAGCGAGGAACATCTCCTACCGACGTCACCGCTGCTTCCGTAGGATATGCGGAAGGAAGGAGGTGGGCGGGATGTTTACATCCTGCTCATGTCCGCCCCTCCGCCGCCATTGGCTGCCTGCCGTGTGACGTCGCTATGACGCCGCACGACCCGCCCCCTTAGGATGGAGGCGGGTCGCCGGCCAGAGCGACGGTCGCAGGGCAGGTGAGTGCATGTGAAGCTGGCGTAGCGATAATGTTCGCTACGCCAGCTATCACACGATATCGTACCTGCAACGGGGGCGGGGACTATCGCGTGCGACATCGCAGCATCGGCTTGCGATGTCGCAACGTGCAAAGCCGCCCTTAGTCTTGGAATCTTACTGTGCTAAAATTCAGCTTAGTGGGCATCCCCATTCACTCAACACCCTATCAACCACATCTGATGCTTTCCCCCCCCCACGTCACCCTCGAAACTGTTCTCACCCAGGTCTCTGCCTGCAGAACTTCCACTTGTTTACCAACTGCAGTTGAGGTGAGTGAGAGCCCATTAGTTGTTACAGAAGTGGACATCCCTGTGGATTTGGATCTCACAGACCGAGCACACCACATGTTTTGCAATCCACCATAACATCTCTGCCTGCACCCTTCACAGTCTACCAGTTTGTCATGTACAACCTACTCCACTCTCTCTCAGCCAGCCCTCGGACCCACAGTTCTGGTCACAGAAAAGATTATTTCATCCTACACATGCCAAAGCTAAAAGCTTGTACATCACCATATCCAATCTGTTGACTACGGAAATGCTGGTAGATGCATAGGGTTTCTGAAAGCTGATGGCATTCGCAGTCCTTCAATAATAGTTGCTTGGTCACCATTATTTCTCTAAAAAAAGCTGTGCCGGATCTATGACATCATCTCGCAGACAATATTAGCTTTTCCTTGAAAAACTCTGTGACTCCCAGTGTGCGATAATGATGCAAATTTGATGGTGGCCCTACGACATCACACGTGCCTTGTATGGCTCACATCCTCAACCTGGTTGTACAGCAATTTCTAGGCCACTATCTTGGCCTGAATACGTTGCTGCAGAAGGCACGGTCACTGTGTGTTGTCTTCCGCCATTCCACCATCATCAGCATCACTATTCCAGTCAGCTACATCTTGGAGCACACTTTGAACAGTCTGGGGGAGGAGGTGGGGGTCCCATTGAAGCAGAGGAGGATGCGAAAGGGATACTATTTTCTTTTAATGTCCGGACAATCGTCGCTTAAGCGGGTGTTATGGGAGGGTGGAGTCCATCGATTGAGGTGGGCTCATGGTAACAAACAAACTGGTAGTGAAGGTGCAGGAGCCAAGGAATAAATGGAGGAGAAAGAGGTGATGTGTGCAGAAAGCTCAGGGATGGAGGAGGCAAGCTTGAGCATTATCCTGACACCAACACAACATGGACTTGGACCTCATGGAAGCGTCTGACACATGAACGCCTTCTTGCTGCACTATCTGCAAAACGATGTCCATATTGTTAGAATTAGAAATAGTGCTGACTAATGGGTTGCCACTCTGCTAGATCCACGGTACCAGAGTAAATTTAGCAAGATGCTTCCTCCCTAGAAAGGGATGTTGGAGTATTGAAACAATCTTGAAGACCAACTTAACAGTAGTTTACCACAAGACAGCAGTGAGGCAGTGTGCATCGCAGTTCTAGAATTCCAAGCACAGGAAGATCACATTGTCATTGCAGAAACATTAGCAGCAGTTAAAGTGGCAGAAGCAATTTCTGTGAGGTTTGGCACACATTTTTTAGACCATTGCATGCACCAGCAGAACAGAGTAGAAGTCTGACACATAGTGAACTACTGGAGAGGATAGTGCAGGAGTATCTAGAGCTCAATAATGATGCCAAAAGGGAGGGTTTGGACCAATTTTTATTTTGGTCTTCAAAAATGGAAGGATGGCCTGAGCTCGCCAGTCACGCCTTGGAAGTTTTGGTATGCCCGACAGCGTTCTCTAAGTGTACTGACAGATAAGCACATCTGGCTGTCCCCTGAAAGTGTATATCTTTCATAAAGATGGACAAGTCGTAGATGTCCATTGACTTTCCTAACTCATCCCCAGACGATGCAGACTAGGCAATGACGTAGTGCCAGGGGTCTGGGAGCATCAGTCCTACAACTGTCTGTCATCTTGCTGCCTCAGGTGGTGGTAGCAATGCTGGTTCAGGTCTTGTTACAGAGTCAATCCCACGCATCAATGTTGCAGTGTTCAACGATTTATAGTCTGTGCAAATTGTTGCCACTTTTTCTGTTGTCTGACTTTAATTTTTGGAAATGTGGAGAATCCAAATAGGGTCTCCAAATTGTCTTTTGCCTACAGTATTAGAGGTCTTGGAGCAACAGCCCTATGCCTGTCTGTCATATTGCTGTCTCTGTTGAAGGTAGACATTCTGGTTCAGACCTTGTTACAAACCGGTCCCATGCATCCATGTTGCGGATTTCAACTATTTGTAGTCTGTGACAATTGTCACTTTTCCTGTTATCTGATCTTAATTTTTTTATATGTGGAGACTCAAAGTAGGGTCTCCAAATTTTCTTTTGCCTTTACTGGCAGCAGTATGGGACCAAGGGGCATATTCCTGTCACTCATTCACCTCTTGTGAACACCGTGTGTTGCATGGACCATACCTGACTGCTGTGAAAAGAGACTATCAGGAAATTGGGAAGGGGGGCAATTGATGCCACTGTCCTGCTGTCTGCTAAAATGTTTTAAATATCAAGACTCCAAGACGGATCTCCAAGTTGTGTTTTGTCTGTTCTGGCATGGGTGTGGGAGCAAGAGACCTGGCCTAGTTATGTCCCTTATCCACATCTTCATTTTAAAAATGTAAATACCAGGCCACATTCTGTGTGTTGCATTGACTATACCTAACTGCTGTGCAAAAACACTATGGGGAAATGGGGGGGGTGCTTAACTGATGCCACTGTCCTGTTGTCTGCCTGAAATCTTTTTAAATATCAAGACTCCAAGATGGGTCTCCAGGTTGTGACTTGTCTCTCCCAGGTGTGTGGGAGTACCAGCCCTACACCTGTCTCTCATGCGCCTCAATATTTCTTATGTCAATATTCTTTAAAGCTAATGGTTGTGACAAAACAGTGGGGCTGCACTATAAAACATATTTTTGCTGTTTTGGAAGCTTTTCGACCCTCCTAAAGGGGTCTTCTCTGCCTTAGGTTGGCCACCATTGAATCCAATGGTGTTCAAAACTGTTCAGTGGATCGTTTGGCGAACATTGGGAAGTTAACCAAAGATTGGCAAACCAAACTTTGAAAGGTTTGCTCATCTCTAGCTGTAATAGCATACAATACTAATAATACACAATGAAAGCACAACTTATTAATATTATTTCCCACCCACTTTAAGTAAAACACACACCCACAGTATAACAGCCCCCCCCAATCTAATACTTGCTATCACTGGGGTGGGGTTGGATGGCAGATGGCAGAGCTGAGGGGCTGCTTGTTGATGGGAGGTGAAAGAGACTTGAGTGCTGCCACCACCGGATTTTTAATTCTGGTGGGGCACACTCCTGTGCACTCCCGCACCTGCAGGAGCACTCGTAGGGCATAAGTGCCGACACTGTGATATAATGCCACTGCACCAAGACGCGCATACCCAGGGCCAGATTAAGGTTGGTGGGGGCCCCTGGGCAGAAAATCTGTTGGGGGCCCAATAACGTTAACAATTTTAGCCATAACAGTAGAGCACGAACTGTAGCATTTAGATATAAATACTGCACTTCAGTCTCACATTCCCCCTTCTCAGCATACTGTGCCCTCCATACTGTGCCCTCACACTGGCCACCATGCTGCCCCTTATCTATACTGCCTATCTCCTTCAATATCCAGTCACTATACTGCACCTCAGTCTCACATTCCCCCAGCTCAGCATACTGTGCCCTCACACTGGCCACCATGCTGCCCCTTCTCTATACTGCCTACCTCCTTCACTATCCAGTCACTATACTGTACCTCCATCGCACATTCCCTCTCCTCAGCATACTGTGTCCTCCATACTGTGCCCTCACACTGGCCACCATGCTGCTCCTTCTCTATACTGCCCACCTCCTTCACTATCCAATCACTATACTGTACCTCCATCGCACATTCCCTCTCCTCAGCATACTTTGTCCTCCATAATGTGCCCTCACACTGGCCACCATACTGCTCCTTCTCTACACTGCACCTCAGTCTCACATTCCCCCTCCTCAGCATACTGTGTCCTCACACTGGCCACCATGCTGCCCCTTCTCTATACTGCCTACCTGCTTCATTATCCAGTCACTATACTGTACCTCCGTCTCACTTTCCCCCTTCTCAGCATACTGTGCCCTCCATACTGTGCCCTCACACTAGCCACCATGCTGCCCCTTCTCTATACTGCCCTTCTCCTTCACTATCCAGTCACTATACTGCACCTCCGTCTTACATTCCTCTCCTCTGCATACTGTGTCCTCCATACTGTGCCCTCACCTGGCCACCATACTGCTACTTCTCTATACTGCCCACCTGCTTCACTATCCAGTCACTATACTGTACCTCCATCTCACATTCACTCTCCTCAGCATACTGTGCCCTCCATACTGTGCCCTCACACTGGCCACCATGCTGCCCCTTCTCTATACTGCCTGTCTCCTTCACTATCCAGTCACTATACTGCACCTCCGTCTTACATTCCTCTCCTCAGCATACTGTGTCCTCCATACTGTGCCCTCACACTGGCCACCATACTGCTCCTTCTCTATACTGCCCACCTCCTTCACTATCCAGTCACTATACTGTACCTCCATCTCACATTCCCTCTCCTCAGCATACTGTGCCCTCCATACTGTGCCCTCACACTGGCCACCATGCTGCCCCTTCTCTATACTGCCTACCTCTTTCACTATCCAGTCACTACACTTTACCTCCGTCTCACATTCCCCCAGCTCAGCATACTGTACCCTCACACTGTCCACCATGCTGCCCCTTCTCTACACTGCTTATCCTCCCCACTACCCAGTCTCTATACTATGCCCCTCACACTTTTCTTTCCCAATACTGTCCACTTACAATTTTCTCCCACCATACTGCTGCCTCACACTTTCCAATGGTGCCCCCCTGATTGCTGTGCAGGGGCAAATATGCCGCATGCCCCCCAAAGGTACGCCCCTGTACAGTGTACAGGAGAATACATGACTGGTACACGCAGGACCGGCTCCAGGTTTTTGTAGGCCCTGGGCGAAAGAGTCTCAGTGGGCCCCATCCACACATAGACATACACAGATACTTACACATACAGGCATACGTACACATATATATTTAAAGAGAAATTCACAAAAACACATATAAATAGACATAAATCTAGCCAGTCATATACACTGACATACATAGATACACATCATACATGCACACACAGACATATTTTTATATATATTTTTAATTGGGAAGCCGGCAACAGCCTCATTCACCTCCCCGCTTGTCTCCATCCAGCTCCTCCTGGGCATGTGTCTGTGTCACGCTGATTTGTGGCAGTCACTAACAGACATGGCCGCACATAGAGCACACTAACACGGATGTATATATGCATCACAAGAGAGGCTGGGGACATACACATTACTGGGGGGCATACATATTACTGAGGAAAGGGGTATATAGCAATGGGGGGACATACAGCTCTAGAGGGGGGCAGTGGCTCTGAGGTGGGGGGACAAACAGCTCTGAGGTGGGGGGTGACATACAGCTCTGATGGTATCCAGCTTTGGGGTTTAAGGGACATACAACTCTGGGGGTATAGTATTATGCAGCCCCCATATTCCTCCATATAGTGTTATGAAGCTCCCATAGTCCTCCATATAGTATTATGTAGCCCCCATGTAGCATTATGCAGCCCCCATATTGCACTATGCAGCCCCATATGGCATTATGCAGCCCCCATATGGCATTATGCAGCCCCCATATGGCACAATTCAGCCCCCATATGGCACTATTCAGCCTCCATATGGCACTATGCAGCCCCAATATGGCACTATGCAGCCCCCATATGGCACTATGCAGACCCATATAGCAGTAGGCACCCTCATGTAGTACAGACCCCATATAGCACAATGCAGACCCATATAGCATTAGGCACCCTCATGTAGTACACAGCCCCTATATAGCACAGTGCAGAGCCAGATAGCATTAGGCATCCTCACATACTACACAGCTCCTATATAGCACAGTGGAGAGCCAGATAACATTAGGCATCCTCACATAGTACACAGCCCCTATATAGCCCAGAACAGATGAGATAATATTAAGCACTTTCACATAGTACACAGCCCCTATATAGCAGCCCCTATATAGCACAGTGCAGACCCTGATAGCATTAGGCATCCTCATGTAGTATACAGCCCCTATATAGCACACTGCAGAGCCAGATAGCATTAGGCATCCTCACATAGTACACAGCCCCTATATAGCCCAGAACAGATGAGATAATATTAAGCACTTTCACATAGTACACAGCCCCTATATAGCAGCCCCTATATAGCACAGTGCAGACCCTGATAGCATTAGGCATCCTCATGTAGTATACAGCCCCTATATAGCACACTGCAGAGCCAGATAGCATTAGGCCTCCTCATGTAGTATACAGCCAGTATATAGCACAGTGCAGACCCAGATAGTGTTAGGCATCCTCACATAATACACAGCCCCTATATAGCACAGTGCGGAGCCAGATAGTATTAGGCATCCTCATGTAGTATACAGCCAGTATATAGCACAGTACAGAGCCAGATAGCATTAGGCACCCTCATGTAGTATACAGCCAGTATATAGCACAGTGCAGACCCAGATAGCATTAGGCATCCTCACGTAGTATACAACCCCTATATAGCACAGTGCAGAGCCAGATAGCATTAGGCATTGTCACGTAGTATACAACCCCTATATAGCACAGTGCAGAGCCAGATAGCATTAGGCATTGTCACGTCCCCATCAGAGGCCGCTCCTGCGACTTCTGCTCCGATCGCCAGACGACGCCATGTTCCCATCATGGATAGTGCTGGTGATGGGAGAGGAGTCGGTGCCCGTGGCTCTGCGGAGCACAGGCTCCGCTCATCCACTAGGCTGGGTTTCCCTGGAACCTGCAGTACCACTGGCTGACTGTAGGTGGCGTGTGTCTCCCGGCTGAAGTGGCCAACATTCACCTGCAGCCTATGGGAAGACCCCACACCCTTCTTATTCCCCCTCCTGTCACATGACCACTGCCAGTGATAGTTCTGTTCTCCTGGCTTATGTGCTGTTTGTATTGTGATTCCTGTGCGCTGACCTTGCTTGTGTTTGACTACCCTCCTGCCTTTCGTTTTTGTACCTTGCTGCCAGTTCCGGATTTGACCCCTGCTTTGTCTCCTCATTATGCCCTTGCCTGCCGATTCTGTTCCTGTTTTGCATCTCCTGGATTTTGACCCTGCCTGACGACCACGAACTACAGTCTACCACAGGTAGCGATCTCTGAGGCGCTGTGTAATTCCAAATCCCTGTACAGGGGTTAAAGGGTTGCAGAGTTCTTGGGGTCCTGCTTTGTGAGCGGCTTTTCACTAGATTCCCCTTACAGCCAGTCTGAGTCTGTGGCTCCTATCAGGCATTACATTATCACTGGCCCACTAACACAGACAAAAAAAAAAAAAAATGGAACCTCTCCAAGCTGTGATGGACCAGGTGCTGACCCTGGTCTGGCTTGGTTCAAGGACTTGCACAGCAGGTGCAAGAGCTCCAGTCTGCCCAGGTCCAAGTTTCTGCAGCACCTTCCTCATCATGTTCAAAGTCCCGTCGACATCAAGGGAGCAGATCACATTGGGGAGACCATCATGGAGAGCCTGGATCTCAGAGACAATCGCCTCCAGAGCAGCAACCGCACCTGATTGAGCCCCAGGATACTCACTCAGGTGCACAGGTACTCCCTGCAGACCCTATGAAGTTAATGTTACCGGTCTCATTGTCTCACCAGGGAAAAGCTGTGTGGCTACAGGCTTTTATTGATTGGGGGTCTGCAGATAATTTCATAAACTCCGATGTAGTAAGAGAGCTGGGTTTGCCTTTGCGGAGACTGAACTCTCCCATTAAAATCTCTGCAATTGATAATACCCCTCTCACTCAGGGTGTGGTTACTTTTGTAACTCCAGAGATCTCCATGCTTGTGGGGGCTCTGCATGTAGAATCAGTGTCGTTTTTTGTTCTTGAGAACCTGACAGCAGCAGTGGTATTGGGTATGCCATGGCTGCGCAAGCATAACCCTGTCATAGACTGGCACCAGGGTGAGATTGTGCGCTGGAGCCCTGAGTGTCAGGAGACGTGTATGTCTTTATCTGTTAACCTGACTAAAGCTGAACCTGTCCTTATACCTCATGCATTCAGGGATTTTGCTGACGTGTTCTCTGTTTCTGACTCTGAAAAATTACCTCCACACAGAGAATATGACTGCCCCATAGATTTGGTCCCCAATTCCCGACTCCCTAAGGGTAGGATTTATAATCTTTCTGGTCCAGAACGTCAGGCCATGAAAGATTATATAGCAGACAGTCTGCAGAGAGGGTTTATTAGACCATCCAGGTCACCAGTCGGCGCTGGATTCTTTTTTGTGGAGAAAAAAGATGGTGGCCTCAGACCATGTATTGACTACTGTGAACTTAATGCCATTACCGTAAAGAATCAGTACCCTCTGCCACTGATCCCCGATCTCTTTAACCAGCTCACAGGAGTCCGATACTTCACTAAGCTGGATCTCAGGGGTGCATATAACCTAATCCGCATCAGAGAAGGGGATGAATGGAAAACGGCATTTGACACTCCAGAGGGACACTATGAATACTTGGTAATGCCGTTTGGGTTAAGTAATGCGCCGGCGGTCTTTCAGGCCTTTGCCAATGACATTTTCAGGGATATCTATGGTCAATATGTGGTGGTCTATCTGGATGACATCCTGATTTATTCTCCTGATGCTAAGTCACATGTCAAACATGTCCGCACTGTACTCCAGAGACTCAGGGAGAACTCCCTATTTGCGAAGTATGAAAAATGTGTTTTTTTTTTGTTGATAAGGTTAATTTCCTGGGTTATATATTGTCGCATGGATCCCTCTAAGCTACAGCCGATTAGGGAGTGGGTGCAAACCAAGTCTCTGAAAGCCTTGCAGCGTTTCCTTGGGTTTGCAAATTACTATCGCAAATTTATTAGGGATTTTTCCAAGATTGTAAAACCCCTCACTGATTTGACTAAAAAGGGGGCTGATGTGGTAAATTGGAAGCCAGAGGCGATCCATGCCTTCTCTACATTAAAAGAATGTTTTTCCTCATACCCGATTCTGGTTTAGCCTGACCTCATGCGTCCGTTTATTGTAGAAGTTGATGCATCCGAAGTTGGAGTGGGGGCGGTGCTATCACAAGGTACTCTGTCTCTCACTCAACTTCGTCCTTGTGCCTTCTTTTCCCGCAAATTTTCCCCTACCAAGACAAACTATGATATTGGCAATTGTGAGCTGTTGGCCATAAAATGGGCCTTCGAGGAATGGCGCCACTTCCTCGAGGGTGCCAAACATAAGGTCACAGTTCTCACAGACCACAAGAACCTCACCTATCTGGAATCTGCTAAGAGACTCAATCCTAGGCAAGCTAGGTGGGCATTGTTCTTCTCCAGATTTGATTTCGTGGTGACGTTTCGGCCTGGTACCAAGAACACAAGAGCTGATGCACTTTCCCGTAGCTTCTGTCCCTCTCAGTCAGACAACATCGAACCAGTCCCTATTTTAGCTAAGGGCATTGTGGTATCATCGGTATCCATAGATTTGATAGCACAAATCCGTGATGCCCAAGACCAGGCCCCTGAAACCATTCCTGACCATAAACTGTTTGTCGCTCCACCACTTCATCTACGGGTACTTCAGGAGTCCCATAATTCTGTCCTTGCAGGTCACCCTGGTACAGGCAATACCCTCCGACTTGTAACTAGGAGTAGAGATGAGCGAACCGGTCCCGGTTTGGCTCGAGGTCGGTTCGCCGAACGGACCTCCCGTTCGAGTTCGGCTCGTCGAACGTTCGACGAACCGAACTCGAGCCAATAGGAAACAATGGCAGGCAATCACAAACACAGTAAAACACCTAGAAAACACCCTCAAAGGTGTCCAAAAGGTGACAAACAACTCAAACACATTGGAAAGTGACAAGGACATATACTCATGCGAAAACAAAACAGCTGGACAAGGAAAAAGAGGAGGACACACAGATATAGGCATGGCACGCCATTCTAAAATCATGTAAAACACCGCAAGGTGACTCCAAGCATAGTCTCCCTTTTTTTCCAAAAATTGGGCCCCACACCCACCCACCCATTCAGTGGCAGCAGTTGGGCCCCAGTTGTACAATTCACAGCTAGATTTGCAGCAAGCACATTCAAAAATACGCCATTCTTATCCGTCCCCAGGATGACACCGGGGTAGGTAGCAAAGTCTTTCCTGATCCCAGCTCTGTTCATCTTGGCTTCTTTTAAAAACACAGCAAGCAAGGGTTACTCCAAGCGGAGTCTCCCTTTTTTTCCAAAAATTGTGCCCCACACACACCCACCCATTCAGTGGCAGCACTTGTGCCCTAGTTGTACACTTCACAGCTAGATTTGCATCAAGCACATTCAAAAATACGCCATTCTTATCCGTCCCCAGGATGACACCGGGGTAGGTAGATAAAGTCTTTGCTGACCCATGACTTGTTCATCTTGGCTTCTTTTAAAAACAATGTAAGCAAGGGTTACTCCAAGCGGAGTCTCCCTTTTTTTCCAAAAATTGTGCCCCACACACACCCACCCATTCAGTGGCAGCACTTGTGCCCTAGTTGTACACTTCACAGCTAGATTTGCATCAAGCACATTCCAAAATACGCCATTCTTATCCGTCCCCAGGATGACACCGGGGTAGGTAGATAAAGTCTTTGCTGACCCATGACTTGTTCATCTTGGCTTCTTTTAAAAACAATGTAAGCAAGGGTTACTCCAAGCGGAGTCTCCCTTTTTTTCCAAAAATTGGGCCCCACACACACCCACCCATTCAGTGGCAGCACTTGTGCCCTAGTTGTACACTTCACAGCTAGATTTGCATCAAGCACATTCAAAAATACGCCATTCTTATCCGTCCCCAGGATGACACCGGGGTAGGTAGATAAAGTCTTTGCTGACCCAAGACTTGTTCATCTTGGCTTCTTTTAAAAACACAGCAAGCAAGGGTTACTCCAAGCGGAGTCTCCCTTTTTTTCCAAAAATTGGGCCCCACACACCCACCCATTCAGTGGCAGCACTTGTGCCCTAGTTGTACACTTCACAGCTAGATTTGCATCAAGCACATTCCAAAATACGCCATAATTAACCGTCCCCAGCATGACACCGGGGTAGGTAGCAAAGTCTTTCCTGATCCCAGCTCTGTTCATCTTGGCTTCTTTTAAAAACACAGCAAGCAAGGGTTACTCCAAGCGGAGTCTCCCGTTTTTCCAAAAATTGGGCCACACAGACACCCACCCCATCAGTGGCAGCACTTGGGCCCTAGTTGCAAACAGGATGTTTTGATTTGCATCAAGCACATTCAAAAATACGCCATTCTTATCCGTCCCCAGGATGACACCGGGGTAGGTAGCAAAGTCTTTCCTGATCCCAGCTCTTTTCATCTTGGCTTCTTTTAAAAACACAGCAAGCAAGGGTTACTCCAAGCGGAGTCTCCCTTTTTTTTCCAAAAATTGGGCCCCACACACCCACCCATTCAGTGGCAGCACTTGTGCCCTAGTTGTACACTTCACAGCTACATTTGCATCAAGCACATTCAAAAATACGCCATTCTTATCCGTCCCCAGGATGACACCGGGGTAGGTAGCAAAGTCTTTCCTGATCCCAGCTCTGTTCATCTTGGCTTCTTTTAAAAACACAGCAAGCAAGGGTTACTCCAAGCGGAGTCTCCCTTTTTTTTCCAAAAATTGGGCCCCACACACCCACCCATTCAGTGGCAGCACTTGTGCCCTAGTTGTACACTTCACAGCTACATTTGCATCAAGCACATTCAAAAATACGCCATAATTAACCGTCCCCAGCATGACACCGGGGTAGGTAGCAAAGTCTTTCCTGATCCCAGCTCTGTTCATCTTGGCTTCTTTTAAAAACAATGTAAGCAAGGGTTACTCCAAGCGGAGTCTCCCTTTTTTTCCAAAAATTGTGCCCCACACACACCCACCCATTCAGTGGCAGCACTTGTGCCCTAGTTGTACACTTCACAGCTAGATTTGCATCAAGCACATTCCAAAATACGCCATTCTTATCCGTCCCCAGGATGACACCGGGGTAGGTAGCAAAGTCTTTCCTGATCCCAGCTCTGTTCATCTTGGCTTCTTTTAAAAACAATGTAAGCAAGGGTTACTCCAAGCGGAGTCTCCCTTATTTTCCAAAAATTGGGCCCCACACACACCCACCCATTCAGTGGCAGCACTTGTGCCCTAGTTGTACACTTCACAGCTAGATTTGCATCAAGCACATTCAAAAATACGCCATTCTTATCCGTCCCCAGGATGACACCGGGGTAGGTAGATAAAGTCTTTGCTGACCCATGACTTGTTCATCTTGGCTTCTTTTAAAAACACAGCAAGCAAGGGCTACTCCAAGCGGAGTCTCCCTTTTTTTCCAAAAATTGGGCCCCACACACCCACCCATTCAGTGGCAGCACTTGTGCCCTAGTTGTACACTTCACAGCTAGATTTGCATCAAGCACATTCCAAAATACGCCATAATTAACCGTCCCCAGCATGACACCGGGGTAGGTAGCAAAGTCTTTCCTGATCCCAGCTCTGTTCATCTTGGCTTCTTTTAAAAACACAGCAAGCAAGGGTTACTCCAAGCGGAGTCTCCCTTTTTTCCAAAAATTGGGCCACACAGACACTCACCCCATCAGTGGCAGCACTTGGGCCCTAGTTGCAAACAGGATGTTTTGATTTGCATCAAGCACATTCAAAAATACGCCATTCTTATCCGTCCCCAGGATGACACCGGGGTAGGTAGCAAAGTCTTTCCTGATCCCAGCTCTGTTCATCTTGGCTTCTTTTAAAAACACAGCAAGCAAGGGTTACTCCAAGCGGAGTCTCCCTTTTTTTCCAAAAATTGGGCCCCACACACCCACCCATTCAGTGGCAGCACTTGTGCCCTAGTTGTACACTTCACAGCTACATTTGCATCAAGCACATTCAAAAATACGCCATTCTTATCCGTCCCCAGGATGACACCGGGGTAGGTAGCAAAGTCTTTCCTGATCCCAGCTCTGTTCATCTTGGCTTCTTTTAAAAACACAGCAAGCAAGGGTTACTCCAAGCGGAGTCTCCCTTTTTTTCCAAAAATTGGGCCCCACACACCCACCCATTCAGTGGCAGCACTTGTGCCCTAGTTGTACACTTCACAGCTACATTTGCATCAAGCACATTCAAAAATACGCCATAATTAACCGTCCCCAGCATGACACCGGGGTAGGTAGCAAAGTCTTTCCTGATCCCAGCTCTGTTCATCTTGGCTTCTTTTAAAAACAATGTAAGCAAGGGTTACTCCAAGCGGAGTCTCCCTTTTTTCCAAAAATTGGGCCCCACACAGACACCTTATCAGTGGCAGCACTTGTGCCCTAGTTGCAAACAGGATGTTTTGATTTGCATCAAGCACATTCCAAATCAACAAGCATTTACTCTCCCCAGGATGACACAGGGGTAGTAAATTCCTTCTGGATCCATGACTTGTTCATTTTGATGAACGTCAGTCTGTCCACATTGTCACTGGACAGACGCGTGCGCTTATCTGTCAGCACACACCCAGCAGCACTGAATACACGTTCAGAGACAACGCTGGCAGCTGGACACGACAAAATCTCCAAGGCGTAAGTTGCGAGCTCTGGCCATTTTTCTAGGTTTGAAGCCCAAAAGGAGCAAGGCTCCAGTTGCACAGTCATGGCATCGATGTTCATTTGGAGATACTCCTGTATCATCCTCTCCAGCCGTTGACTATGTGTCAGACTTGTTGTCTCTGGTGGCCTTGCAAAAGAGGGTCTAAAAAAATTATGAAAAGATTCCATAAAATTGCTGTTACCGGCACCAGATACGGTCCTACTGGTATGGGTAGACTGTTGAAGATGACGAGACCGTCCCATGTTTGTCAAGTTACAACTGGGAGATTCCCTCCCTGCACCTGCACGGTTGTTTGGTGGAAAAGCGGATCTAAGATCGAGTAACAGCTTCTGCTGATACTCCTGCATACGTGCGTCCCTTTCTATGGCTGGAATTATGTCACAAAATTTGGACTTGTACCGGGGATCTAATAGTGTGGCAATCCAGTAGTCATCATCACTTCTAATTTTGACAATACGACTGTCATGTTGGAGGTAGTGCAACAAAAAGGCACTCATGTGTCTTGCGCAGCCATGCGGACCAAGTCCACGCTGTGTTTGTGGCATAGAGGTGCTACCCGTTCTTTCTTCCTCTGACATCTCCCCCCAACCTCTTTCAACTGAAATTTGACCAAGGTCTCCCTCATCCGCTGAGTCTTCCATGTCCATGGACAGTTCGTCCTCCATTTCTTCATGTTCTCCTGCACCTTGCTCAACATTTCGCCTGCTACTATGCGCCCTTGTCGATCCCTGTCCCCCATGGTCCCATGCCTGCTGCGTTGGTGATGATGAACGTCTGGACCTTGGTGATGTTGTTGTCCCTTGCGCATATGAATCCTCCTGTAGTTCCTCCCCTTCATGTTGTCCCACCCCCTGACTCCGAATAGTGTTTAGCGTGTGCTCCAGCATGTAAATGACTGGAATCATCATGCTGATAATGGCATTGTCAGAGCTAAACATATTCGTCGCCATGTCGAAACTGTGCAGAAGGGTGCATAGGTCCTTGATCTGAGACCACTCCATCAGGGTGATCTGCCCCACCTCTGCATCTCGTTGGCCCAGGCTATACGTCATGACGTATTGCACCAGGGCTCTGCGGTGCTGCCACAGTCGCTGTAACATGTGGAGAGTTGAATTCCAGCGTGTCGCCACATCGCATTTCAGGCGATGAACCGGCAGGCCGAAAGACTTCTGGAGCGATGCAAGTCGCTCTGCTGCGGCGCTTGAACGGCGGAAGTGAGCTGACAGTTTTCGTGCCCTGTTCAGAAGGCCATCTAGGCCGGGATAGTGTGTTAAAAATTGCTGGACGACAAGGTTCAACACGTGAGCCATACAAGGTACGTGTGTCACCTTGCCCAGGCGAAGTGCCGCACCCAGGTTTGCAGCATTGTCGCACACGGCCTTACCAGGCTGCAGGTTGAGTGGAGACAACCATTTATTAAACTCGGACCGCAGAGCTGACCACAACTCCTCAGCTGTGTGACTCTTATTCCCAAGACATGTCAAGCTAAAGACCGCCTGATGCCGTTGCGCTCTGCTGCCAGCATAGTAATGAGGGGTGCGTGATTCCTTCTGCGCAGTGAGAACGCTGGTGGCCTGACCAGGCAGGCTTGGGGCGGAGGTGGAGGACCCAGATGAGGTGGAGGATGCAGAAGCTGTGGCGGAACTTGGACAGACATAGGATTGACACACAAGTCGTGGGGACGGCAAGACTTGTGCAGCAGACCCTTCACCATCTATCACCATAGTTACCCAGTGCCCAGTCAGCGACATGTAACGTCCCTGTCCATGCTTACTGGTCCAAGTATCGGTGGCTAAATGCACCCGTTCACACACAGAGTTTCTCAAGGAAGCGGTGATGTTGTGTGCGACATGCTGGTGTAGCGTGGGCACACCTTTCTTAGAGAAGTAGTGGCGACTAGGCATCTGGTACTGGGGCACAGCGACAGACATAAGGTCTCTAAAATCCTGTGTGTCCACTAGGCGGAAAGGCAGCATTTCGGTAGCCAACAGCTTACAGAGGGATAGAGTCAACCTCTTAGCTTTGTCATGGGTCGGAGGAAGTGGCCTTTTATTTGACCACATCTGAGGGACAGAGATCTGGCTGCTGTGTGTAGACGGTGTTGAGTAGGGTGTCCCTGGAAAAATGCAGGTTTGTGAGGAAAGTGCAGGCGGAGACATGATGTTGCCTTGATCCAACCTTGGTGCTATCGATGTCTGAGAGAGCTGTACACACTCACTTGTTTCCCCTTCCAAACCAACTGACGACCTTACAAGCAAACTGCCTGTTGCGGTTACAGTGGTGGAAGTTTTGCGTGGAAAAACAGGTGTGACAGCTGTCCCCACAGTCCTAGAAGATGAAGAGCGCGCGGATGCACTGGAAGGGGCGGGCGGTGGATGGTTCGCTCCGCTAGGCCGCATTGCAGCACGGTGAGCTTCCCACCGGGACTTATGATATTTATTCATGTGACGATTCATGGAAGAAGTTGTCAAACTGCTGAGGTTTTGACCTCTACTAAGAGAATCATGACAAATGTTACATATCACATGATTTGGGCGATCTTTTTCGATGTCAAAAAAGGACCAGGCTAGGCAAGGCTTAGAGGCCATGCGACCTGTTGATCCACCCCGAATAATGCTCATAGGCAGAGTGGTGGCTGAGGATGCAGTTGTAGACGTGCTACCAGTGCTCCGACTCTGTCCAGGAAGGCGCAAGGTAACTTCGTCGTCGGTTGCATCCTCCTCCACCGCCTCTGTTGACCTCCTCGAGTGCCTGACTGGGGGTTGACAGTAGGTGGGATCTAGAACGTCATCATCAATTGTTGTGTTTGCACTCCCCTCCCCCTCAGACCGAGCCTCTTCTTGCCCTGACCGAATATTTAAGTTGTCATCCCAATCGGGTATCTGAGTCTCATCTTCATCAGTATGTTCCTCATTGTCTATAACCACAGGTGTTACAGTTTGTGACAAAGGGTCAACATTATGCTCAGAAACTTGGTCCTCACGGCCTGAATCAGAGTCACAAAGGTTCTGGGCATCACTGCAGACCATTTCCTGTTCTGTACTCACTGTAGCTTGGGAGCAGACCTCTGATTCCCAGGCTATAGTGTGACTGAACAGCTCTGCAGACTCAGCCATCTCAGTTCCACCATACTGTGCAGGGCTGATGGAGACTTCAGAGCTAGGAGAAATCAAGTGTGATTGGGATGACAACTCAGAGGACTGGTGTTTTTTGGATGCGGTACTTGAAGTGGCTGAGAGGGCACTTGTTGGACCACTTGAGATCCATTCAAGCATTTTACTTTTTTGCCCATCATCTACCTTTCTTCCTGTTGTTCGTGTCCGTAAAAAAGGGAGCACATCGGATTGTCCACGGTAAGTAGTAGACATCTTACTTTTGCTGGTAGATGGTCTATCTTCAGCAGATGATAATGGAGCTTTGCCACCTTCCCCACGGACAAAACCTTTTTTGCCTTTTCCACCACGCCTCTTCCCCTTTCCACCAGCATCTGTCATTTTGCCACTCATGTTGATTGCGACAAGATTGTGGACTGAAAATGTGGTAGTAAAAATTGAGAGGTGGTGAAGATTGCAGTGGTGGTCTAGCTTTATTAACAGCAGAATAATAAAGAATAAATATCCCTGACAATGCAACTTAGTTATAATTAGTTGGAGTGTGCAACGCAGGCAGATGCGCTCTGCAAATGTCTTGGCACTAGTGGGACTATAGCAAAGTCCAATAGCCACGTATAGGATGCCACTAGGTACACTGAGTGTTTGCTAGTATAATGGCTTAGTTATAATTAGTTGGAGTGTGCAACGCAGGCAGATGCGCTCTGCAAATGTCTTGGCACTAGTGGGACTATAGCAAAGTCCAATAGCCACGTATAGGATGCCACTAGGTACACTGAGTGTTTGCTAGTATAATGGCTTAGTTATAATTAGTTGTAGTGTGCAACGCAGGCAGATGCGCTCCGCAAATGTCTTGGCACTAGTGGGACTATAGCAAAGTCCAATAGCCACGTATAGGATGCCACTAGGTACACTGAGTGTTTGCTAGTATAATGGCTTAGTTATAATTAGTTGGAGTGTGCAACGCAGGCAGACGTGCTGCAAATGTCTTGGCACTAGTGGGACTATAGCAAAGTCCAATAGCCACGTATAGGATGCCACTAGGTACACTGAGTGTTTGCTAGTATAATGGCTTAGTTATAATTAGTTGGAGTGTGCAACGCAGGCAGATGCGCTCTGCAAATGTCTTGGCACTAGTGGGACTATAGCAAAGTCCAATAGCCACGTATAGGATGCCACTAGGTACACTGAGTGTTTGCTAGTATAATGGCTTAGTTATAATTAGTTGGAGTGTGCAACGCAGGCAGATGCGCTCTGCAAATGTCTTGGCACTAGTGGGACTATAGCAAAGTCCAATAGCCACGTATAGGATGCCACTAGGTACAGTGAGTGTTTGCTAGTATAATGGCTTAGTTATAATTAGTTGGAGTGTGCAACGCAGGCAGATGCGCTCTGCAAATGTCTTGGCACTAGTGGGACTATAGCAAAGTCCAATAGCCACGTATAGGATGCCACTAGGTACACTGAGTGTTTGCTAGTATAATGGCTTAGTTATAATTAGTTGGAGTGTGCAACGCAGGCAGACGTGCTGCAAATGTCTTGGCACTAGTGGGACTATAGCAAAGTCCAATAGCCACGTATAGGATGCCACTAGGTACACTGAGTGTTTGCTAGTATAATGGCTTAGTTATAATTAGTTGGAGTGTGCAACGCAGGCAGATGCGCTCTGCAAATGTCTTGGCACTAGTGGGACTATAGCAAAGTCCAATAGCCACGTATAGGATGCCACTAGGTACACTGAGTGTTTGCTAGTATAATGGCTTAGTTATAATTAGTTGGAGTGTGCAACGCAGGCAGATGCGCTCTGCAAATGTCTTGGCACTAGTGGGACTATAGCAAAGTCCAATAGCCACGTATAGGATGCCACTAGGTACACTGAGTGTTTGCTAGTATAATGGCTTAGTTATAATTAGTTGGAGTGTGCAACGCAGGCAGACGTGCTGCAAATGTCTTGGCACTAGTGGGACTATAGCAAAGTCCAATAGCCACGTATAGGATGCCACTAGGTACACTGAGTGTTTGCTAGTATAATGGCTTAGTTATGATTAGTTGGAGTGTGCAACGCAGGCAGATGCGCTCTGCAAATGTCTTGGCACTAGTGGGACTATAGCAAAGTCCAATAGCCACGTATAGGATGCCACTAGGTACACTGAGTGTTTGCTAGTATAATGGCTTAGTTATAATTAGTTGGAGTGTGCAACGCAGGCAGATGCGCTCTGCAAATGTCTTGGCACTAGTGGGACTATAGCAAAGTCCAATAGCCACGTATAGGATGCCACTAGGTACACTGAGTGTTTGCTAGTATAATGGCTTAGTTATAATTAGTTGGAGTGTGCAACGCAGGCAGATGCGCTCTGCAAATGTCTTGGCACTAGTGGGACTATAGCAAAGTCCAATAGCCACGTATAGGATGCCACTAGGTACACTGAGTGTTTGCTAGTATAATGGCTTAGTTATAATTAGTTGGAGTGTGCAACGCAGGCAGATGCGCTCTGCAAATGTCTTGGCACTAGTGGGACTATAGCAAAGTCCAATAGCCACGTATAGGATGCCACTAGGTACACTGAGTGTTTGCTAGTATAATGGCTTAGTTATAATTAGTTGGAGTGTGCAACGCAGGCAGATGCGCTCTGCAAATGTCTTGGCACTAGTGGGACTATAGCAAAGTCCAATAGCCACGTATAGGATGCCACTAGGTACAGTGAGTGTTTGCTAGTATAATGGCTTCGTTATAATTAGTTGGAGTGTGCAATGCAGGCAGATGCGCTCTGCAAATGTCTTGGCACTAGTGGGACTAAAGCAAAGTCCAATAGCCACGTATAGGATGCCACTAGGTACACTGAGTGTTTGCTAGTATAATGGCTTCGTTATAATTAGTTGGAGTGTGCAATGCAGGCAGATGCGCTCTGCAAATGTCTTGGCACTAGTGGGACTAAAGCAAAGTCCAATAGCCACAGATAGGATGCCACTAGGTACACTGAGTGTTTGCTAGTATAATGGCTTAGTTATGAGTTGGAGTGTGCAGAGGACAAGAGGGTACAGTGGCAGGATTGTGGTGCTCTGGGTAGAGGAATGGAAGCCTGCCTTTCTATTCCCTCCTAATGGTGAAATGCAGGGAGGAAATCCCTGACCTTGGCTGCACAGACGCTGGCGCTGTTTTCAGGACCTGTCACCTTAACTCTGACCCTGCCGGTTTGAGCCCTTAAAAGGACTGCTATAAAGTGCTCTCCCTATGCTGTCTAACGCTGTGTATGCAGCACATACAGCTGTATCGGCTATAGGACTCAGGATGACGGAGCTGCGACAGTGATGTCTGACACCAAAGACGCAGAAGGCAGATAATGGCGTCCGTGAAGAAAATGTCCGGTTTTATAATGCAGGGACATGTGACATGCAGATCCTATCACACATGCCGTTGCTTCTCTGGCTCAAAGTCCACTTAGCTGTGTGTGTGTCTGTGATTGGCTGACATGCTGGCCCGCCCCACAAGACGCGCGCGCTTAGGGAAGGAAGACAAGAAAAAAAAAAAAAAAATGGCGATCGCCATTATAGAAACAGCAGTGATCTGAAGGCGCTGTTCACGCACACTATACACTGAAATGTGATAATAGTTTGATTCACAAAGTGACTTACACTATTACAGCAGAAACCAAGCTATGATTTAGCTGTTTTTTGGCTGCTAGAACCGTTCTCGAACGTTTCTAGAACTATCGAGCTTTTGCAAAAAGCTCGAGTTCTAGTTCGATCTAGAACATGCCCCAAAATCACTCGAGCCTAGAACTGGAGAACCACGAACCACGAACCGCGCTCAACTCTAACTAGGAGCTTTTGGTGGCCAACCATAGCAAAGGACTGTAAGGAATACGTCCTGGCCTGTGAAACTTGTGCTCGAGCCAGGACACCCCGTACCCGTCCCGCTGGATTTCTCCAGTCCCTACCTATTCCAGAAAGTCCTTGGAACCACCTCTCCATGGACTTCATCACTGACCTTCCACCCTCAGAAGGGAAGACTTGTATCTGGGTAGTAGTTGATAGATTTAGTAAACAGTGCCATTTTGTTCCGTTGTCCAGTTTACCTAATTCTGAAACGCTTAGCAGGTTGTTCATTAGGCATATTGTGAGGTTACACGGGGTTCCTGAAAATATTGTTTCTGACAGAGGAACGCAGTTCATCTCGAAATTCTGGAGGACTTTTTGTAAAAAGATTAATATAGAGTTATTGTCATGATTGACTCCTGGCTCATCTGGAGCTGAGCCTTTTTTTCAGTTTCACCTCTGATGCAAGTCACGTTAGGGGTTAATCCTTTCTGCCTCGTTCTGGAGGTCAGGCTGCTTTATTAGGGCCCTGTTCCTCTTGGACTTTGCCAGTACTACTTCTGGCTCTGCTGTGTTCTGCTCTTGAGTGACCTGTTGTCTGCCCTGCCCCCTCCTGACCTCCGTGTTCACCTGACCTGTTAACCTCCTCTGTTGTCTGTTTCCATCAGTGTCTCTCCCGCTGTCTCCCTGTTCGTTCCTTATCTGTTTACCTTTATTCTGTCTTGTCTTCCCACTCCCCCTCGCTTCTAGGCTCTGATTTCCCGGCTACTGACTATTTGCTTCCCTCTGACTACGTTTAGACTTTGCCCTTGTGTACTTACAAGACCTCATGTTGTGACACGGCTTTCTGACGATTCTACTGCCATCTGGTGGGCTTGACTAGTATTACCTCTGCTAGGGAATTCCCTGCTCATATGTTTCCTCCACTTTTACGCCCCCTAGTGGTTTACCAGCTAACTACCTTCTCAGATAGTTTCAGGAATCCTCTTAGTTCCACATTACTGCGCTGTACTGCTATTGTACATCTTAGAGTACAGCGTGACAGTTATCTTCTTCCGCCTATCACCCAGAGACACCTATCACCCAGAGACCAATGGTCAGACTGAACGTTCTAATCAAATCTTAGAACAATATCTCCGGTGTTATTTGTCTGATCATCAGTCTAACTGGGTGGAATATCTACCATTAGCTGAGTTTGCCATTAATAACCAGTATCAGGAGTCTATCCAGACTACCCCTTTTTTCTGCAATTTCGGGTTGCATCCACGTTTTGGCTCCTTTTCTTCTGCTATGGTGGATACTCCTGAGGCTGAAAGCACTGTGAACAAACTGAAGGCTATCTGGTCTGAGGTGAAAGAAAACTTGAAGAGGGCACAGGGTGGTCAAGCCTCAGCTGCTAATAAGAGGCGTTCCAAGGGCCCAAGCCTTGGAGTTGGGGATAAGGTATGGTTGTCCACCCATCATATTAAACTCAAGGTCCCTTCTGCTAAGCTGGGTCCCAGATTTATTGGACCTTACGAGATTGTCGAGGTCATCAATCCCACAGCTTTCCGCCTGAACCTCCCTCAGTTCTTCAAAATATCGAACGTGTTCCATAAATCCCTCCTCAAGTTGTATCGTGTTCCCATTCACCCAGTCAGGCCCCCCCTCCTTCTGTTTTGGTCAAGGGTAACCTGGAGTATAAAGTACAGAGGATCCTTGACTCCCGTATTGTTAGAGGGGCGGTGCAGTATCTTGTACATTGGAAGGGGTATGGCCCTGAGGAGCGATCATGGGTCCCAGCAAAGTGAGGTCCACGCTAAAGGTCTTGTCAGGCGATTTCACCTCCAGTTCCCTGACAAGCCGGGTTTTGAGGGTCCGGTGGCCCCTCGTGGAGGGGGGGTACTGTGACGTCCCCATCGGAGGCCGCTCCTGCGACTTCTGCTCCGATCGCCAGACGACGCCATGTTCCCACCATGGATAGTGCTGGTGATGGGAGAGGAGTCGGTGCCCGTGGCTCTGCGGAGCACAGGCTCCGCTCATCCACTAGGCTGGGTTTCCCTGGAACCTGCAGTACCACTGGCTGACTGTAGGTGGCGTGTGTCTCCCGGCTGAAGTGGCCAACATTCACCTGCAGCCTATGGGAAGACACCAAACCCTTCTTATTCCCCCTCCTGTCACATGACCACTGCCAGTGATAGTTCTGTTCTCCTGGCTCGTGTGCTGTTTGTATTGTGATTCCTGTGTGCTGACCTTGCTTGTGATTAACTACCCTCCTGCCTGTCGTTTTTGTACCTTGCTGCCAGTTCCGGATTTGACCCCTGCTTTGTCTCCTCACTACGCCCTTGCCTGCCGATTCTGTTCCTGTTTTGCATCTCCTGGATTTTGACCCTGCCTGACGACCACGGACTACAGTCTACCACAGGTAGCGATATCTGAGGCTCTGTGTAACTCCAAATCCCTGTACAGGGGTTAAAGGGTTGCAGAGTTCTTGGGGTCCTGCTTTGTGAGCGGCTTTTCACTAGATTCCCCTTACAGCCAGTCTGAGTCTGTGGCTCCTATCAGGCATTACAGGCATCCTCATGTAGTATACAGCCCGTATATAGCACAGTATAGAGCCAGATAGCATTAGGCACTCTCATGTAGTACAAGGCCCCTATATAGCACAGTGCAGACCAGATAGCATTAGGCACCTTCATGTAGTATACAGCCCCTATATAGCTCAGTGCAGAGAGCCAGATAGCATTAGGCATCCTCATGTAGTGTACAGCCGCCATATCATTTAATGCACCCCCATGGTCGTCTGGCCACAGGGATTGTACATACTCACTACTCCTCATTCCCCTGCTGCTCCGGTCTCCTCGGCGTGTCCATTGCTGTCATTCGCTCTGACCTCTTAGGAGGCGGGAAGTGATGACGTCACCATGCTCCGCTGCTGATCTGTCAGAGTGCCGACAGACACAGTGAGGAGAATCATGAGAGAGAGCGTGCCGCTCAATCTCATCATTGCTCTTAATTGTATCGGCAACTGCGATGCCGATACAATTGAAAGTGCGATCCTCGGCAGGGGGAGGCCGGTGACAGCGCGGGCACTGGGCCCCCCTGACTAGCGGTACGTAACTCCTGCCACCGCGAGTGGGCCCCCCGGCAGCTCAGGGCCCCAACATTTGACCGGGTTTACTGTGATACAGACACCAGATGTTATACAATATACACAATATTATATGCCATCTGATGTTTGTACACAGTATATCACACTGCTCTGTACACTGGATGTGGTATACCATGTACACAGTATATCACACTACTCTGTACACTGGATGTGGTATACCATATACACAGTATATCACACTACTCTGTACACTGGATGTGGTATACCATGTACACAGTATATCACACAGCTCTGTACACTGGATGTGGTATACCATGTACACAGTATATCACACTACTCTGTACACTGGAAGTGGTATACCATGTACACAGTATATCACACTGCTCTGTACACTGGATGTGATATACCATGTACACAGTATATCATACTGCTCTGTACACTAGATGTGGTATACCATGTACACAGTATTAGCATACAAAATGACCAAAAATTGAGAAGAAAACAGAAAAGCCAATACATGGCACCTGTCTTAGCACACTCTAAACATCAAACAAGAACTGGAGGACAAGGAGTAAAGTGCAAATATATTTAATAAATGGCAACTGGCACAAAGGAATCAGCGACAAAACAGGCCGGCAGATAGAATATAAATGTACAAGATGACAAATGCATGTAGGGCACAAGTAAAAGAAATAAATGACAGGCTGGGTCAGAAACATGGACAGGGCATTCTGCACATAAAAAGCATGATGTGGAGTTTTGACAATTGTTACACATAGACAGATGGTAAAAGCCAGCACTAGATAAGCACTATGATAAAAGTATGTACTCTGAGATAACAGAGATATATTCAGTATATAAAATAGGATCCAAGTATCACTAATAAACATTGCTTAATACAGGTGCTGGTGGAGCAGCAAACTCTGCAATAACAGAGTCAAATAGTTAAACAAGGTGAAAGCTTATAAACAAATAAACAAGTTTAGCCACCATGGGGTGCTAAATGGATGCCAATGAACAGTCAGATTAAGTACAAAGACATGGATGCATGAATAGGAGCCCAGCCAGTTAAGTAAACATACCCATAAAGTGCACAAAGCAGGCCTGATAAGTAGCAGAGCAGACCCCCCGGAGAGAGCCCCAACAAGGCACAAAAACCAGGGAGGTCAAAGAAGAGAGCAGTCATCATAAGAAAGGCGCAAAACTTAGATGCTCATTAAGCCCCCTTGGGGACAGTGTACCTAAGGTGTAAATCCAGCGTGTTTCCTGCTGGGCGAGTATTTTGTGTACATTCCCACCCCTCGCCCCCCCATGTATGACATCAATGCCCCTGATTCGCAGGGATGTTGGATCACAGTCATGAAAAGGATGAAAGTGGCGAGGAAAGGTTTTAAGGGTGGAAGTGTCAACCACTGTCCGGGCAGCAGCAATGTCCTTCACATGCTCCCTCACACGCCTGCGCAGTTCCCTACTGGTAAGGCCCACATATATCATGTGGCACCCGCACGTGGCATAATATACCACGTTGCTGGTACCACACGATACATAGTGGCGTATATCGAAACTGCGCAGACCGTCAGCAGAGGTGAAGCAAGAGATCCGAAGAACATTGCTGCAGGCCAGACAGTGGCCGCAAGGGAAACAGCCCCTAGGGGGTACCAAGGTCCAGAGAGGTGGTGGGTCGATTTGGAACATAGTGACTCCGTACAAGCATGTCACGTAAATTACGTGACCTGCGAGGCGTCATCAAGGGACTTTTGGGTAAAAGGTCACAGAACAGAATCAGAAAGGAGAACATTCCAGTGCCTGCTCAAGATAGATCGCATATTGGACCACTCATGATTGTAGGTGGAAATAAAACGGATTTGGCCAGGATTTGAGGAACCGCCGGGTTTAACCCCACTGCTATATAATAGTGGATCGAGGGGTGTGCTTCGCTCGTAGATAAGCCCGCTTAATGCTCCTGTTACTGTAGCCCCGCTCTTGAAACCGAATTTTTAAATCTGCCGCCTGTTCCTCAAACAGAGGGTCAGACGAGCAGATACGTTTCATGCGTAAAAATTGACCGGTGGGGATGGCCCGAATAGTGCACTGATCATGGGACGACGAGGCATGAAGGAGGGAGTTAACCGAGGTCGTCTTATGGTAGACATTAGTCTGGATCTTCCTACCTTCACCAATTTGGATATCAATGTCAAGGAAATCCAGACACCTACTGTCATATTTATGGGTTAGTTTAATCCCAAAGGAATTCACGCCAAGTCGTTCCATGAACTCGTCAAGTTGCTCCGTCTTGCCCGTCCACAAAATAAACAAATCATCAATGTACCGCAGCCAGCATTGCACATGGGCATCGGCCGGCCCGCCCCCGTCGCATAGCAAACCCCTCTCCCAGTAACCTAGGAAGAGGTTTGCGTACGAAGACGCGCAGGCCGCGCCCATGGCAGTGCCGCGCTGCTGCAAATAGTGTACATCTTTAAATAAAAAGAAATTATGGGTGAGGACAAAACGGAGCAGCTCAAGGATTAGGTCACAAAAAGGGCCATCCTGATCGGAAGTTAACAAAAAATATTCAGCGCCCTTCAGGCCATCCTCGTGGCGGATACAGGTGTAGAGGGACTCAACGTCTGCCGTAACAAGTAAGGTGTTATTATCCACAAAGATGCCATCTATCCTCCTAAGAACGTCTGTCGTGTCACGGACATATGAGGGGAGTGTCTCAACCAAAGGTTTCAAATAATAGTCAATAAATTGACATATAGGTTGACACAACTCCTCAATGCCGGACACGATGGGACGACCAGGAGGACAAAGGGAATCATTGTGGATTTTAGGCAGCAAATAAAAAGTGGGTGTTTTAGGAAAGCGTACCGTGAGTCCCTCCACTACCTGTTTACTAATGATACCTTGATCACAGGCCTTACCGAGGATGGCCTGAAGTTGAGCAGAAAAGGTAGAAGCGGGGCTACAGGGGAGCCTACCATAAGTGGACTTATCACGTAATTGGTGAAGCGCCTCTTTCTCATACATGACAGCTGGCCAGATCACAATGTTACCCCCTTTGTCCGCAGGCTTTATTACGATATCATCAAGTTTGTCCAGGGACTCGATTGCCAATCTCTCGGCATGAGTTAAATTGTCATACCGACGTCTCCTGGACAGATGTTCAAAATCAGATATCACAAGCCTGGTGAATATCTCAACAGCCGGGCAAACAGACAAAGGGGGAAACCTCGTTGATCTGGGCATAGCACAAGATGGAAACTCACCCAAGGTGCTTGGTGCGGCTTCATGCAGCAGCTCCTCAAGATCCTGTATGGCCTGTTGTTCCCTCAAATCCAATGGTCCAGAAAAATGTTGTGTACGTCTATTATGTAATTTGGTGAGAATGACTTTCCGTGCAAAAATATATAAATCCTTTACCGCTGTAAAACAATGGAAGGCGTTAGATGGTGAAAAGGAAAGTCCCCTTGACAGCACATCGATTTGGGAAATGGAGAGGAGATGTTGAGACAGATTAATTACCTGAGGTGTTCTGCGTTTATTCGCATTGGAGGATTGTTGTCTTGACTTAAATCTCGTGACGATAGCACTAGAATGGCCAATCTCTGCATCAGATTCATCGGTTTCACTGGGGCCAGGGAAGGTACGTCCGCTGTCTGCACTCGTTCCCCTCGTCCTAGAGAAAGATCGTGATCTTGACCGGCGTCCAAGAGTATTGGAACGCCATTTATAAACACGATTTAGCTGAAAATCATTTTGATCACGTGAACATTTTTTTATTTTAACGGTTTTTATTTCTTTTTCCCAGCGTAGCAGATCAGCTTCATTCTGTGCAGTGAATTTAGATAGGGCATCGCTCGACATATTCTCCTTAATGGTAATAAGTAATTTTTCCATCTCTGTCTCCATTTCCAAAATCGAGGCTGTGTCAAGCTCAATGAGAAGATTTCGAAAACCTCTCGAACAGGCACTGGAAAAATCCTCCCACTGCGTTCTGATGGCTAAATTGTCCACCTGGAAGGAGGGACACACTTGTACCTGTAGGCCCCGTGGAATGAGCCCCATTTACAGGTAATTAGTGAGAAACGCCTCATGTACACAGTATACAGTTAGGTCCAGAAATATTTGGACAGTGACACAATTTTTGCGAGTTGGGCTCTGCATGCCACCACATTGGATTTGAAATGAAACCTCTACAACAGAATTCAAGTGCGGATTGTAACGTTTAATTTGAAGGTTTGAACAAAAATATCTGATAGAAATTGTAGGAATTGTACACATTTCTTTACAAACACTCCACATTTTAGGAGGTCAAAAGTAATTGGACAAATAAACCAAACCCAAACAAAATATTTTTATTTTCAATATTTTGTTGCGAATCCTTTGGAGGCAATCACTGCCTTAAGTCTGGAACCCATGGACATCACCAAACGCTGGGTTTCCTCCTTCTTAATGCTTTTCCAGGTCTTTACAGCCACAGCCTTCAGGTCTTGCTTGTTTGTGGGTCTTTCCGTCTTAAGTCTTGATTTGAGCAAGTGAAATGCATGCTCAATTGGGTTAAGATCTGGTGATTGACTTGGCCATTGCAGAATGTTCCACTTTTTTGCACTCATGAACTCCTGGGTAGCTTTGGCTGTATGCTTGGGGTCATTGTCCATCTGTACTATGAAGCGCCGTCCGATCAACTTTGCGGCATTTGGCTGAATCTGGGCTGAAAGTATATCCTGGTACACTTCAGAATTCATCCGGCTACTCTTGTCTGCTGTTATGTCATCAATAAACACAAGTGACCCAGTGCCATTGAAAGCCATGCATGCCCATGCCATCACGTTGCCTTCACCATGTTTTACAGAGGATGTGGTGTGCCTTGGATCATGTGCCGTTCCCTTTCTTCTCCAAACTTTTTTCTTCCCATCATTCTGGTACAGGTTGATCTTTGTCTCATCTGTCCATAGAATACTTTTCCAGAACTGAGCTGGCTTCATGAGGTGTTTTTCAGCAAATTTAACTCTGGCCTGTCTATTTTTTTTTTAATTGATGAATGGTTTGCATCTAGATGTGAACCCTTTGTATTTACTTTCATGGAGTCTTCTCTTTACTGTTGACTTAGAGACAGATACACCTACTTCACTGAGAGTGTTCTGGACTTCAGTTGATGTTGTGAACGGGTTCTTCTTCACCAAAGAAAGTATGCGGCGATCATCCACCACTGTTGTCATCCGTGGACGCCCAGGCCTTTTTGAGTTCCCAAGCTCACCAGACAATTCCTTTTTTCTCAGAATGTACCCGACTGTTGATTTTGCTACTCCAAGCATGTCTGCTATCTCTCTGATGGATTTTTTCTTTTTTTTCAGCCTTAGGATGTTCTGCTTCACCTCAATTGAGAGTTCCTTAGACCGCATGTTGTCTGGTCACAGCAACAGCTTCCAAATGCAAAACCACACACCTGTAATCAACCCCAGACCTTTTAACTACTTCATTGATTACAGGTTAACGAGGGAGACGCCTTCAGAGTTAATTGCAGCCCTTAGAGTTCCTTGTCCAATTACTTTTGGTCCCTTGAAAAAGAGGAGGCTATGCATTACAGAGCTATGATTCCTAAACCCTTTCTCCGATTTGGATGTGAAAACTCTCATATTGCAGCTGGGAGTGTGCACTTTCAGCCCATATTATATATATAATTGTATTTCTGAACATGTTTTTGTAAACAGCTAAAATAACAAAACTTGTGTCACTGTCCAAATATTTCTGGCCCTGACTGTATCACATTGCTCTGTACACTGGATGTGGTATACCATGTACACAGTTTATCACACTGCTCTGTACACTGGATGTGGTATAGCATGTACACAGTATATCACACTGCTCTGTACACTGGATGTGGTATACCATGTACACAAATATACAATGCCCTGCACTGATCGCACCTGGACCTACAGGCCTCATATATTCTATATGTAATATGGGCCATATAGTGTAATGTGTGCTGCAGGCTCAGATGTGATCAGTGCAGGATCTGTGCAGTGATGTCTGTGCTCTCTGCTGGAGATCAGTGTGAGTTATTGCAGAGGAGGGATGAGGCTGATGACCCGGCACTGACAGCCCGACCTGATCTGCAGAAGTTCACACTGCTGCAATAACTCACACTGATCCCGAGCAGAGTGGCCGCTGTGCTGACACTATGGAATCCCGTCTGGAGTTATCAGTGGCGTCCTGCTCCCTCCTCACTGCAGCCTCCTGCCCGGCACCATGATGGATGACGTCATACTCACCGGAATCCACTGAAGCCTCCCCTCCGGTCTTCCCACAAGCTCCTCTACGGCACGAAGAAGCAGCAGCAGGCGCGCGGTGACATCATCCCTGCAGACGCAGCCCACACAGTGTGCAGTGGGCATGTCTGCAGCACAGTTACGGCCGGATTGAATTCTTTTAAGGTACAGTGTGGACCTGAACCTTAATAAAATGGCGCCCACACTGATGGTGTTGGGGGCCCCCTCAGAAGCTCTTGTGGTGGGGGTTCCGGGGCTGGAGCCCTGCCTGCCCCGCCTATAATCCGGCCCTGTGCATACCTACTCACACCTACACCGCTGTGAGAATGACACCTGGTGGATACCATGTGCACCTCCCACGCCACCTGTAAGGTGTTTTCCACAAGCATCATTTTCCACTGATGAAGGTTTAAACTTAAGAAAAAAATGTCTATGTTTACTGCACTGTATGCTTTTCTAAAATAAACACGTTTATTCACCATATTGGAGTGCCTGATATCTATAGTCATCTCCTGCCATGCTAATTAGCCATGTCAGCAGATGAGCTGTTATTCATAGGTGGATAATTATTGATCTGCTTTGATATGCCCGAACCGGACTTTCTGATCCAGGACATATCACAACAGTGGGGGTATAGCAGTGGGAGTCAATATAGAGGAAATATATTAATATATACAGTGGAACCTTGGATTAAGAAAATATGTAACTTGGTTTAAATTCAATGATTTGCAATAAGAGCAAATACTCATCGTACATACATCCAGTTCTGCCCTTTCACCATGCTCTGACACGCTCTTGAAGTAACTTTCTGTACATATGTACTGTATATTGTATATATTATACCATTGTACAGTACAGTATATACTATATAGCATGTCTATCAGTTTGCATTTGTGGATACAGTATTGTACTTTCTTTCTGCTTACCAGTGCAGCACATTGCTTATACTGTACCTCTCGCTCACCAACAATTACATTGTAAGCTAACGTGCAGTTTAATTTGTTTTTGTTCTTTACTATACTGTACAGTAAAAAACAATTTATAAAAAATTTTTTTATATGAATACAGTACATTATTTTGTATTACTGTAATAAGTTTGTATAAATACAATATTTTTGGGTTGTGGAACGAATTGTCTGTGCTTCAATTATTTCCTATGGGAAAATGTGCTTTGATATAAGAGTAACTTGGTTTAAGAGCAAACTCCTGGAACCAATTATGCTTGTAATCCAAGGTTCCACTGAATATGTGTGGTATAAATTTATGTGTAAGGGCAATATGCAAGTGATGACACCAGAGGGGCCATGATACATACAGGGTGCTCCGAAAGTAGTTGGACAAAAGTAGGTGGAAAGTATGTGTAATAGGGTTATGAAGGGGGACATTTATCAAACATGGTGTAAAGTGAAACTGGCTCAGTTTCCCTTAGCAACCAATCAGATTCCACTTTTAATTCTTCAGAGACTCTTTGGAAAATAAAAAGTGGAATCTGGTTGCTAAGGGCAACTGAGTCAGTTTCACAGATCCAGTTTTCACAGATAAATCTCCCCCAAATCTGTTTTCTTTTCAGATAATTCAGATAATTCATAATGGCAAATAATTTAAAAACAGATCAAAGAAAATGGATTTTATAAGAATATTGGAAATCTAAAAATGCTGAAACCGTTAGAGCAAATTGGGTTGAAACATTTTGTACTCAAGCCCCAAAGAGACACACCATATACCACATTTGTGACAAATTCGATGCCAGTGGCTCAATCCTTAATGCTCCAAAAACTGGTCGACCCAAAACAGCCTGTACAGAAAATAATAAACAATTTGTTGCTGAAACATTTGTTCAGAGTCCAAAAAAGTGCATTTAACATTAGAGCAACAAGTAAATGAGCCTGGTGTCAATGTTTGGGGTGGTATTTCAAGTTTTGGTGTTTTAGGACCAATATTTTTTGATGGAACAGTCACAGGAGATAAGTATCTCGAAATGCTAATGAATCAAGTTGTTCCCCAGTTACAGCAACAGCCTAATTCAAATGACCTTTATTTCCAACAAGATGGGGCCCCTCCACATTATTCAAGAGTAGTCTGCGAGTATCTTGGTGAAACATTTGATAATAAATGGATTGGCCGAAGAGGCCCACTTGATTGGCCGACACGTTCACCAGACTTGACCCCAATGGATTTTTTCTTTTGGGGAGTACTCAAGGACAAAGTTTATAGTCGAAAACCAAAAAGTGTCAGTAATTTGAAAAATTACATAAGAGATGCATTTCAAGATATTAATACCCAAGGAGACTTGTGCAAAAATGTTTGTAGTGGAAAACGGTTTGAGCACCTTAGTTGATACATTTTAGGGGCTTTTGAATTATTGTTCAGAACAAAATTTAATTGTCACTGTTATGCTTGTGTTAGTAAATATAATTTTGATATATAAATCAAAATACATTTTTTTATTTTCTGTCCACCTACTCTGGACCACCCTGTATATATGTGTGTATATATATATATATATATATATATATATATATATATGTATGTATGTATCTATATCTATATATATATATAGATATATAGCTCTATATATATATATATATATATATATATATATAAAGTTGAAAAAAATATGGGGTCCGTCTTATAATCCGGTGTTGCCTTACCGGAAGGGCACCGATGGCCACCCGGCTGCCCGCCCGCCCACATGCACGTACAGAGAGGCAGCCAGAACGCACCCGGTCGCCGCACAAACAGCACCCCGGTAAGCTTTATTCAGATTTTAAGACGCACCCCTCATTTTCCTCCCAACTTTTTGAGAGGAAAAGTGCGTCTTATAATCTGAAAAATATGGTATATATATATATATATATATATATATATATATATATATATATATATATACTGTGTATATGGATAGATACTGTATTGAGATATATGTCTGCAAGAAAGACAAACATGCACTTATATATCTATATACATTTTGGAGTACCTCACTCTATAGGTTTGATGCACTCAAGTGAAGTCCACCACAAAGTTCAAGCAGCATTGCAATTCAAAGCAACAGAACACAAGATAATTGTAGGATACAGGTGCAGAATCGGCGAGATAAGTGTCCATTCATATCAGTACTCAGGACACTACCGCTTTTAACACTCTTAGTACACACAGATGAATCAGTGCAATTTATTTCATACATCATGATAACTCTCTTAAAACTCTGTTGGTTTATTATAAGTATTATTCAAAACTGTTTATTACTTATTGTCATATAAAAGCATGCAGTTCCCATCGGAAATTCCCATCGCACATCTGATATGTCTATATCGCTACCAGCATACAATAAAGTCATACTATAATGTAACATAGAAAAGAATATATTATAGATTGCCGGAATCTCCTACAAAAATAAAGACAAGGAAATTTATCTGCATAAACTATATAATGTGCATTATGTTGAGATTGAAATAACCTTTGAAAAGTTAAACGTCTAAGGTTTCTGAAGTTCTGTCTCCTTATTTTTATAGCTGTGTATATTTTATGAATTCTGGGCCCTGTTGCCTTCAGCACATATGCTGGGCCCAGATAGGTAGCTATAGATTTAAATTTGATGCATTGCCTGAGGCTAAGAAGCTTCACTACAAAAGAATATATATATAAAAGAAAACAATTGTTAATTATAGAGTATGAAATGCGTGGAATGTATGAAACGTTGTCTTTCTAGTAACTAATTAATTATATGTTTCAAGTTGCCTTTTTACTTATCTCGCTCAACACAAAGGCTACATTCCAAATTTCTACCTCTAATGAATCCATCTCTCAGGTATTTCAGTACAAAGGCCTTTCAGTAGTTAGTACTAATTGCAGAATTTTTTTTTTCCAACTTGACCTCTCTTAGAAATTTTTATTTTTTTCTTTTTTGGTTTTCAAGTACATTATATGGTAAAATGAATGGTGCCATTTCAAACTACGGCTCGTTTTCACAAAAAATGAAATGTGGCTGTGTCAAGTCAAAAATAAAAAAGTTATAGCTCTTGAAATAAGGGGAGGAAAAACAAAATAAAAACATTTCAAGGGGGTTAATAATAATAATAATAATAATGATGATGAAGTTTATTTATATAGCGCCAACATATTCCGCAGGACTTTACAATCAGGTGGGGGCTTGTACAGACAAAAACAAAACAACATAGCACATAATTCAGCAGCTACAGTAGGAATGAGGGCCCTGCTCGAAAGCTTACAATCTATGGGGAAAAAGGGGGACACAAAAGGTGAAGCACCCTTGTAGTATCTGGTCCGGCCATTGTTATGCTCGTTTATTCGTTACATATAAGGATGAATGATCTGGTCTTTAGACAGTAACCTTTTGGGTGCCCTTACGTGCTATTGGTTGTATGTAGGATGTGAGGACAGAAATAGGAGATAGAAGGTTATGAGTAGCATTTAGAATGTGGGACAGGGGAGAGTTAGGTTAGTAAGTTATTATGATAAGCTTGTCTGAAGAGAATTTTTTTTAATGTACGATTAAAAACTTGGGGGCTGGATATTAGTTGCATTTTTTGGGGTAGTGCATTCCAGAAAACTGGTGCGGCATGAGAAAAGTCTTGGAGATGGAGGTGGGAGGTTTAGATGTTAGTCTAATATCATTTGCAGAACGGAGGGGGAGGGTAGTGTGATGATAGACAGAGATGAGGGATGAGATATATGGTGGTGAAGAGCTGTGGAGAGCTTTGTGGGTGAAGGATAGAAGTTTGTATTGTATTCTGTAGCTGATGGGTAGTGTTACGGTTGCTGTGGCTCTGGAGACTATCTTTGGATTTCTTGCTACTGCACATGTGCAAGCGCTGGAGACTAAGTCCTATCTTGGAGCCATTGCACATGTGCGGGTGACATCATCACTGACACGAGGTCACATGTCTCTGACACCTTCTATAGAAGGATTAGCTCGGGCACACATAAAATGAAAGTCTGAGACAAGATGATGCTGGTGAAATAATCTGCTTATTTTTTATTTATTTTGGTGCAAAGGTCAAAATGGTTCAATTCAATGTTTTCTAACGTTTCGGCCTCTGTCTATAGGCCTTCGTCAGAGAAATCTATATGGTCAAAGGAGATAAATATGTATAATTCCCACATAAAGGAGATCCAGATATAACTTTATTTAATTGCCTTTGCTGTTGATCAAAATTGGTATATCAAAAAATGGGGATGAGGGCACATGCTCCAAAGATGTATTGTAAGAATTATGGTATCCACTAAGTAGTGCCACAGGGTATCTTATACTGAAAAGTAGGTAGCCTCCTCAGAGTACAGAGGTGACGTGATATCCACGTACTGAGGCCGCTCAAGTGTGAATTGAAACAGATCTACATTGGTCTGCTGGTAGTACTGCAATCCTTACAACTGGTTAAGCAGTAAAGGCTTGGTGTTATGACTGATGATATCCTATGGGTAAACGCCAAAAAGGTGAGCCGACTTCACCTAGGCACCACAGAGAATAGTCACACTGAGGGTAGAAGTGCTACAATGTACCTGCCTGGTATGCTGATAAAGAGCAAAGATGAGAGGGTTAAGGAGAGCTCATCACATTCCTGGGGAAAGAGGAAATCTCAGAAGCATTGGTTGTGACAGCAGTCTCCATGTGAATCTCCGTGGTGCAAAGTGCTAAGCTGATTGGCCGCTGGTCATGTGCTTGTGACGCTTTGCTCGGTGATAGGCCAGCGTGACGTCATTCCTGTCGTTCTGGCAGCGGATTGGCTCTGGTGTCCTCCATCTTGGATGAGGCGCAAAGTCTATATAAGACCCTGATGCACGCCGCCCGGCGCTCAGTCCTCTTGGTTCATGCATGAGGGTAGACGCCCTGTGCACGTCCCTCTAGGCATCTCTCTGTCTATGTTAGGTGAGCGCTACCGGCAGGGTAGCGTTCTTATACCTTAGAGCTTCGGCTGCGGTCCGTATCCTTACCTCTTAGTGGAGTGGACATAGGCAGGTTCCTGAGGCACATGGTCCGGCTAAGCCTTGTGATTCTACTCGTAGGTGGACGTTGCCGCTAGGGTAACGTTCCTTATACTGCGTCTGGCAGTTGTTCGTATCCTCGCACACTAGGGGAGTGAACAGAGGTAGGGGCTTTGTGCGGCTTATGCTGCTGTCCATCTCTTTTGCACCACTAGAAGAGCGGACCTAGGCAGGTGCCATATCTAGTGGTTCGTGTCCTCGCACACTAGTGGAGCGAACGCAGGTAGGAGCTTTGTGCGGCTTACGCTGCTGTCCGTCTCTTTTGCACCACTAGAAGAGCAGACCTAGGTAGGTGCCATATCTAGTGGTTCGTGTCCTCACACACTAGTGGAGCGAACGCAGGTAGGAGCTTTGTGCGGCTTACGCTACTGTCCGTCTCCTGGCACCACTAGAGGAACGGACCTAGGTAGGTGCCATTTCACACTCACTGCTTTTGTCTCTGTGATCATTAACAGAGATCATTCCACACACCCTCCAATTAAGGGAGGAATTGCCTTATTTACTAATTATATTCCTCTGTGAGTTTAACAGAGGTATTGCACTCTGCCATAGTCTGCTGCAGAGTCTTTGCACGGTGGACCCTGACTGTCTGATATTCCTTAAGGTTTTATTATCAGACAGCCCCCCGTAACAGGTAGCCAGTGTAGTAACTGGCACAAGGTAGAGGCATCAGTGAAGCGGCTGGACAGGAATATGGCTATGGCTGCTGCATTCAAGATGGATTGGAGAGGGGAGTGTTTTGGTTTGAGAGAGACCAATCAGTAAAGAGTTGCAGTAATCCAGGCAGGAATGAATAAGAGCGACAGTAAGGCTTTTTGCAGTTTTGAAAGTGAGAAATGGTCGGATTCTGGAGATGTTTTTAAGATGCAGGTGACATGTGCGAGTGAGTGATTGTATATGGGGAATGAAGGAGAGTTGTGAGTCAAATATGACCCCAAGACAGCGGGCGTGCCACTTGGGTGTAATAATTCAATCATCAAAGGTAATTGAAATGTCGGGTGTAGGTTGGTTAGTAGAGGGAGGAAACCCAATAAACTCAGTTTTGGAGTGATTCAGTTTCAGATAGCGGGGTTAAACACTATCTATGTCAAATATAGACTACTGTATCATGACTGCCATTATCCAACAACTGACTTTACAGGTCATTCCTTTGAAGTTATATTTGACCCAAAACATTTTTATCTTATGAGAATTTTACATTTCTCTTTATAAATGTATGTAGTTGTTAAATATCCAGCAAACACACGAAAGTAAGTTGTTTAGGTCTCTGCAACAATAAGATATTCATATTATTTATAGCTGTTTTTACTTTCTATATATTTCTTGTATTCTATACACACAGAGTTTAAAATGTTTGTAGGAACATAAGCAAATAAGTACATGATCTCACAGGAAATAAGTCAAAGTGTCATGTGTGCGCTTGGCCGAAGTTAAGCTCAGCTGTCCAAAAATACAAATGTTCTAGAGAAATGAAAATAAATAGTTTGAGGAGTAAGATCATCCAGTGGACTTAAAGGGGTTGTCTCACGAACGCAGTTCATTTTAATCAATAGATCTTGGAAGAATAATAATTTCCACAATTGGATCTCTTTATAAAAATGTTCCAGTGCTGACATGATCTTGTGCCCTTCTATGTTCTGTGTAACGGCTGTTTCTTACCATACAAGACATGGTCTGATCATAGCACAGCTTTTGGACAGGGGAGGTAGTAAAAAAGTAAACAGACATTACAGCATGGGAGTGTAGATAATTCTTTCTTTGAGGTAAAATATTGTTTAAAAGAACTGAGAGTCCTCAGTGGTTGATACCTTTTAATGGCTAACTGAAAGATGGTAATAATAGCAAGCTGTCGAGACTACGCAGGTCTCTTCATCAGGCTGAGAGGTAAAACATTTTTTAAAAACTGGCAGGGAAATGCTTTACCTCACAGAAAGAATCAGCTGTGATCCCATGCTGTATTGTTTTCATACTCTTTTGTGTCCCAAGAGATGTAGTATAATCAGACCATGTCCCCTGTATGGTCAGATATGGTCATCAGACAGTACGTAGCAGGGGCACATACTATATATAAGATTATCTCTGTGCAGTAACATTTTTTTAAGGCCTCTGCCACACTCACGTGTATCCGGTACGTGTGTGCCTTTTTTTTCACGTACCCGAGACACGGGCCCACGTGGTCCTATGTATTGTTATTGTTTTGGACACACAAGTATTCAGGAACGGAACGTGTGTCCGTTCCGTACTTACGTGTGTCCGTTTTTTAAAAACGCTGACATGTCCGTGTTGCTCCGGCAGCACGGGTGTCACACGGGCTGCACCCGTACCACACGGATGTAGTGTGGATGCGGGTCCATGTGACACGCACCGGAGAAAGACACGTGTCAGTGTAAAAATAAAAAAAACACATACTCACCTCCACCATACCTGCAGTCTCTGCCAAGGCTGTCCCCTGCATACGTCCCCCAGTGAATTTGAACAACGCTTCTTCTTCACTGGGGGCCAGAAGCAGTGTCAGCAGGGCGTGGCTTTGACTGGACGCTGTCATTCAGCACCACAGACAGCGCCGGATGATGCAGGTGAGGCGGGGCTTTCCGTTCTCCGTGTGTTATTGCGTATAACACACGGAGAACATGTACGTGCCATAAACACGGCACACGGGGACAAAACCACCCCTTTAACACGTACGTGACAAAAACGTTACGTTTTGTCACGTAAGTGTAGCAGAGGCCTAAAACACATCAAATTGTGGAAAATTTGTGGGAAAACCCCTTTAAGAGTAAATTGTTTTGCTTCTATTATTTAAGGATCTCTATAAATGAATGAGAAAACCCTATTGGAGTGTTGTAGATTAGACATTTCTGTGTGAAATTATTTTTTAAAAGTAAGATGTATTTTTGGCTGGGGAGGATGAAAAAATTATCAGTATGAGCTGTTTTTCTTTTGCTAGGTACAGATATTACTCTGTAAAGATATTCATTTGTATTAGGATTAACTCAAATTATGTTTACTGTACAGTTACACACTAATGAGCTGAGAAAAAATAGCCCCATGATATACTGTATTAACTATATTACTACATAGCTATGTACGGGGAGCTGCTGATAAGTCTTTGACTTTACTCAGAAAGAAACAAGATAGGATGATGAAACTTTACATTTATTCCACATACTCACCACCACTGATGTCAATACACTTCTTACATCGATATTCCAAGTTCTGTAAGCCTAGCAAACAGAAAGATTTCGGTTGTGCCTCAAACCAGGCATCCGTAGCAGCCATGGCATTAGAAATGGTGCGAAATTTAGTACCTTTGAGGTGTTTCTTCAGGTTGGGAAACAGATGATAGTCAGAGGGCGCTAAATTTGGTGAATAAGGTGGGTGGTCAACCAGCTGGAAGCTCTGCCAGTTTTGCCATAGTTGCTTGTGCAGTGTGAGCGTAGGCGTTGTCTTACAGAAACAAGGCAGCTTGCCGTGCCTTTTGGCCTTCAGAGCTGCCTTCAATTGGTCCAAAAGTTCAATGCAATACCTTGTATTGATAGTGGAACCCTTTTGAAGGTAGTCAACTAGCAGCAGGCCCTCCTTATCCCACAACACAGACACCATCACCTTAGTGGCTGATTTTTGCACCCTGAACTTCTTTGGACAAGGAGAACTACTGTGCCTCCACTCTTTTGACTGCTCCTTGTTTTCAGGGTTATATAAATAAATCCAGATCTCATCCATAGTGACCAGTTAATCCAGAAAGTTCTTATCAGTCTGGAAATGCTGACAAATGGGCCGGGAAGTTTTCACTCGCATGCTTCTCTGATCTGTTGTCAAACATTTGGGAACCCACTTTGCAGATAGCTTCCTCATGTCCAAATGTTCACGGATAATGATATAACATTCGTTATCATAGAAACCAAAAAAAAATCACAAAGCCAAAAACTTATCAGCAGCCCCTTGTACAAGCATCTTTGCAAGGTCTCTGCAAATGGTATAAGAGATGAGTACAAGTATTCAATAACCAACCGTGCAGCTCTTGGAACCTATTCTCCATTCTAATACAGCTAAAATGCATGCATTACAGGATCATGGCACCATCAAGATGCTTAGGTTACAGGAGATAGATATGACTGGGTCCTGCTTCATTGTACACCTTGGTCTTGTCTTATTACGCCGAAAACGTCTGAACCTCAGGGAGGAAACACATCAGGAATTGAGAAATGACTCCTTGCTGGTGGTTAATTATACAGGGGTTAGAAGGACTGTTGTTTATATATGATGATACTATTATTTGATATCAAAATGTGTATATATGTTTATTGTTCCAAAATTTTATATTTCCTTTTTATAATGTTGGTTCAATTCATTAAGACAAGTGTTGCACAAGCCACTCTTAATGAAAGCGCCACTGGAGTAAGATGTGCTTAATTTAATTTATGCCATTAAAGTAGCCTACATTTTGATGAATTTTCCAGGAGGGCTTCAACATGCTCCTTCTTATTCAAGCTCTAATCACTTTAGTTAACACAGCAAAAGATGCAAAACATTTTAGCACGTTTTGTAAGTTTTTCAACATATTAAAGTATTTTATGCCACACTACTGCTGAAATCTGTGAATTGGGCCCATAGGGTCTGCAGTATATTTAAATGAGATATGACCCATTAGGGCAGGGGTGGCAAATAAATTCTCCCATGGGTCCGCATGAGAAATTGGGATGGTTTTAGAGGGCCGGACTAATATAATTAACTCGGTTCTACATTATATATATATATATATATATATATATATATATATATATATACACACATACGCATATATATACTGTGTGTGTATATAATATATATACACATACACACAGTGTATACATACATACACACACAATCCCCAAATACTACATCACTACACCCCTATATACACCTGTAATAAACTGCACCACTACATCACTATATACTACATCTGTGATAACCTACATCACGACACCCCTATATACTACACTTGTATTATACTACACCACTACACCCCTATATACACCTGTATTATACTACACTCCTATATACTACACCTGTATTATACTACAGCACTACACCCCTATATACACATGTATTATACTACACCACTACATACTACACCTGTATTATACTACACCACTACATCACTATATACTACACCTGTAATATACTATACCCCTATATACACCTGTATTATACTATACCCCTATATACACCTGTATTATACTACACCACTACACCCCTATATACACCTGTATTATGCTACACCACTACACCCCTATATACACCTGTATTATACTACACCCCTATATACACCTGTATTATACTACACTCCTATATACTACACCTGTATTATACTACAGCACTACACCCCTATATACACATGTATTATACTACACCACTACATACTACACCTGTATTATACTACACCACTACATCACTATATACTACACCTGTAATATACTACACCCCTATATACACTTGTATTATACTACAACCCTATATACACCTGTATTATACTACAGCACTATATACTACACTTGTATTATACTACACCACTACACCCCTATATACACCTGTATTATATTACACCACTACACCCCTATATACACCTGTATTATACTACACCACTACACCCCTATATACACCTGTACTATACTACATCCCTATATACACCTGTATTATACTACACCCTTATATACACCTGTATTATTCTACACCACTATATACTACACCTGTATTATACTACACCACTACACCCCTATATACACCTGTATTATACTACACCACTACACCCCTATATACACCTGTATTATACTACACCACTACACCCCTATATACACCTGTATTATACAGGTGTATATAGGGGTGTAGTATAATACAGGTGTATATAGGGGTGTAGTGGTGTAGTATAATACAGGTGTATATAGGGGTGTAGTGGTGTAGTATAATACAGGTGTATAGAGGGGTGTAGTGGTGTAGTATAATACAGGTGTATATAGGGGTGTAGTATAATACAGGTGTATATAGGAGTGTAGTATTATACTACAGCCCTATATACATCTGTATTATACTACACCACTACACCCCTATAAAACTACACCACTATATACTACACCACTACACCCCCCATATACCACACCTGTAAAACTACATTCCCTTGTACTACACCACTACACCCCAAATATTTGTCAACAGTTACCCCCTCCCCTCCCGCCCGCCTCCCATTGTCTCCACAGGTTACTAGTAACCACTCACCTCTCTCTTCTTATTGTCCCCTCCTCAGGCACCTCCGTACGAGCCCCCCACTGAGCGGCTTCTCTTTTACATGCCCAGGCTGCGCCGATGCTGTTTTCTTAGGAGCCCCTGTCGCTGCTTCTCTCCGTACGGGTCCCCGCCGCTGCAGGTTCTTCTCCTGCCGGGCGGGAACTTTTCAAATGACACACGCTCGCCGTACTGACGACATCAGGGCGCGTGTGTGTCACAGAAAAAGGTGTCGGCCAGGGAACAGAGGAGAGATTCCTGCGTTCTGCTGCCTGCACTGACTGTGCGGAGCTGCAGGATCGTTCCCTGCCTGGCACGCAGCGTGTGATGAGGGCAATCTGACCATGGGCCTCCCGGAGCCTGGAGCTCCGGACAACAGGTCAGATTGCCCTCATCACTGACCGGCCAGCAAGGATGCCCTGAGCCAGGCGGGCCGGTCACAAAGAGTAGGCGGGCCAGATGTGGCCCGCGGGCTGCCCCTTGCCCAGGTCTGCATTAGGGGAAGATATACCCCTGTATACCTCATCCAATCCTACTTTGTATCCTCTTTTTCTTTGTTCCTCTGATTTAACTGAACATTTGGGTTATATTGATATAATTTTGCTCTGAGCTGACCCCCTCTTCTTTTGATTCTTTTTTGGATTATTCCATTACAGGGAAAAATAGCTGCTTACTTGGACCCATCAGATTAGTAATAATTGCAAATTTTCTTGATATTAACTTCTCTTTAAATTAATTTGGATTAGTATTCAATTGTTTTAATGTGTAGAATAAAAGTTATATTTTAAAGGATTTTTCTGACTTGAATTTTTAATAATTTTCCGGTTCTAGTTCCAAAAGCAAAGACACAAAATTAATGGAAAATCTATTAGAAGACAATTTGCTAATTATCAAGTTAAACTTTAACAGATGAGTCCTTAATAAAAAAAAAAATGGAAGAACTTTTGAAAATGGAAAGAGAAGGGATAAGCTTGATGCAGATTGTGTCCTGTCCTGATTCAAAGCTATTGTCTCGTATAACTAGTTGAAGTTCTACTGCAGTGTTTTGTTTTAAGCTCTGGAGTGGTGCTTTAAATCTAAGGGGTACTTTGCACACTACGACATCGCAGCTGCGATGTCGGTGGGGTCAAATAGAAAGTGACACACATCCGGTGTCGCAGTCGATATCATAGTGTGGAAATCCTTTTACATACGATTAACGAACGCAAAAGCGTCACTATCGCATGATCAGTGTAGGGTCCAACATTTCCATAATTTAGCAGCAGCGACGGTACGATGTTGATCCTCGTTCCTGCGGCAGCATACATCACTGTGTGTGAAGCCGCAGGAGCGAGGAACATCACCTTACTTGCGTCCTGGCTGCAATGTGGAAGGAAGGAGGTGGGTGGGATGTTTACGTCCCGTTCATCTTCGCCCCTCCGCTCTTATTGGCCGCCTGCTGTGTGACGTCGCTGTGACACCGCACGACCCGCCCCCTTAGGAAGGAGGCGGTTCGCCGGCCAGAGCGACGTCGCAGGGCAGGTAAGTACATGTGAAGCTGATGTAGCGATAATATTCGCTACGGCAGCTATCACAAGATATCGCTGCTGCGACAGGGGCGGGTACTATCGCGCTCGGCATCGCAAGCATCGGCTTGCGATGTCGTAGTGTGCAAAGTACCCCTAAGTTTCCTGTCTCCAATCTTATACTCATCATCTGGCATTTTTATGCTTTTACACCAACCTCCGGTTTCATGGTGCCATCTTGTAACTAACTTCTGACTGGCCAAAAGTCAGAAATTACATCACAAGCTCTCAATACAAGTCTATGAGAAATAGAATGAGGTTCTCATAGGGTTCTATTGATTTGTAACCTCTGGAGTGCTCCATGAAACACAGGAGCCACCATCAGGTCATGAACTGCTGCAAACTAACTGAAGCAGCAGCGGTAGAAGATAAAACAACCAGCAGGTGAGTGTAAGACAGGCGTCAGGGGTGCAATAAAAAAAAACATTGAAGTGGTGCTGTAATCACTTCACGAAATATGACATATATTTACATCATATGTTGTGGCCCTCATCTTTCCCTGCATATGACAGCTGATCTGATCAGCCGTCTTGTGCCCCTAAGACCAGAGTCACATTTGCGAGATACTCACGCGAGTCTTGCATCTCATCCCATGGCACGGCCGCACACTTTCCTGACAGGAGCGGGTCAGCTACATGTATTTCTATGCCACTGATGTGGCGCCCCTGAGTACTGCACCCATGCTGGGACAGTACTTCCAGGTAATCCTAAGGACCAGAATGGGTGTGTACGCACAGACACATAGCAACCAGTTCTCTCACACCATTAGATGGGACCCTTGGGCAGTCTCCAGAGGGGTCTGGCCTTCAATTCTTGTCAAGGGGTGTAGTGAAGGGGCTGAGAGCTAAAGTGCAGAGGTTGTCAGGAAAAGAGTGGAGCAAGCCAGTCTGGTAGTGATGAGCGGCGGTCGCTCGGGGCGGTCGCTTGTCCACTAGTCAGACCCTGCGCGGTGTAGTGACAGTTGGCGGGGGAGAACGGTCACCGAGTAGTCAGAGAAAAGAGGTGCCCCTGGTGACTAGGCACATACGGGGAACAGGTCCCTAGAGCAGACTCCAGTTTAACTATCTGCTAAACCTGTCGGTGAGGGGAACTACAAGTACCTCACCAACTTCTCAGAGTCCGAGCCTCAGAAGCAACGCAGGGACCCACGTTATGATCCGGAACCATAGAAGATCACAATAGATCATTGGCAAAAAAGGTGACAAGAGCATTGGCAACTAATCTGGCCACCAACCCCTTACTAACCATCAACACTAGAAGTAACTAAGGGATGAACTAACATCCTTTGCACCACGAACCCAGCCGGAGAACTAGCTATCCTAAAGGAAGGAAGGATGAATAGCTCTCTGCCTCAGGAATAGACCGCAAAGGTATAGCAAGCCCCCCAAATTCAAAGACTACAGTGATATAGGAAAACACAATACACAGATGGATAATAGGATTAGCAAAGTTGAGGCCCCATTGACTAAATAGGAAAGGATAGGAAAGGGGCTGATGGTGGCCAGAGAAAAACCCTACAAAAATCCAAATACCTGAAAGTACAAAAAGTCCTCAGATCACACGATCTGAACTCCGTCCTATATCAGGCGCTCTTGTCAAACCAATGAACAGAAAGCAGGAACAATTACAAATTCAAGAAGCAACAAACACATGGACTTATAGGAGCAATACTCCAAACATAGCTGCAGGGAGCTTCCCAGCTAAGCACAGAAAGGGAAGATTCCTGCAAGCTAATGAACTGACAATAACCACAGTAAATAACAAACCAAGATAAGAACAAAAAGAACAAAACAACATAAGAAAGAACCAAGCACTTATCTGGGGTAGATGAGAAGGCTGGTAAACTGAAGAACTAATGAGAACCAGCTCAGCCTGCTAGCAGAACAAGGTTTAAATAGGCAGAGTTAGCAATGGAAATGCCCATTGCTCCAGCACACCTGGTCTCTGTCTAAACCATTCCTCGTCACAAGAGGGAGCCTCACAGCAGCTAAAGCATAACTGACATTCACAACAGACCCATACGGAGACAGAGCTCAAAGCCATCTCACCTGGTCCACGCTGCCGGCAAATGGGCCAAACACATGGGAGAAAAGGCAGTTGCGACTCCCTGGATAGATCCCCATGGTACTTCAAGTCAGGGGGTTATCCGAACACAGAAGTGATAGGAAGGTGAGCTAACTGGTTACCCTCAGACTGGCCCGAAGGAGCCGCTGGTCCTACCTGGTTCATCACAGCAACGCCCGGGTTAGTTCACAGCACATCAGAAGTGAGTAAAAAGCAGTTGAAAGACTTTTGGACAGAGTTTGATTTATTTCTAGACCCGCTATCCTACTCCCCCGAGCTCCTGGGGCCTGCCTCACTCACGGGAGGCTACATCACCTGGCTGCAGACCCCACCAGCCCCAGACGCTCATAAAACCTGCAGCGGCTGAGATTCATATCCCTGACCGCAAGCCGTGAGTTGTGTCACGACATATACAACACTAACAGTACCTGTTGCCATATTGAAGAAACCCTGTGGCGTCCCTGAAGAGGCTCAGCATCCCTGGGGCGACAAACTGAGACACTCCTGTCCGGAGAGCGGCAGGTGATGTAATGCGATGTGACTCTGGCCTAACAGCCGCTCGTGGATCAGAGATCTGCTTGCAGCTGTTAACCAGTTAAATACCAATACACACAGTGATCCAACACCCATTTAAAAACCTGAAATTGGTTCAGCCATCCACATAGTTCAATTGCCACCAAATTTCAAAGAGGAGGGGATTGACTATCCACTCAAAAACAACAAAGGGCAAGAGAACAATAAGATCTAGATAATATGTACAAATATAGGCACCATGCTCATTCAATTTAATCAGTCATTCCTGGGTTTACATAAATGTATATAGTGTGTTGTTGCTATTCGTTTTCTAAATACCAGAAGACACTTTAAACATCAATGGATGAGTCAGTGTCTATCTCTAAAATTACCACACACTATATAACAGTATATAGGCACACCAAGTGCCAACCACAACCACCCTGGAGCGTGATTAGTGCCCTGATAATATACTTTCTAGATGGTAACAATACCCATTAATAAAAAACATAACCGTGAAAGATATTAAAGAAAACCACTCAAAAGTGGAAAGATCTCACCCCGATCTTCTCATTTCAGATGGTGGATCGAATTTCTCCTGCGTTCTTTGATCCAAATACCGGCAAAGCGGTGGTGGAGGTTTGGTCACTGACCCTGTTAGGGACTAAGCTGACCCTTCTACTCCCCATAAGCAAGGTATCAATCATTGATACCTGGCTGAACAGGGACGAGCTCTGTGTTTTTAATCCACCGCTGCTAGTATAGGTGCTGTACTTTTCTCCCCTGATAAGCAGGTGAAGCAAAACGCGTCGCGAGACACCTGGTTTGAAGACAAGTGTCAGTCACAACAGGGCCAGTTGTGGACTGCCCTTGTAAGGGCGGGAGCTTGTGGGGAGTAGAACGGTCAGCTTAGATTGTATTTCTATTTTAGAAGAACCCCATTTAAAGGTTACGTTTTAAATAAATCATATGTTGCTTTTTCTGAGTTAATATACATGTTGGAATCTACTAAACCTACTGGTTGTGAATAAGTGCTTTTCTCTCACCAGTTAAATACCACTATCAATCTGTAACACCTGCCTGGAACCACAGACTCAGACGGGCTGCAATGGACAGGCTAGAGGGAAGCCACTCACCAAGCAGGACCCCGAGAACCCTGAAACCCTTTAAACCCTATACAGGGATTTGGAATTACAGAGGGCCCCGGTGATCCCTACCTGTGGCAGGCTGCAGTCCGATGAGAGTAATAGTCAGGCAGGGTCAATCCAGGAATTGTAGAACAGGGAAAGAATCAGGCAGGCAAGGACATAATCAGGAAACCAAGCAGAGGTCAAATCTGGGACTGGTGGAGAGGTGCAGAAATGGCAGGCAGAAAGGTAGTCAGAAAACAAGCAGAAGTCTAAACACACGGCGTCACTAAGAAAAACAAAGAGGGTACCAGGTAACAGGAAAACAGAACTATCTCTGGCAGTAGCCAGCAGACAGGAGGGGAAATTTAAAGGGTATGGTGTCTTCCCATTGGCTGAGGGCGAATAATGGCAACCTCAGCTTGAAGACACATGCCACCCACAGCCAGCTAGTGGTACTGCAGATCCCAGGGAAACCCAGCCTAGTGGATGAGCGGAGCCTGCATCCACCAGAGTCACTGGCACCGACTCCTCTCCCATCACCAGCACTATCCACGGTGGGAACATGGCGCCACCTGGTGATTGAAGCAGAAGTCACAAGAGCGGACTCCGGTGGGGATGTGACACAATCTCTGACAGCAAGATTTGACACTCGCCAGTGGGAAATGCATCATTCACCACTCCCTTAGGTGCTTCTGTTGTTGTCATGACAGACAGAGGTTAGCGGATGACCCCTGTCTGTTATGATGACTCTCATGTGAATGCTGACTGTGAGCCAGCATTTATAGGAGATTACTTCTGCTGTACAGAGTAGTGCTGATGCGGATGATCGCAGTTTTAAGCCTACTAAGGGGACTAGTAAATACAATAAAAAATTAGAAAAAAGTTTTCAAAACTATTAACCCCCCTAAGATAGTTCACATCACCACCCCTTTTGCCCCAGTGAAAAAAAAATATTATAAAAAATACACATATTTACATGTTTGGTATTGCTGCTTTCAGAAATGTCCAACCTATCAAAATATCAATAAATTAATCTGATCGGTAAATAGCATAAAGAAAAAAATCAAAGAGCCAGAATTAAGTTTTTTGGGGCAGCCGGAAGATTGCAATAAAATGCAATAGCAGTAGACAAAACATTATATCTACCCCAAAATGGTATCAGTGAAAACATTAGCTCAGGGTGTACAAAATTAACGCTCTACTCCAGATCCTGAAAAATCTAAATAATACAGTTCTTGGAAAATGACGCAATAAAGATAATTTTTTTAAAAAAACTTTTGAATTTTTTACCCCAACTTAAGAAAAACTATACATGTTTGGTATCTATGAAACTCATACAGAGCTGGAGACTCATACTGCCAAGTCAGTTTTACCATATAGTGAACATGGTAAATAAATAAAAATAAATTAAAAAAATTGTGAAATTCCACTTTTTCTTGCATTTTCACTATCTTTGGATTATTTTTCCTGTGTTGCATTACCCTATATGGGAAAATGAGTAATGTACCTCAAAAATACAACTCGTCCCGCAAAAAACAAGACATGATACGGCTATGTTGATGGAAAAATAAAACAGTTGACTCTTGGAAGAAGGGGAGAAAGAAACTAAACCGCAAAATGGCCGGGGGATGGAGGCGGAAGGGGTTAAGAATAATATAAGCCTGATGTCACTTTTGAAAATAATACTTGAAATTAAATTACAATATTCTCTTTGTGGTCAGCCACCATGCCTCCTTACTAACATTTCCAAAGTACAGAATATTGGAATCTCAGTATTTCTAAGAATATTGCCTTTTCTCCATGTAATTGCATCCACTCTCCATTCACCGCCTCATTAATGCCAACTGCATAGAAAACACTCACAAAGGTCGCTAATGTAAATTCTCATCAATAAAGTCCAGGTTTTGCAATTGCCTTGACAGTAATGAATTTGTCTCTCTGCTGAAAATATGATTGTGTTTTTTTCCCTTTGTTTGATTCCATCATCCCTTTTGACATTTAAGATACTCCGGGGAATAATTTGCAAAATTCAGGTACTGAGAATAAAACAAAGAGACATTAACCAATTCTTGACCTCTCCAAAATATACAAAAAGAAAAGTGTGCACATTTCTTTTCCAATAAAGGCAGGCATTCTCGCCATATGGTGGCTCCTAATGACATGCATATGCTGCCTGCATCCACATGGTATATAAACCGGCCTATTCAGTAAAGTGACTTTAATTTTTGTTACCATCTAAACATATTTTATGCATTACAATAAAGCTGAATTGTATAGCTCCAAGGTTCAACCTGGTCATAACAGCTATGATTTTGGCAAATTATGGGGCTCATGTTGTTATGCTGCCTCTGCAAAATACAATTACATCAATGTAAACATTTTCTGAGATCAAAGGCTCGCATAACCGTTTTTAAAGGGATTTCCTTTCATTTTTTTCAGCTTAGAATAATATGATCTGCAAGTAATAAACTCTTAGTTTGAGCCAAAGATGTGTCCACAGAATACAACGCTAGGGGTTAAACCTTCTGCAAAAATCAATATGGCTGCCATATTATGAGTAGAGAAGGGTCCTTGCCAAATTCCATTTTAATGAATGCAGGAGAGAGAATAGGAGCTCTGAATACTTTCTAATCATATCAGACTGAATTGATACATGCCAGCTGATCCACATTAGGTAGACAAATGTAATATCATGTTTGTTTTGGAATGGCAACTTGCAAAACATATTTTAATTTATTTATTCTAATACCAGAGAAGTTTTATAACACCCACATATTTTGTATGGCAATACAATGAATGCATCCATGATGAATTCAGTTTCCACTAAGGCACTCATAGGCATATACCCTTACACATATAACAAATGCATGCTAAAGGAGTCTTCACTTTAACTCCCACTGAGTTTTTGCAGAAATTAAGCCCTAGCATGATTTTACAGGGATTTTGGTGTATGCTTGAAATGTAAGCCCTACTCCAAAAATAAGCCCTAGGTACAGGCAGGGCTGGCGTTAAGGAGAATCAAACTACACAATTTCTCAAGGCCCCCAACATTCTTAGGGAGCTCAGCGTTTGTATTCCAAGGTTAAGATTGTTTAAGGACCTTTGGTGACTTCACAGTCATGTGACCAAAGGGCTCTTAATTGCAGGAGTCTAAAAGCAGTGAAAAGGAGACAGACTGGTATGCAGGAATGGCATTAGGGAGAAGAGAGAGCACAAACTGGTCAATTTCATAGGGCCCTCATTCTCCTAAGGGCCTCAGCATTTATATCCTGATAATAAGACTGCTTAAGGACCTTTATGACATCACAGCATGTGAATTTGTTGTAATAAAAAGCCTCTTAATTACAGAAGAAGAGACTGGCTGGTGTGTGTGTGTGTGTGTGTGTGTGTGTGTGTGTGTGTGCGTGCGTGCGTGCGTGCGTGCGTGCGTGCGTGTGTGTGTGTGTGTGTAGATAGATAACTAGATAGCTAGACAGACATGTGTTACACACAAAAAGAGTTATGTTGATGTTCCAGAATGCGATATGACTATATTTTAATAAATGTTGATTTTCTTGATAAAGAATATATATGAATTGCTGTTCATGAAAACATAAAATAAGACCCTGAAAATAAATCCTAGCCCATCTTAGAGGGGGCCTCAAAAAGGCAAAGTACTTTGCCATAAAGGACAATACCTCTACTGTGATTCCTCAGGTAACAGTATTTTTTTTTCTGGGATGATCACTGTAATGCAAAAATATGGTGACATAAGAATTTAAATAGTGATGAGCGGACTTGCAGATACCCGGGATCGGTGTGTTCAACTGGGTTTAAATAAAACCCGATTTAGGCCCAGAATTAATCTCGGATATCTGGCCGGACGCCGGCCCCCATAGACGTTTGGCACTTTAGAATGGTGGTAGAATAGATAGAGGGATTGGAGCAAGCATGTTAAACTTACTGAGTCTCCCTCGCTAGTCTGTGCTTTACATGCTGCAATATCGGTTCCGATATTTCTAGCGAGCGTACCCGCCCCCGTCGGTTGTGCGACACAGGTAATCGCTGCCCGTGTCACACAACATTGCTTACACCCATCACACTACTTACCTGCCTAGCGAAGTCGCTGTGACTGGCGAACCACCTCCTTTCTAAGGGGGCGGTTCGTTCGGCATCACAGCGATGTCACTAAGTGGCCGCCCAATAGCAGAGGAGGGGCGGAGATGAGCGGGAAAGATCCCGCCCACCTCCTACCTTCCTCATAGCCAGCGGGACGCAGGTACAATGAGTTTCCTGCGGTGTCACACATAGCGATCTGTGCTGCCGCAAGAACAACAAACAACCTCGCTACTCACCTGGCAACGATTTTTGGTGTTTGAGCGACTTCTCCAATACCAACGATTTTTACCTCTTTTGCAATCGTTTTAGGTCGCTCAGAGGTGTTACATGCTGCGATGTCCCTAACTATGCCGGATGTCCGGATGTCCGTGACCCCGACAATATATCGTTAGCGATGTCGCAGCGTGTAATGCACCCTTAACACTATTTCTGAAGCTGTTCATTATCCTTTATGCATATGTACTGCTTACCCCACCCACCGGCTGTACCTGCATCTCTAATTAGTTGCAGTCAGATGCACCCCCACCCTGTCCGAAAGCGTGTCTGACTGCTTTTAATCAGAGACATTGTATGTGTCTCTATCTTGGTGTAAAAATAAATAAACTTAAAAATTGGCATAGGGTCCCCCCATATTATGATACCTAGCACAGATAAAGCATACAGCTACAGGCTGCAGTTCCCAGGTGTGCACATATCTTAGATGTGTATCAAAATAAGAGAGACCATATCTGTCTTTTTTCAAAATTATTTGAATATATAATTTAAAAAAAAACTGGCATGTGGGGTCCCCCCCAAATTTGATACCCAGCCATGATAAAGCTGACAGTTGGGAGCTGGTATTCTCCGTGTGGGGAGACCCATGCTTATTGGGCTCCCCCAGCCTAGACATAGCAGCCTACAGCCGCCCCATATTAAAAGGCAGAGTCAAGACAATGTTAAAATATTGATAAAACTGCTCCCAAAAATGGGTGATGATTGCGTAATAATATAAATGCACATGCATAAGGCTTGAATAATGTGTCAATAACACAGATACGTTTAGAGCACCATGAAAAAAGAAAAAGCTAGGTACAGAGCATGATGATCTGGACATTTTCTGCACATTTTAGGCAGGTAGTGGCACCAAAACAGGATCATTTGGATGTTTTTGGTTGTCATTATGATTTAAAAAGAGAAAACACAGTAGTTTGACAATAAATAGCTTCACCCAACCACTATGAGGGGAAAAAAGATTTTGTGTTATCATTCATATTCTCTATAAAAATGCCAAGAGAGCAAAAAAAAAACTACCGGGGTATATAAACTTTTGAGCATAACTGTACATGGTCAAAAAATAAATTATGAAAAATTAAATTTTGTTTTGCATTTTCTAAAACATCTAACATTTTCATGTTTAGATAGCTGGAATTAGATATGATGTTTTGATTGCTTCTAAATTATGCTACATTTTTTTATGGAGTTGTTGCGACCAAAAAACAAAATTGTGGCATTGCAGATCATTTTCCTTTTAACGATTGGGATAATTAATTTAATATTTTTACAGATCTTACATTTATGAACACAGCAAAACTAAATATACTATTTTTTTCTATATTTTTAATGGGAGAAATGGATTGATTTTAATTGTTTATTTTTATATTAAGAATATTTATCTTTTAAGTAATTGTTTATTGAACCAGTCATTGTCTGATCACTTGTGCTAATTACTGCAATACCACAGTATAGAAGAATATAGTAAAAAAAATGTGCTGGTCTTCGCAGAATCACTGTCATGGCAGGCATGGGAGCCTTCAGCAGGCTTCCAGCTGCTATGAAAACCTCAAGATTATGTTGCCCGGAAGTGACGAGCATTGTCAAACAGCGTTCTCCCCATGGATACTGCACTGTGAATACCAGTTATTGAGATAATGGCATATAAGGGTTTAGCAGCAATGGGCAGAGCTCTATTCACTGCTGTTAGAAGCAGATGCTGACTGTCTAATACAGCCAGTACATTCTGGGTATTATGCAAGCTCAGTTCCTGAGCCCATATCATAAACATGGTTTCAATACAGAACGTTCTACTATGTTGATTGCAATCATTTTGTATATTGCAATTTAAACTGTTCCTGCACATGGGATGTGCTAGGTGTATGACCTCTTGATTAGGCCTTACTTTTTCCAGTTTTTGTATTTTTGTAATGAGTGTTTTTTTGTTATATATGCCTCTTCATTAAAAAAACAAACATTTTTGCCTCTTTTTGGGATGCATATGTATTTATATGTCATGAATTTTTGTATTTAATAAAATTGATAATATCTATTCTATATTTGGTCTAGTCCATATATATTGTAGGCGCACATTTCACATGTGTCTAACTGGTGAATAGGTACTAGGAACCCAAGGCCCCTCACACTCAGCCACTGCTTCCGGCTTTGATAAGGCCTGGGAGGGTTCTGCACAAGTGCGCAGAAGGTGACAGTATCATAATTCCACAATTTGTTTCGTGACTTTCAGCACACATGGGAAGAATCCTCTCTGGCTTCATGAAAGCTGGAGAGGCCAAAGAATTCCAATATCAAGGGGCGTGGGATCAAAAGATGCGGAGAGGACCAGACAGTTGGCAGTGAGTTGCTGAGGGGCCAGAGAGGTGAGAATAAGAATATTTTGTATTATTTTATTTATTTTTATGGCCAGAAAAATGGTGGCGAGCAACTGCCATTTTGCTTAATCTGTACAAAAAAATCAGCATGTTGGCAAATGGTGATTTTTGGAAAATGTCAGTAGAATTCAAGTCCCCTCGAATTTATTCAGTCATCTATTCCAACTACCCTTCATACTGTATCTGAATCATACTACCCTTCATACTGTATCGATCATTGAACATAGACCCCTTTATCTACTGGAACCAACATCGGTTAGGTATGTAGATACATCGAGATTCATACTTATTTCTCAGGTCCCAGGCCCCATAGTAGTTATTTTCCTTAATTCTTTGTTAGGACTTGTGATTATAATCTAAAGTTAGTAAAAGTATTGTGGAACAAAATGGAACAAAAGAATAAATAAATAAAGTATGGATTCTCCCATTTCATTACTGCTACCCAAATTTTGACTTACAAGGAATGTGCTTGGGTTGCCTACAATTCATCCCTGTGGAGAACATATGGTTTTCATGGTATATATTCAAGTAAAAGATCATAATATGTGATCTATTTAAAGAAATACTATATTTAGTCTATATAGACAACATATGTCCTCAGGAAGTCTTATATCTCCTTAGATTGAGAGCAAGACATTTGTGAATCAAGTCTGTTGTGTTTTTGTATGTCCTTTGCTTCAATTGCCAGAACATTTTCCATGTAATGCTTGTGCTTTCTGTAACAGTTTGCAGCTGGGCAGAGAAGAACAGGATTACACATACAATCTTTGTGGATTACTAATGCCGCCTGATTGGAAAAAGGAGTCTGTCTTGTTTTATGCAGAGAATAAACAACCGTTTTAAAATGTTAATTCTGTTCTTATAATTTCAAAGGAGGCTTAAAAGCGGAGAACAATAATATTCATAATATGATTTATGTACATGAATTAAAGAATTACATGATTATATTCATACATCTCAGTAGGCATCTCATAAAAAAATGCACAAGCCCTATGTTGATAAATTATACTTTACTATAACTGAACCCCAGTGAAGAGAATACTACAGCCAACATGGGGACAATAGTTTTTAGACCCTACATTATAACAATCCTAGAAGAGCGCAATGGGTCTCCTGTCCCTTTTTGCAAGGAGAGACAGCTTCTGAATAGGATGAGTGAATGTATTCGCAAATATTCGGAATCCGACAGATAACAGGCTATTCTCACCATTCGGTATCCGACAAATAAAACAACATCTTCTCCGATACTTTCATTTTCATTTCTGACTTCCTGGCGCCTGTTTTCCAGCCAATGAACACATCTGATGTTGATTGCTCTCACAGTAATGCTGCAGCCATCTTTGTTGTGGTGTTACTGTGATTGGCTTGGTCGCACAGCGTCATCTACATACACGAGCTTCCGAGAACGATACATATAGTCCCCACTGCTCCAGCTTCCAGCTCATTGGAGGAGAGAGAGAGAGAGAGAAAGAGAGAGAAAAAGAGAGTGGGAGAGAGAGAGAAAGAGAGAGAGAGAGATTCTGCCTTTCCCATCTATTTCGGCCTTCTCCTTAGTCACCACAGCTCACCATTAGGTCCAACATGAAATTATTCGGGTTTCCCATAGACTTACATTGCGCATCGAATATTCGCGAATAGTCGAGTAGCGGCACCATATTCGTCGGATATCCATCGAGGCGAATATCAGGCTATTCGATCATCCCTATTAATTATCTCTCTATTAAAATCAATCACATATAGAAACTAACAATGTTGGAGTTTACCAGGTTAACTGGTATTTATAGGTATCTTTTTAAATTTACAAGGACATCTGAAACCAATATAGACAGCTACAAATTATTCTTACGTAAATGGTCTTTAAGGTAGCTAGATATTTTTGCAGACAGATCACAATTATTTTGCCTGGATCTGTCATCCAATTTGAAGTGGTGCTCAAACACCATAGAGTAAACGCTTCACAGATGATAGAGTAAAGAAAAATCAGACATGTCTGTTGAGGAGTTGGAAGGAACAACTATCAACTAAAAGAGGGGTCAGACATCAGCTGTTTAAATTATATAGCCTGCAGTATATGATCTTAAATCCAAAAGGGTATGGCTCCGAATTGAAAATTTGACTATAATGTCACAGACATCTACCAATATTAGGAGATCTGTGACAGGTTTTGGCCCCGAGTCTCACTTAGCCTTGTGAGACTCAGGAGATTAAATGTGTTTTCCTTTCTTCTGACAACATCTCAAGACATCAGCCAGGATGAGATCATGAGATTGTGATGGCCATTCCAAAATACTGACTTTGCTATCCTTAAGCTACTTCATAACCAGTTTAGCAGTATACTTTGGATCATTTTATTTAGTCTCCCAATAACTGTGAGAATATCTTTGTTTTCTTTGAACATGCATAATTCCCATTTGTTATGATAAGAAAGTAATCAAACAGTTTTCAACGTATACAACAGTTGTGTGCAGGTGCTGTTTTATTTATTGAAATTTTCAATGAATTTTGATATTTATTGTTTTGATCCTGCTGTTTTTCTGTTTTTTGTTTGTGAATCAATACCTAAGGTGTGGGGGTGGACAGAAACTCAACGAACAACTCAGGCAGCTAACAACTTTTATCTTGTATATCTCTGCAGGATGTTTTGCTGATCTAACAATGGCCTCTACATCTCGCAGAAGACAGTGCTCAAATGATCCAAATATTTATGGTTACATCTGTGGAAACTTTACTGTGAAGACTCAGAGGTGCAACATTACTGACTTTGTTAAGAGGGTGTATTTTGCGTACTTCAAAGTAAAACTTGGAGACCAAGACAAGCATTGGGCTCCTCACAAAGTGTGCAAAACCTGTATTGAGAGCTTGAGATCATGGTCTCAAGGAAACAAAGCTAAATTTCAGTTTGGAGTTCCTGTCATTTGGAGAGAACAAAGCAATCATTTAGAAGACTGCTATTTCTGCCTTGTTGATGTAAAAGGTTTCAATAAGAAAAACAAGCAATATTTGCAATACCCGAGTATCCCTTTAGCTATTCGACCAGTTGCCCATAGTGAAGACATACCTGTTCCAAAATATACTGCGCTTCTAGAAAACATTGACACAGATCTCTTCTCACATTGTTATACTGATGAAGAAGACAGTCCAGATATTTTTCAGCCATGTGATGAAGATTCTGACAAACCAATTCTGTTTACTTAAGGCCCTGTCACACATAGAGATAAAGCTTTGGCAGATCTGTGGTTTCAGTGAAATCATGGACATATTGTTCCATTTCTACACAGCCACAAACAGCAATGATTGTCCACAATTTCACTGCAACCACAGACCTGCCGCAGATTTATCTCTGTGTGTGACAGGGCCTTTAAGGTGGTGTCACACACAGCGACGGCGACAACGACGTCGCTGCTAAGTCACTATTTTCTGTGACGTAGCAGCAACGTCCCGTCGCTGTCGCTGTGTGTGACATCCAGCAACCACCTGGCTCCTGCTGTGAGGTCGCCGGTCGTTGCTGAATGTCCTGCTTCATTTTTTGGACGTTGCTCTCCCACTGTGAAGCACACATCGGTGTGTGTGATAGCGAGAGAGCGACGAACTGAAGTGAGCAGGGAGCAGGGAGACGGCTTCTGGCAGCCTGCGGTAAGCTGTAACCAAGGTAAACATTGGATAACCAAGCAAAGTGCTTCACTGGTTACCCGATATTTATCTTAGTTATTAGCGTCCGCTGCTCTCAGGTTGCCATTGCCGGCTCACTGCACCCTGCACGCGTAGCCAGAGTACACATCGGGTAAATAAGCAAAGGTTTGCTTATTAACCCGATGTGTACTCTGGCTATGAGTGTAGGGAGCCAGCGCTAAGTGGTGTGCGCTGGTAACCAAGGTAAATATCGGGTAACCAGCGAAGCATTTTGCTTGGTTACCCGATATTTACCTTAGTTACCAAGCGCAGCATTGCTTCCACGCATCGCTGCTGGCTGGGGGCTGGTCACTGGTCACTGGTAAGATCTGCCTATTTGACAGCTCACCAGCGACCATGTAACGACGCAGCAGCGATCCTGATAAGGTCAAGTCGTCAGTCATGATCGATGCTGCGTCGCTACGTGTGACCCTAGCTTTAGTCTGTTTTGAATGATCTGGTTAGAGATCTTTATCTACCAAAAGAGTCTGCTAAACTATTGGCTTCAAGATTACAAGAGAATCGAATGTTGAAACCCGGAACAAGTGTCTCACTGTATCGTAACAGGGAAGCAGATAATGGTTAACTTTCTTTTGGGTCTGCAAGGAGGGTACACAAAACACCCTTGTTTTCTGTGCTACCAGGACAGTAGAGCTACAGCACAGCATTGGGTGAAAACTGAATAGACTCAGTGACAGAGTTTGGCATCTGGCGATAAGAATGTCATCCATGATCCTCTAGTGGATAGGAAGAACATTGTCTTTTCTCCCTTGCACATAAAACTTGGATTGATGAAGCAGTTCGTCAAAGCTCTCAATTACAGTGGAGAATGCTTTAACTGTATATGTTCAACTTTTCCTGGTCTTAGTGAAGAGAAGAAAAAGGCTGGAATATGTGATGGACCTCAAATAAGAACACTTATGAGAGACCGAAATGTTATCACATCAATGAATGAGACAGAAGAAAGAGCTTGGAATGCATTTTGTAATGTGGTGCAGAATTTCTAGGGAATAAGAAAGCAGACAACTATGAAGAGATTGTGGAAGAGCTACTGCTGAGTCTGCAAAATCTTGGATGTAGAATGAGTATCAAGATTCACTATTTACACAGCCATTTGGACTTTTTTTCCAGAGAACCTTGGGGATGTGAGCGAGGAACAAGGAGAGCATTTTCATCAGAACATTAAAACAATGGAAGAACGGTATCAAGGCTGGTGGGACTCACATATGATGGCTTACTATTGCTGGAGCTTGATGAGAGACAACTCAGAAGCTGTACATCACAGATCAGTCAAGAAAAAAAAGTTCAAATAACTGCTATTTTCCATTCATCTGTGTGCCATATATATGTGTTTTTATATTTTGTTGTTTAATTATTTAAGTATATTTGATTTGCTGTACATAGACTTTGTAATCTTTGTTATTCCTTGATTAAAAAATACAAAATGTAGTACCTAAAATCATGTGTTTTTATCATAAAACATTCAATATGAGTAATTTTCATCAAAAATTGAAAATATCTCGAAATCCTGATGTGATAGCCAAAAACGGAGTTTATATTCGTAATCAGCAGGCAAAATTGACTTAAAATATGTTTTAAAACCTTTTGCCAGAAAAATTCCATTGACCAGTGTTATTATTGACAGACTGAGACTATCACTCCCATTTCCTATGTTCTTCAGCTCTGCAGTAGTACACCACTTTCTGATTTAGGCATTTCTTTCAGTATCTGTAGTGGTGGGCTGGGCACCTTGACCTCCTATCAGTAGTCTGTCAAACCCAAAAATGACCACTCCTTTCCCTGTCCCCATCAGTTATAGTGATTAGGATAGTCCCCCTTGATTGACTGCTCTAGACAATTAGATGTGATAGCTGCAAAAATTATGGTGAAGCCCCTGCGGCCACTCCTAATATCATGTGAGCCTTCTCTCTGGCTGATCTGTGAAATAGTTTCTTATTTTTTTTTAAGGGAGAAGGGCTGTCAAGGAACTGTGAACATCATGAAATTGGACTTGAATTCTAGACTGATTCAATCATCAGGGACTCATCCATTATATTCTCATGATTCATGAAGGTCATATAAATTATGGACCAATATCGCTATGGATCATAGTTATGCATCCTAAAATAATCAAGTGGAAATAACCCTTTAAAAAACTGTTCAACAATTAAGCAAGTATGCAATTAAACAACTCCCTCCGTCTTTGGCTTATATATGGTTATGACATTGTATTACATACAAAGGACTCTTGCCTTCTCTGCTTTTTTGTTTACATTTCTTTGAATTAAATCCCAGCCCAGCCGGCAGCTTGCGGTTTCATAATTCAAAGATGTAAGCTGTTTTTGCACAAATCAGAGTTGTATGGCCATTTGCAGATAATACACTGCAGCTACGGCTCAGTGCGGGGCAAAATCTCTACTGTACACAGATCTGCAATCTATCACTTTTAATAGGGAAACATAAACCATGCAGAAGGGAAGTTCCCTTAGTGTAAGATTCATCTGAATGAATGAAAGTATTGCAAAACTGACTACAAAATGTTCCTTAACACTTAGCTTTCTGTCTTGTTTTCCAGAGGTCTGCTCTATTTTTTAGGTCAAACATGCAAAAGAAAATATGTTACCTGACTTTTTTCACGTCCATTGCCATTTTGCATAAAGAGAGCCTGTACCCAGAAACAATATATTCATAGTTCAAGCAGAACAACATTTCCATTTAATTGAGAAAAAGTCATCGTTAACAGTAAATTTGGAGCTAGTTGTAAATGTAATCTATCACAACAGTAGACAGTTGTTGACCTTAGACAATCTTTACCTTTTTACCCACACACAGCGCTTATAAACAGTGGAGGTTTTGAAGCCAATTTCTTATAGGTAATATATACTATTAATGAATGTTTGGTTTTTCTAACTGGAATAAAATGTGTAGAGCATTTAATTCCATTAATTGCTAAATTCATCCACGATCTGGCTCAGTATTTTTATTGGATGGTGTCTTATATTGGGTGGAGCCGAAAGACATATCTACACATTCCAAAAACAAGCCGTTCTCCCAAAAATAAGCCTTAGCAGGAGAATTTTCGGCCTTTTCGGAATAAGGATTACATACAAGCTCTACTACGGAAATAAGCCCTAGTTGCAGTTCAATAATGAAGTGTCCATGCAGCTAAAAAAGTTTAAGATACTGCAGGACACTTCATTATAGAAAGCGGACACCACAAAAAGAGAGAAGAAAGAAAAACGAAGAACCCGCAATCATACTCACCAGGCGCTAAAGGGGAGAACACCCACACACATTAGATTGCACAACACACACACATCAGGTCACACACACAATCACACATCAGAACACTGACACAATCACACGTCAGATCACACACTCACCACATTCAGCGATATGCATTGCTTCTGGCAGGCAGAAAATCCTGAGATGTAGTGCAATGGAATGCAGAGGACCTCTGGTGGAATGCATAGAGGTGTTCCACTACCAAGCCCTCCATGTGTTCCACTGCACTGTATCCAATCTCCTGCTGGCCGGAAGCAATGCATATCACTGGATGTGGTGTATAGTGTTGAGCCACCCCCTTAGTGTTCGAGTTCAGTTCGGTTCGTCGAACGGCGGCTCAGTTGGCGAACGTTTGACAAACCCATTCGAACCCCATTGAAAACAATGGCAGGCAAACACAAACACATACAAACACTTAGAAAACACCTTCTAAGGTGTCCAAAAGGTGACAAACAACTCACAAGACACCACAAACACATGGAAAAGTGACAAGTACATATACTCATGTGAAAACAAAAGAGCTGGACGAGTAAAAAGAAGAGGAGACACAGATATAGGAGTATCTGCAAGTGAACATCGATGCCATTACTGTGCAACTTGAGCCTTGCTCATTTTGGGCTGCCAATCTGGATAAATTGCCTGAGCTCGCCACTTACACCGTGGGGATCTTGTCGTGTCCCGCAGCCAGCATTCTCTCGGAACGTGTCTTCAGTGCTGCTGGGTGTGTGCTGACAGATAAGCGCACGCGTCTGTCCAGTGACAATGTGGACAGACTAACGTTCATCAAGATGAACAAGTCATGGATCCGCAAGGACTTTTCTATCCCTGTGTTATCCTGGGAAGATTAAATGCTTGTGGATTTGGATTGTGCTTCATACAAATCAATCTGTCAAGTTTGCAACTGGGGGACAACTCATGCCAGTGAAGAGGTGTGTGTGTGTGGCCCAATTTTTGGAAAAGAGGGAGACTGTGGTTGGAGTCCCCTTTTTTTTGAAAAATGAAACAAGATGAAGAAGTCATGGATCAGAGAGGACTTTTCTACCCCTGTGTCATCCAGGGGAAATGAAATGCTGGTGGATTTTTGATAATGCTTCATGCAAATCAACTTTTTAAGTTTGCAACTGGGGGACAAATGATGCCAGTGAAGTGATGTGTGTGGCCCAATTTTTGGAAAAGAGGGAGACTGTGGTTGGAGTTCCCTTGCTGTGTTTTACATGATTTTAGAAGGGCATGACATGCCTAAGAGGTTGACTTTCAGCATCTGCAAGCTGTTGGCTACAGAAATGCTGCCTTTCCACCCTTTTGACGCAGAGGATTTTCGAGACCTTATGCTCATCGCAGTGTCCTAAGAGCAGATGCCCAGTCGCCACTCCTTCTCCAAGAAAGGCGTGCCTGCGCTACACTAGCATGCCGCACACAACATCACCGCTTCCTTGAGAAACTCTGTGTGTGACAGGGTGCATTTCAACACAGATACTTGGACCAGTAAGCATGGACAGGGACGTTACATGTCACTGACTGAGCACTGGGTAACTATGGTGAGAGATGGAGAAGGGTCTGCTGTACAAGTCTTTCCGTCCCCACAAGTTGTGTGTCAATCCTTCCGCTGTATGTAGAAGTTCCTCCACTGCTTCTGCCTTCTTAACCTCATCTAGGTCCTCAACCTCCGCTCAAAACCTGTCTGGTAAGGCCACCCGCGTTGTAGCTGTGCACAAGGAATCCCGCACACCTCCGTACTATGCTGGCAGCAGAGCTCAACACCATCAGGCGGTCAAATCTTTATTTTGAAATGTATGGGAAATGTGAGTCACACCGCTGAGGAGTTGTGAATGGTTAGCTCTGGAGACCGAGTTTCATCAATGGTTGTCTCCACTCAACCAGCAGCCAGGGAAGGCCGTGTGCGACAATAATGCAAACCTGGGTGAGGCCCTTCGCCGTGACAATGTTACACACGTGCCTTGTGTGGCTCATGTGTTCAACCTGCTTATCCAGCAATTTTTAAACCACTATCCCGGCCTACATGGCCTTCTGCAGAGGGCACGGTGTAATGCCTGCCTGGATCCACACACTCAGACGGGCTTTAAAGGATAGGCTAGAGGGAAGCCACTCAACAAAGCTGCACCCCTAGAACCCTGAAACCCTTTAACCCCTATACAGAGATTTCAAAATACACAGCGCCCAAGGTGATCAATACCTGTGGAAGGCTGCAGTCCGAGAGAGTAGTAGTCAGGCAGGGTCAAACCATGAATTGAGGAACAGGAACAGAATCGGATGGCCAGGACTTAATCAGAAAACAAGCAGAGGTGAAATGCGGATCGGGCAACGAGGTACATAAACAGCAGGCAGGAGACGTAGTCAGTAAACAAGCGGCAGTCAGCACACAAAATCACATGACAGACCTGGGCGGAACAGGAACCAGAAGTTCAGAACTATGTCTGGCAGTGGTCAGCAGACAGGAGGGGCATAAAAAAGGGTGTGGTGTCTTCCCATTGGTTGTAGCTGAATGATGGTACTTCAGCTGTGAGACAACCACCACCTACAGTCAGCCAGTGGTACTGCAGATCTCAAGGTAACACAACCCAGTGGATGAGCGGAACCTGCGGCCACCGGCGCCGCTGGCATCGACTCCTCTCCCATCACCAGCACTATCTACGAAAGGAACACGGTGTTACCTGGCGATCGGAGTACAAGTTGCTGGAGCGGACTCCAGTGCGGACATAACAGCCGTGTGCGACAATGATGCAAACCTGGGTGCGGCCCTTCACCAGGGCAATGTGACACACATGCCTTGTATGGCTCACATGTTGAACCTGGTTGTCCAGCAATTTTTAAACCACTATCCCGGCCTACATGGCCTTCTATAGAGGGCACGTTCGCTATGAGCTCACTTCCACCGTTCATACCCCGCAGCTGAACAACTTGCATCGCTCCAGAAGTCTTTCAGTCTGCCGGTTCACCGACTGAAATGCGATGTGCCGACACGCAGGAATTTGAATCTGCACATGTTGCAGCGTCTGTGGCAGCAACGGCGAGCCCTGATGCAATACGTAATGACGTATAGCCTGGGCTAATGAGATCCAGAGGTGGGGCAGATCACGCTGCTGGACTGGTCTCAGATCAAGGACCTATGTACCCTTCTTCACAGTTTACAAATGGTGACGAAGATGTTTAGCGCTGACGATGCCATTATCAGCATGACAATTCTGGTCATCTACATGCTGGAGCACACTGTAAACAGTATTCAGAGTCAGGGGGTGGGACAAGAGGAAGGGGAGGAAGTACAGGATGAGTCATATGCAGAAGGGATAACAATATCTACAAGGTCAAGATGGTCAGCAGCACCAAGGCAGCAGGCATGGGATGGTGGGGGAGAGGGATTAAAAATGGTGCATAGTAGCAGCCAAACTGTTGAGGAATATGCAGGAGCCCAGGAAGAAATGGAGGACGAACTGGCGATGGGCATGGAAGACTCAGTAGATGAGGGAGAGTTTGATCACATTTCTGTTGTGCGAGGTTGGGGGGAGAGGGTTGGTGAAGGAAGCATGATTCTCAACTCGCCGCCATCAACACAGCAAGGACTTGGTCCGCATGGATGCAAAAGACACATGAGCGCCTTCTTGCTGCACTACCTACAACATGACCCTCGGATTGTCCAAATTAGAAGTAATGCTGACTACTGGGTTGCCATACTGTTAAATCCCCGGTACAAGACAAAATTTGACAAAAAAAAGTCCTGCCATAGAAAGGGGCGCACGTATGCATCAGTATCAGCAGAAGCTGTTACGCAATCTTAGATCAGCTTTTCTCCAAATACCAGTGCTGCACAGAGTGAATCTCAATGCTTTGTCATGACTAGGAGGAAATGGTCTTTTACTTGTCCACATCTGAGGGACCGAGGGCTGGCTGCTGTGCAGAGACGGCGTTTAGTAGGGTGTCCCTGCAGAGTTGCAAATTTGGTCATATACAAAATGAGTGGAAAAAGGCCAGATGCTGGTGGAAAGGGGAACAGGTGTGTTGGAAAGGGGAAAATAGTTTGTGTCCGTGGGTTTGGTGGTTAAGCAACAGTAACATCTGCTGAAGAAATACCATCTGTTACGGGGGGACTGGCAAATTTTGATAAGGTGGTATATATCCCAATCGCAAGTCGGGGTCCACTGTGCTCCCAGATGGAAAAGGAGATGCTGGCAACCTGAAGGTTAGGCAGAGGATACAGAGTTGGGTGGCTCTGAAACTAATAGTAGCCTGAACCGAGTTAGACGACACTCGGATCTGGAGACTGTGAACCCTGTTAGCGTCACAGGGTCCACACATTCAGCCCAGGAACTCCCTGTTAACAACACAGGGGCCATTGGGTACGCTGTCCGTGAGTGTAGGGGGCACACCTGTGGACAGCAGGCGCAGCAGCAACAGCAGCCCAGTTAATGCCACTGTGCTGCACTAGCAGGACTGGTAGGACAGGAACTGGTCATAACCGTTCTGCGTTAGCAAGTGTGGTGGCGTCCTGCACTGATGCCCTATCCCTGCCTACCTCTGGCCTAAAGCCGCAATGGGTTCAACACATGGAGGTGTGCTCTGTCTGAGCATAATAGAAGACTGCGCACCTCCTTGTTGTCTCCAGCCCCTTTTATAACCTGGGTCTGCCTCAACCCAAGGTGGACCCCAATGCACCTCCAGGAGCCAATTACAGAGTGCCACGTCATCAGTGACATAACCAGCTGCCTATCCTGAACCGCCACTTTAATGATGACCTCAAGTCAGCCACGCCCCAAACACCTCACCAGTCATTGTCTTACGAACAATGATGAGGTGCCAAATCATAGGGGCGGGCCTCTGTGAGCCAGTCCGGAGTGGCCACATCATCAGGACTCCTGATGCCCTCTGGACTATCATGGACTGCCACCTCATGGGGTCATGGCCAGTGAGTTCCTTAACGGACCTAGCCTCTGATGCACCAAGTGCCTGAGCATGCTCAGTAGCCTGAACAACAGTCTCAGAAAACAGACTATCAGCTTCTGCATGCTCTGTAGGCACAACACAGGACTTAGACACAGCACGGAGTCCAAGTATCTTTGCAAAGAGGCTTTTCTCACTAAGTGTGGGAGCATACTCAGTAGCACAAACTGAGGACTTAGCCTCAGGAATGGCACAGTCATGCTGAGCATGCTCACTAGGAGAAAAACTGGACTTAGGCTGTGTCTGGGGTAAATCGGCACATGCATGCGCACTAGCCATCTCTCCACTCTTAGACGTGGAGGAGTAATCAGCCAGCTGGACGACCGGAGTCACGGCCAAAAATGGCAGCTGATGCCTGGGCGCAACTGGAACCGCAGCAGGTTGCTTGCGTCTACAGCGGCACCGATTCGTAATACCAACTACCAGCCAAAATAAGAGATGTACTTCTTCCCGTGGATAATCTGATATGATCTCTTTTTTCACAGACACGACCATCGCTACCGAATGCAGCATTTGCTTGGACCTGTCCCGCCCATTGCTAAGAGCAGTTCTACTATTCATATGTGAGGCCGTATGGCACATTTTATAAAAATATTTTAGTGTAGGACTGCCTCAAATGAGATTTGCCGTGACGTGGTGAGGCAGCTCAAGAAATTGCAATTTTTTGCCAAAATTCTCAAAATTTTTATAATACGTACAGTTTGGAATTTTTAGTGCTGAAGTGAAAATTTAGTGCTAGCTTTTTGTTTTTCTTCATTGAATTGGTCGGTGGCTGACCCCCCACCATGCTATGCACCCCAATTTGGGATGTATTCCATCTGTCTAGATTTTGGCGGTTGGTGACTGTTCACATTGTCATCAGGCTTTGTCCACAGGCTATTTACTTCATGCAGCATTTGATTGGACCTTTCCCGCCCACAGCCATGACTCAGTCATGGGTACGGGATTGAAATAGGCCAGGTGAGTGCTGCTAAGAGCAGTTCTACTATTCATATGTGAGGCCGTATGGCACATTTTATAAAAATATTTTAGTGTAGGACTGCCTCAAATGAGATTTGCCGTGACGTGGTGAGGCAGCTCAAGAAATTGCAATTTTTTGCCAAAAATCTCAAAATTTTTATAATAAGTACAGTTTGGAATATTTAGTGCTGAAGTGCACATTTAGTGCTGGCTTTTTGTTTTTCTTCAAATGTAGATGAGGCACCAAAAGAGCAGGTGCTTCAATGGATCTCAAGTGCTCCATCAAGTGGCCTCTCCTCCACCTCAACTTCAATATGCAAAATACTTCATTCTTCTGTGGTGTCAACCCAATCGAACTTGCTTCCTACCAGCTCTCAAGTTTCCACCAGCTCTGCTGAGTATGGGGTAACAGAGATGGTGGAGTCTGCAGAGCTGTTCAGTCACACTATAGCCTGGGAATCAGAGGTCTGCTCCAAAGCTGCAGTGAGTCCAGACAAGGAAATGATGTGCACTGATGCCCAGAAGCTTTGTGAGTCGGATCCAGGCCCCGATGAAGAAGGTTCTGAGCATAATGTACACCCTCATTCCCAAACTATAAATCCTCCTGGTGGAGACAATGGGGAACATGCTGATGAGACTCAGATACCTGATTGGAATGACAACTTTACAATTCCATCAGGGCAGGAAGAGGTTGGCTCAGAGGAGTAAAGACGAGGGGAGTGAAAACATACAGGGTGATGAGGTGATGATGAGGTTAGAGACCCCACTTACTGTCAAACCACAGTCAGCCAGTCAATGAGGTCAGCAGAGGAGGTGAAGGAGGATGCTACTGATGATGAGGATAGGTTGCGTCTTCCTGGACAGAGACAAAGTACAGGAAGCACGTCAACAACTGAATCCTCAGCCACAACTCTGCCTCTGAGAAGAAGTCGTGGTGGCTCTGCAGGTCGCATGGGCTGTAAACCTTGCCTAGCCTGGGGCTTATTTTACATCGCAAAAGATCACCCAAGTCATGTCATCTGTAAGATTTGTCAACAATCTCTAAGTAGAGGCCAAAAACTCACTACTTTGAGTACTTCATCCATGAACTGTCACATGGATATGAAGTGATAGCGTGAGGGTGTATTGATGAGCTTTATCCACTGTGAATGCAACATGCTCATTTGCCGTTCATTGTATGCATTCTTGCAGACTACCCACAAGGGGCTGCTGTTTTTTTGCATCTGCCTTTGACTGTTTGGTCACTATAGCAATAGCAAAATGGTCTTCGACTGTGGACTTGGAGACCGGAGGAGGTGCTGTCTGTGAACTGAAGGAAAAGCTAAAGGTGTGCGTTACAGCAAGGAGCCACTGCGGAAACACTTCGGTGGATTGTGAGGAGACTCGTGTTGGAGTTTGGTGAGGAGGACCGCAACGCCTGTGAGCAGCATCCTGTGCCAGAGACCGACATTCTTCCGCTGCTGTCCATACTGTTTACCGTGAGAGGATCGTAAACTCTGTATTTATGGCAACTGGACAACACAGTACCCGGGTACGGTAGGCTGGGCCCAGACAGTAATGCGTGCACGCAACACTTTGTTTTGTTAACAAAACACATATCTGTTCTGCTTAGGCCGACTATATAGACCAGGGGTTGGGAACCTTTTTTCTGTTGGGGGCCTTTTGGAAATTTCTACCAACCTTCGGGGGCCGCACAAAATTATCAATGTCTAAATGACTCTGCTATATTGGGTGAAACAATTAATTAACTGGGGGCTGGGGGCACAGGCACCACACGCGGGGCTGGGGGCACAGGCACCTCATGCGGGGCTGGGGGCACAGGCACCACACGCGGGGCTGGGGGCACAGGCACCACACGCGGGGCTGGGGGCACAGGCACCACATGCAGGGCTGGGGGCACAGGCACCACACGCGGGGCTGAGGGCACAGGCACCACACGCGGGGCTGGGGGCACAGGCACCACACGCGGGGCTGGGGGCACAGGCACCACACGCGGGGCTGGGGGCACAGGCACCACACGCGGGGCTGGGGTCACAGGCACCAATCACGGGGCTGGGGGCACAGGCACCACACGCGGGGCTGGGGCACAGGCACTACACGCGGGGCTGGGGGCACAGGCACAACACGCGGGGCTGGGGGCACAGGCACCACACGCGGGGCTGAGGGCACAGGCACCACACGCGGGGCTGGGGGCACAGGCACCACACGCGGGGCTGGGGGCACAGGCACCACACGCGGGGCTGGGGGCACAGACACCACACGGAGGTTGCACTGCACACAGGACTGGGGGCTGGGCTGCACACAGGACTGGGTGATGGGCAGCACACAGGACTGGGTGATGGGCAGCACACAGGACTGGGTGATGGGCAGCACACAGGACTGGGTGATGGGCAGCACACAGGACTGGGTGATGGGCAGCACATAGGACTGGGGGGGCTGCACACAGGACTGGGTGATGGGCAGCACATAGGACTGGGGGGGCTGCACATAGGACTGGGGGGGCTGCACACAGGACTGGGTGATGGGCAGCACATAGGACTGGGGGGCTGCACATAGGACTGGGGGGGCTGCACACAGGACTGGGTGATGGGCAGCACATAGGACTGGGGGGGCTGCACACAGGACTGGGTGATGGGCAGCACATAGGACTGGGGGGGCTGCACACAGGTCTGGGTGATGGGCAGCACATAGGACTGGGGGGCTGCAAACAGGACTGGGTGATGGGCAGCACATAGGACTGGGGGGGCTGCACACAGGACTGGGGGGGCTGCACACAGGATTGTGTGGGGGTGCACACAGGACATTGGGGGGCTGCACACAGGACTGGGGGAGGGGTGCACACAGGACTGGGTGATGGGCTGCACATAGGACTGGGGTGGCTGCACACAGGATTGTGTGGGGGTGCACATAGGACTGGGGGGCTGCACACAGGATTGTGTGGGGGTGCACACAGGACATTGGGGGGCTGCACACAGGACTGGGGGAGGGGTGCACACAGGACATTGGGGGGCTGCACACAGGACTGGGGGAGGGGTGCACACAGGACTGGGGGAGGGGTGCACACAGGACATTGGGGGGCACACTGTGCTGAGAGTTTCATGCAACTCTGGGGGAGAGGGTTTACAGAACTGGGGTTTAGGCACAAAGCATTGGGCAGGGCACATAGCAGCAGAGGGTCGGCGCTGGACTCACATTAGCATTGCATTCACATCACCGGAGTGCAGGAGCCGGACACACTGCATCAGAAGGAGAAGGCGGGCACTGATCTCCGGAGGGCAGGGGGCGTGCACACAACGCTGGAAGCTGTGAGGCTGCTGTGGACCCGCCCACAAAGTAAGCACTGGCCGACGGGAGAACACATTGCAGCACAAACAGCAATGTGTGGATTTAAAGGGCTGGCGGCAGCTAGACCGCGGTGACAGCACAAGCACTGCCTCCCCCCGGGAATCTGCCCGGGGGCCGCTGATATAGACAATAAGACTTGCTGCCTCTGCTCTGTCAATTTGTCAGTTACAGTTAAAATCCTAGAGGGACAGCAACACATATTTGCATTGACTGTTGCTTTACACGATTTCCAGGACTGTGTTGTTGAGCTGTGTGGTTTGACTTACCATTGTTATCATCTGCCTTATCTGTGAGGCTTCACCTAAGAAGGGTATTCAGGGGGGTTAATGGGTTTTGTCTATGTTTAGGTAGATAAGTTGTAAGCTCTTGTGATGCGCCACTGGTAAGTCGTGTTCGCACACACACAGACACAGACACACACACAATTACTAATGCTACGCAGAGGGATTACCAGGTAGTAGGCAACTGTTTAGACAGTCTTTTGGTTAGGCAAAGGTTGGTGAGAAGGGGGTATAAATCGCCATTATGAGTGTCACAGCCTAGAGGTGTAGGCTTTTAGACTTGTGAATAGATTGTTCTATTCTTTCAGTTTTATGCATGGTTGTTATTGTTTGTTTTGGTAAAGTTAAACAATCATTTATCAACCCAACTGCCTAGAGTCCTTTTCCTAGTGCGTGGTTTTGCTGCATACTGGGGAGCCCACCCTGTACTCAACTTTAAATGAAGCATAAGTCGCAATGGGAAGTTCACTGTGCTACAATGCCTAGAGGGGCTGTGCAACCACTGTCTGCCCCATCAATGGCATCTGCGTGCTCTTCCTCCTCTGTGACTGTGGAGACAGCAGTCACACATGCTTTTTGACGCTGACCTTCCGCCCCTTTACCCGCAACAGGCAGTGTGATTGGCAGGTCGTCAGTTGTTTTTGAAGTGGAAACAGCTGCTGGTGTCAGACATCGAGAGAACCACCTTTGGATGAAGGCAACATTATATCCACGCCTGCACCTTCCTCACAGATTGGCTGGACTACCTGCAGTTAAAAATTGCGTAGCAAAAATGGAGAGGTGTGTAGAACGCACAGGTGCTGTAGCTAGCTTGACAGGAGAGGAACCCTAAGTTAGTATCCCAGACAATTTTAGTATGCCCCTAAAAGTGTCAGCACTGTTTGCAATTAAAATTGCGTAGCAAAAATGGAGAGGTGTGTAGAATGCACAGGTGCTGTAGCTAGCTTGACAGGAGAGGAACCCTAAGTTAGTATCCCAGACAATTTTAGTATGTCCCTAAAAGTGTCAGCACTGTTTGCAATTAAAATTGCGTAGCAAAAATGGACAGGTGTGTAGAATGCACAGGTGTGTAGCTAGCTTGACAGGAGAGGAACCCCAAGTTAGTATCCCAGACAATTTTAGTATGCTCCTAAAAGTGTCAGCACTGTTTGCAATTAAAATATGTAGCAGCGGGTGCAGGAGCGGTGACTGTCACCCACCAGCAACAGAGAGATAATGGCGGCGACGGGGAAAATGGCCGGGTCTTATAGAGCAAAGACATGTGACATGCACAGCCTATGACACATGCCATTGCTTGTCTGGCAAAAATCCACTTTGCTGTGTGTGTGTCTGTGATTGGCTGACAGCCTGCCCCGCCCCACTGTACGCGCGGTTATTAAAAAAAAAAAAAATGTCGATCGCCATTCTTTCAGCACTCTGCAGCAGCACTGATCTAAACCCCGTCCCCCCCCGCACACTATATGCTGAATTTTGATAATATCATGATTCACAGTGACTCACAGTATTGCAGTGAAAAGCCAGCTAGTAACTAGCTACACTTTTTGGTGATCGAGCCCTTATCGAATGGTAACTCGAACTGCCGAACTTGAAGCAAATTGTTCAAGTTTGTCCAACGACTCTAACACCCCCCAAATTTACTTGAATTTGAAATTGGCGAACCGTTCGAATCGAACATCGCTCAACTCTAGTGGTGAGTGTGTGTATGATCTGATGTGTGATTGTGTTAGCGATGTGATGTGTGTGTATGAGTATGAGAGTGAGTGTGCAATCTGATGTGTGTGTGCGGTCTGATGTATGTGAGTGTGTTGGCCAGAAGTAGGGTAGGACGGCGTGCAGCAGGGGATTGAGGCTAGTTGCCTGGAACCCGTCAAGGAGGACGGTCAGTAGCCTGGTCCTATCACCGGTCCGGGACCAAAGGCACGTCGGGGTACACAGACCCTAGGTCGGGGAGAAGCTTCAGGTGACCCGGCAATTAACCTGCGGAGGATAGGGCCTTTATGGACTGTTCCCACCAAGCTCAGAGATCGGGGCACTAGTGCAATGAGGGGGATAGGGCTTTCCTAGCAAGCAACCCACTGAAATCTCAAGCGTGAGCTCCTGAGAGCAGGCTCAGTCACTTAGCCATAGTGGGGAGCGAGGCCCGGAAAGCTCCAAGCTACCGGGCCACAACGGACAATCTAAATTGTGTTCAAGGAGACAGGGCAGGGGACGGGACCCGGACAAGCTCCCCTTGAGAGGCAACGGCAGTCAGAGACTTGGTTTACCCTGTTGTCAGCGTCTGCTTCATTGCTAAGTGAGTACCCGACTGACCCCTGCACTGCGTTCCCGCATCACCATCCAGAGTCCCGGGGCCTACCCCTAACCGTGGAGGGTAACATCATCTTGCTGCCCCACTCCATTACCCCGGGTACTCCTAATGGCAGTGGTGGTACTCCCAATTACTGTACACCATGGGTGGCATCATGAACTATACCAAATCCACTGTAAATACTCCCTTTTCCATTTGAGTGTGGCCCCTAGCCCCCGGGTCCGGAGACCCTCGAGCCACGAGTAATCACCACCCCGGATCCGAGCGGTTCGATCCGCTGCAGATCTTGTTTTTGGAAACACACAATAGTAAAGATGATCAAATCTTCTGAAATTTAAATTCAACAGGTTCAACACATTTTTGAAAAAAATTCAATTGCGGCAAATTTGGAAGCATACAATTTTTCAAAATGTCTTGTTCTACTGAAGCATTAAGATTGCCCTTCACTGGAACCAAGTGTTCTAGGCCAACCACTAAATGCCAAGTTCATGGCATTATCTCTCCTCCACCAAAGACTACAGTTGGCACAATGCAGTCAGGCAGTTAACATTATCCTGGCATGTGCCATGCCTAGACTCATCCATCAACCTGCCAAATAGAGAAACCTAATTATTTGTCATTCCACAAAATGTTTCCACTGCTCCGAAATTCAGTGACATTGTGCCTTAGTCAATGAAACCCATTTCATGATACTTGCAGGGCACAGTTTTTGTGCTCATGTTAAAAGGGTTGGAACTTTTTTGCACTATATTCTTTAGCACTCTCCAAGCCGACTCTTAAGGCCGCTTTACACGATACGATATATCTAACGATATCTCGTCGGGGTCACGTCGTTAGTGATGCACATCCGACTTGTTTGACATATCGTAGCGTGTAACACAAATGAGCGACTCTGAATGAGCAAAAATACTCACCTTATCGTTGCTCGTTGACACGTCGCTCATTTTCAAAAAATCAAACTTCCTTCTTTGCTCCGGTTGTTCATCGTTCCCGAGGCAGCACACTTCGCTCTGTGTGACATGAACTGCAGCTTACCTGCGTCCCGCCGGCAATGCGGAAGGAAGGAGGTGGGCGGGATGTTTACGTCCCACTCATCTCCGCCCCTCTGCTTCTATTGGGTTGCCACTGTGTGATGTCGCTGTGACGTCGAACGTCCCTCCCCCTTCAGAATGACCCAGTTTTTCACAAGTGTTTATATAGCCAGCCAAAATGACTAAGTACTGGATTTTATACACCTGTTCCAATAGGCAATCTTGGAAGATGATAATACTTGTCCAGTATAATAATTTTGCGTTTCAGGAATGTTCAACCATCCATTTATCACATATATTATAAACTCCAAGAATAGCAAATGCAATATATGATAATCTCTATAGACACTGCAGTTGTGGCACAGGAAGAATTCAACATTATTAATAAATAATGCAAGAGACATTAGATTAATACTGAAAAAATATGGAAACATGTATGAAGCACGGAATTAATAATGAAAAAAGAGTAAAAATGTCAGTTATTAAGAAAGAAATATAGCCATCATTACTGATATCAATTTCTATCAAGCCTATGGCATAAATCATAATACCGACCTTTATACTACGTATCACAGTTTTGCTATACATGTGCAATTTGCATGTAAACATGTACGGTACTTTCTAAATTCTGTGTACTCAAGGGAAGAAACTTGTTGACATAAATTTTACATGGTTAGATATCAGATATATAACATACACTGATGATCAACAGGATAACAATATTTTGAACTTTTGACTTTCAGGCTCCATATAGTTATGCAGGTTCTTGTCATGTCATTGCATTGTTACTGTTTTGTTACTAAATATCTGAATTTTAATTTTTATTATTTTAAATCCACCTTTGGCTTTCATCACTTCCTGACTCCTTCTGAGCATGCTCTCTATGAGATTCAAACATGTCTTGACCGAAGTCTGATCCCAGGTCTTTTCTACAACGTTGGTACATACTGATTTCAACTCACTTGGGTATGTATAGAGCTTTTTCTTGAACTTTACCCATACATTTTATTGGGCTGAGGTTTGAGGACTGTGGGGGCAATGCAGGGCCTCTACTTCATTGTCAAATAACCATTTCTTCCCCACTCTTGACATATGATTTAGGTCATTGTAATGCTGTAACAGAATGTCTTTTTCATACCCATAGTACTTGAGTGTACGAAGTAACTCGTCTTATAGGGTACTCACATATAGCTCATGATTGAGCCTACCATCGATCCTGATCAAGTACCCAATGTCAGTTCCTTAAATTTCTAAATCCATTAACTCATTTAACAATTGTTTCTTCAAAATGCATTTCCACCCATCAGAGCCCAGTCTATTGACTTTTGTCTCATCTCTCCAAATCACCCACTTCGAATCTTCTACTGTGGACATTCAAACCATTTTGCAAACTTAAGCCAATGCCTTTTATGATGATATGGAAGTCAAGGCTTTTTCAAGTTATTTAAGGCCACCATTCCATACTTGTGTAACGTGCATCTCATGGTGCTTGCAAGGATGTCTGTGATCTCACTATTATGTAGCATGGGAGCTGCCTCCACTGCCGTGTTCATTGCTTGAGAACTGATAGACCTTGTGATGAGCCGATTTATTGACTATAGTATTTTGCCTGGATGTCCAACTCTTGGATTTTGAATGAATGGATGGACTTCATTTTGTGTTCTCCAGCTATCATTGCACTCACATGATGCAGTTTGTCAATTTTCTTAGCCGAGATACCGCTATCAATGAGCTGGAGGATCCTGTTCTCTTTTTTTGGGAAATCTTCTTCCTGTCTGCTCCTTGATTTCAGGAATCAATGTTGATTATCAACCATGGGATATAAAAGCAAGGATATTTGCTTTGGTATCAGAGCTGTGCCACCACATTAAGGCTATGTGCGCACGTTGCGTAAATACATGCAGTTACGCTGCGCTTTGTAGCACAGCGTAACTGCATGCGTCCTGCGTCCCCTGCACAGTCTATGTAGATTGTGCAGGGGCCGTGCGCACGTGGCGTTTTAGAGCGCAGCGCTTCGGCTACTGCCGAAGCGCTGCGTAAAAAGAAGTGACATGTCACTTCTTCCGTGCGCTTTGCCGGCAGCTCCTGCTCTGTCTATGGGAGGAGCTGCAGGCAGAGCGCATGGAATCGGCTTCACTACGGACATTTCTGCAGCGATTTAAAGCGCACATGTGCTCTTCAGATCGCTGCAGAAATTTCTGCAGTGAACTGTACGCAACGTGCGCACATAGCCTAAGGGTAAGTTTACACACTGCGTTTTTTTGACGCTGCGTTTTTGTGCGTTTTTTGCGCACCCACAGCAAAAAAACGGATAAAAACACATGCGTTTTTACCACATTTTGGTGCGTTTTTTGCTGCATTTTGCTGCGTTTTTGCTCACTGCCTTTTTAAGCATTTTTTTATCCGTGAACAATGCCATTAAAGATTGTTGAAAAAAAAAAAAAAAGGTCTGATGTCATTTCCTTCTTCAATATGTTCTTCATTCTCCACTAGTGTATGCAGGAGAGCAGACAGCTGCAGAACTACAAGGCTCAGCATCTTCCATCCAAGACTGTATGTAGGAGTTTTTTGCCCCCCAAAAAAATGACGTGGGCTTCGCCATATTTTTGTATGCTAGCCAGGTACAGCAGACAGGTACGGGCTGCCCCCAACTCCCAGCTGCCTATTTGTACCCGGCTGGGAACCAAAAACATAGGGAAGCCCTTTTTTTTTTTTTTTAAATATTTCATGAATTTCATGAAACAATTAAAAAAAAAATGATGTGGGCTTCGGCCAATTTTTGTTTCCAGCCAGGTACAACTAGGCAGCTGGGGATTGGAATCCATAGTGCAGAGTGCCCAAGCTTTCTGGGCACCCCCACTGCGAATTGCAGTCCGCAGCCACCCCAGAAAATGGCACTTTCATAGAAGCGCCATCTTCTGGCGCTGTATCCAACTCTTCCAGCTGCCCTGATGCCGGTTGGCTCGCTGTGTAATGATGGGGTTAGGGCTAGCTGTATATTATAAGCTGGCCCTAAGCCCAAAATTCATGGTGTCACGCCAATATTAGACATGGCCACCATGAATTTCTAGTATAGATAAAAAATAACACAATACACAGAAAAATATTTTTATTAGAAATAAAACACAACACAATTAGTGACTCCATCTTTATTGAAATAAAGAAGCCCCCTCCGCAGTAATCCTGGGTCAAGGGTCCCGCGCCGTCCAATCCGGATCCAATATCATCTCATCTGTTTGCTGGAAGGCATACCGATCAGATGATGTGTCAGGTTCAAGGACGTGAATCACATCACACATCAGCTGATTGTGAAAATGCCGTTTATACAATCAGCTGATGCATCAGTGCAAAAAAAAATAAATAAATACTCACTTATGTTCAGACTCCCATCCGATCGCTGCAGGACCTGGCGGTAATCAGTGATGCGGTCTCCTGACGGCATCAGCTGATAGTTTAAGCCGGGCGGTAAAAAGCCGGCCTAACCGTGAGACTTACGATCAGCTGATGCGTCAGGTGCCACATCAGGTGATCACCACCAGGTCCTGCAGCTATCAGACGTGTCCCAGGATTCTGCACACAGCCGGAGTGGGTGTAGCGGTAATGGGAGAGGAGCTAAGAGCGGACATGGCACCAGGAGTCTACAGACAGGTGAGTATGACATTTGTTTTTTCTACTGTTCACTTTTAATTTCGCAGCTGCTTCCACTTCCCGCCCTGACATGGCGCCGCACGGGAGCGGACATAGTGCCGGACAGGAGGTGGAAGTGTCGCGGGCGGAGGAGGGGACGCCGCGCTCTCCCACCGCTGCTCGGGTCCGGCTGCCGCGGCTGCTGCGGCCTGCTGCTGCTCGGTGGCTCGAGCGATGAGCCGGATCCCGGGGACTCTAGCGGCGCTCCTCGCCCATGAGTGAAAGGGGGTTGTTGGGTGTAGGGATTGTTTATTGTCCGTGACGCCACCCACGGTTGTGGTGATTTGTAGCACCACCGCTGCTCAATATGGGGATCCCGGGAGTGGTGATGCGGAGCAGCCAGTTGTTGTGTTGCCCCTCCGTGGGTAGGGGTTGGTGATCCCGGGGCCCAGTGATGGTGTGGAAGGTGCAGGGTCTGGTGGGCGCAGGGACGCGGGGGCAGCGCTGTGCCTTCCGGCACTGTGGTACTCACTCAGCCTGAGACGATGACACAGTTTTTAGTAAAACACTCGGCTGGATGGACGGGTACCCCCAGACGGCTGCGGTTGTTGTTTCTCCCCTGACCCAGTTTGATGGTGTAAGTCCTTTCTTCCACCTCCGTGCACCCCTCTCCTGCACTCCGGCTTCCAGCTGGCTCCCCGACTCCGTACCGGGGGGGCCACTGCCCAGCCCCGGCTACCTGCGGTTCCACCAGCTGTCTCTCCGGCTCCCTGCAGACGGCACCTAGCGTCTGCCGGACTCTCTGTACGAGGCCCTAGGCTCCAACCTAGGCCCCTGGCTCTGTCTGCCTCTCTGCAGACCTTCACTCTTCCTCTCCTAGGACTAGACTGGGCTTGTTTCCTGCCTCAGGTCAGCTCACTCCAGGGTGGGCGTCTCCATCTCCTCACTCCGCCCACCTGGTGTGTCAGCCCGAGGCAGAAAGCAGGTCACTTTGGGGATGTCTGCTGTGAACTGCTGGGGGTGGGGGTGTGTGTGTGTTGTTACCTGTGTCCCCTGGCTTGTCCAGGGTGACACATTCCCCCTTAGCAAAATGCAGACCGTCCTCGGGCTGCCCGTCCATCACCGGTTTTATTTTTCTTTTAAACTGCAAAAGATCAAAACATTAACACAAGCATTTTCAACCCTCCCAAAACGGGATGCACATTACTTTAACGTTGCTTTAACAGTCCAACACTTTTAATAATAACAGGGTAACGGGTCCTTCAGTCACCCACCCAAATAACCTAGCCTTGGTGCTGCCCCTAAAGCCCAGGCAGCACCCCTTGACCCCAGTCCAGAAACGGCTCCAGATTGGTCAACGGGACCGGTACTTCGCTGCCGTTGCGGCCGGGCGGACTGCCGGAGCCGTCGTCATCTCCGTCGCGGCCGGGCGGACTGCCGGGGCCGGTGGCAGGGTGGTGACAAAGGTGAGGCCTGGGGACCCCAGGTCTGGGTCCTCCCCCACAGACGCTGCGGGCGCCGCTACCGGTAACAGGGGTAACGGGTCGGTGCATCACTGCGGCGGCCTCTTCCAGGAACCAAATGCTGGCAGAGTCCTGGCGTCCCCACTTCCACAGCCGCGGTTCACATGCGGCCGGATGCCATCCCGTCCCCCTTAGCTTCTTTTTAGCACTTCCTGCTTCAGGGGGCGGGGCTCCACTTTCGCGCCTTTCCTGCTCGGGGAAGACGCTCGAGCGGGAAATTTTCGCGCCAAAGATGGCGGTTTTACAAACTTTTCGGCCGGACACCTCCGGCGGTCACAAGGCGCACCTCTACCCAACGGCAGAGCGGTAAGATCCTGTTCGTGACGCCAAGTTGTCGCGGGCGGAGGAGGGGACGCCGTGCTCTCCCACCGCTGCTCGGGTCCGGCTGCCGCGGCTGCTGCGGCCTGCTGCTGCTCGGTGGCTCGAGCAATGAGCCGGATCCCGAGGACTCTAGCGGCGCTCCTCGCCCGTGAGTGAAAGGGGGTTGTTGGGTGTGGGGATTGTTTATTGTCCGTGACGCCACCCACGGTTGTGGTGATTTGTAGCACCACTGCTGTTCAATATGGGGATCCCGGGAGTGGTGATGCGGAGCAGCCAGTTGTTGTGTTGCCCCTCCGTGGGTAGGGGTTGGTGATCCCGGGGCCCAGTGATGGTGTGGAAGGTGCAGGGCCTGGTGGGCGCAGGGACGCGGGGGCAGCGCTGTGCCTTCCGGCACTGTGGTACTCACTCAGCCTGAGACGATGACACAGTTTTTAGTAAAACACTCGGCTGGATGGACGGGTACCCCCAGACGGCTGCGGTTGTTGTTTCTCCCCTGACCCAGTTTGATGGTGTAAGTCCTTTCTTCCACCTCCGTGCACCCTTCTCCTGCACTCCGGCTTCCAGCTGGCTCCCCGACTCCGTACCGGGGGGCCACTGCCCAGCCCCGGCTACCTGCGGTTCCACCAGCTGTCTCCCCGGCTCCCTGCAGACGGCACCTAGCGTCTGCCGGACTCTCTGCACGAGGCCCTAGCCTCCAACCTAGGCCCCTGGCTCTGTCTGCCTCTCTGCAGACCTTCACTCTTCCTCTCCTAGGACTAGACTGGGCTTGTTTCCTGCCTCAGGTCAGCTCACTCCAGGGTGGGCGTCTCCATCTCCTCACTCCGCCGACCTGGTGTGTCAGCCCGAGGCAGAAAGCAGGTCACTTTGGGGATGTCTGCTGTGAACTGCTGGGGGTGGGTGTGTGTGTGTGTTGTTACCTGTGTCCCCTGGCTTGTCCAGGGCGACACAGAAGCAGTGGTGGGGGTACCGGGAGGATTCACGCTTCTGTGTTTACCAACAGAAGGAATCCTCTTTCTGTATATGTCACTTTACTACCCACCCCTTGCGTTTATAGCTGTGTTTTTAGTCATAGAAACGCACTAAAATGCAGCTATATTTGCAATTTGCATTTTTAATTGCATTTTTGAACATCTCATTGAACTCAATGAGTAATAAAATACAGAGGAATAAACGGGTATATGCCGCGCTTAAAAACCACTAAGGTGGAAATAATGTGAAATTTCTCTTTTATTTACAGCATTCCTACGCGTTTCAGAGACAAAAGACCGTCTCCTTCTTCAGGGAAAAAAGAAATCCTATTTTTTCAGATTTTGTGTTATACCTTGCCTGATGAAGAGACCTGAGTAGTCTCGAAAGCTTGCAATTATTACCATCTTCTCAGTTAGCCATTAAAAGGTATCAACCACTGAGGACTCTCAGTTCTTTTACACTGAACTGCAGCAAAATTTATGGCCACAACAGTTTGCCCCCTGCCATAGAGATAGTTCTGTTTTATATAACTTGTTTTTTTTTTTTTGTTTTTTTTTTTTTACTGCACTTTTCTATGTCCTGTTGTGTATAAATATGTGACTCTTCAGATTTTGTGTTATACCATGCCTGATGAAGAGACCTGAGTAGTCTCGAAAGCTTGCAATTATTACCATCTTTTCAGTTAGCCATTAAAAGGTATCAACCACTGAGGACTCTCAGTTCTTTTAAACAATTTTTTTTATCTCTACTGGCTAACACGGTACAAAGATATATTTTACTTGTAAATAAAAGAGAAATTTCACATTATTTCCACCTCAGTGGTTTTTAAGCGCGGCATATACCCGTTTATTCCTCTGTATTTTATTACATTTTATATTGTGCATACGGGGCCGCTGCTTGAACCGCACGGACACTCACATGCTTTTGAAGGAGTTATGACTGGCACAACCCTATCAGGTGAGTGTCACTGTTCCTTTCCTATCACCACTTGTTATATCGGGTAAGACCCTATTGCGCCCTTTTGTCTCCCCACCTCTAGTTTCTGCTGAACTCAATGAGTGGAAAACGCAAAAATAATTGACATGCTGGGTTTTTGTGGGCACCACAAAAACGCAGTTAAAAAAAACGCTGTGTGCAGACAGCAAAGATGAAAACTCATACACTTTGCTTGGGAAGCAAAGTCATGCAGTTTTCTGAGCAAAAACGCACCCGAAAAACGCACAAAAACGCCACGAAAAATGCACTGTGCGCACATAGCCTAAAGCCCACTTTACACGTTGCAATTAGTTGTACAATCGCATTTGCGATGTGACACGCCCAGGTTGCATACGGGATCTATGAGATTTCACGTTGGTCGTTCATTTGCTGTCACACGAGCGTTAGTAGTCTATGTTAAATTGGTCAATTGTGTGTGCGATCCTTTAGATCATGTGTTCTATGACGTATGCATTGGGCACCTTTTTTTTTTTTTTTATTTATTGACTTGCCAAGCGTGTGTAATGCGTGTGTAATGTGGGATGCGTTTTTACTATGTCATCTGCCATTCAGCTCTGCTACACGGCCGCTAACAGCAGACACAGACAGCCATGTAGCAGAGCTGAATGGCAGATGACAGCAGACACAGAAAGAGCCGCACTGTCAGAATGAACTCGGGTGAACTTCACCCGACTTCATTGTGATGCTGCGGCTCTGTCTGTGTCGCGTCCTGATTAGCGGTCACCAGTGAAGACTCACCGGTGACCGCTAATCTCCTGAGTAACTGAAGTTAGCAGCCCTCTCTCATACTCACCAATCCCCGATCCCCGGCGCTGCATGGCATTCACACTGCTGAGGCAGCTTTTACTGTTTTGAAAAAGCCGGCCGCCCATTAAACAATTTCGTATTCCCTGCTTTCCCCGCCCACCGGCGCCTATGATTGGTTACAGTGAGACACGCCCCCACTCTGATTGACAGGTGTCACACTGCACCCAATCACAGCAGCCGGTGGGCGTGTCTATACTGTGTAGTGAAATAAATAATTAAATAATTAAAAAAAACGGCGTGCGGTTCCCCCCAATTTTAAAACCAGCCAGATAAAGCCATACGGCTGCAGGCTGGTATTCTCAGGATGGGGAGCTCCACGTTATGGGGAGCCCCCCACCCTAACAATATCAGCCAACAGCCGCCCAGAATTGCCGCATACATTATATGCGACAGTTCTGGGGCTGTACCCGGCTCTTCCCGATTTACCCTGGTGCGTTGGCAAATCGGGGTAATAAGGAGTTATTGGCAGCCCATAGCTGCCAATAAGTCCTAGATTAATCATGTCAGGCGTCTATGAGACACCCTCCATGATTAATCTGTAAATTACAGTAAATAAACACACACACCAGAAAAAAATCCTTTATTAGAAATAAAAACACACACATATACCCTGGTTCACCACTTTAATCATCCCCGAAAAAGCCCTCCTTGTCCGGCGTAATCCAGGATGATCCAGCGTTGCATCCACCGCAGCTGCATGGAGGTGACCGGAGCTGCAGCACACACAGCCGCTCCGGTCACCTCCACACAGCAAATGAAGACAGCCGTGCGATCAGCTGAGCTGTCACTGAGGTTACCCGCGGCCACCGCTGCATCCACCGGTGGCCGCGGGTAACCTCAGTGACAGCAGCTGATCGCGCGGCTGTCTTCATTTGCTGTGTGGAGGTGACCGGAGCGGCTGTGTGTGCTGCAGCTCCGGTCACCTCCATGCAGCTGCGGTGGATGCAACGCTGGATCATCCTGGATTACGCCGGACAAGGAGGGCTTTTTCGGGGATGATTAAAGTGGTGAACCAGGGTATATGTGTGTGTTTTTATTTCTAATAAAGGATTTTTTTCTGGTGTGTGTGTTTATTTACTGTAATTTACAGATTAATCATGGAGGGTGTCTCATAGACGCCTGACATGATTAATCTAGGACTTATTGGCAGCTATGGGCTGCCAATAACTCCTTATTACCCCGATTTGCCAACGCACCAGGGTAAATCGGGAAGAGCCGGGTACAGCCCCAGAACTGTCGCATATAATGTATGCGGCAATTCTGGGCGGCTGTTGGCTGATATTGTTAGGGTGGGGGGCTCCCCATAACGTGGAGCTCCCCATCCTGAGAATACCAGCCTGCAGCCGTATGGCTTTATCTGGCTGGTTTTAAAATTGGGGGGAACCGCACGCCGTTTTTTTTAATTATTTAATTATTTATTTCACTACACAGTATAGACACGCCCACCGGCTGCTGTGATTGGGTGCAGTGTGACACCTGTCACTCAGAGTGGGGGCGTGTCTCACTGTAACCAATCATAGGCGCCGGTGGGCGGGGAAAGCAGGGAATACGAAATTGTTTAATGGGCGGCCGGCTTTTTCAAAACAGTAAAAGCCGCCTCAGCAGTGTGAATGCCGTGCAGCGCCGGGGATCGGGGATCGGTGAGTATATGAGAGAGGGGGATAGACTGACATGGACAGAGAGTGAGGGACAGAGATAGTGACGGACTGACATAGATTAGTGAATGACAGACATTGTGAGGCGCTTCAGAACGCAGCTTTTCAGCTGCGCTCTGAAGCAGACCTTTTTTACGCTGCGGTGCAGAGCGCACACCTGCGCACATAGCATCAGACATCAAAATCGTATGAGGGATGTCACACGTTACAATTCACTAGGTTCTTGCAACAAAACGCTCAATTCTAGAGAATGATACGATGTGTTTGCGATCAACGGTTTTGCGTTCAATCCTGATCGCATGTAGCTGTCACACGCAGATACGTCACAAACGATGCCGGATGTGCGTCACTTACAACTTGACCCCAACGACGGATTGTGAGATATATTGAAGCGTGTGTAGCGGGCTTAAGTCTTCTGAAGAAGATTTGTGAAATGCACTTCAGGGGGTTATTTCGTGGTGGTCTTCACTGTTCATGGTAATGAATGTACTTTTGTACTAACTGGTTATACCGTGTTTCCCTGAAAATAAGCCTTACCCTGAAAATAAGTCCTAGCAGGAATTTTCAGCCTTTTCAGAATAAGGCTTAAGTACAAACCCTACCCTATGCTAGCTGACTGTCAGATCTCCGCCAGAACCTGCCTCTGCGACGTCTGCTTCTGTCATCAGGCGTCACCATATTCACTCTGTGAGTGATGCTTGTAATGGAAGAGATGTCAGTACCTGAATAAGTCTGATTTTGATCTCCTGCTTAGTATTGGTGTTTTCCTGTTTGACGTCAGCTTGTTATTTAACGCTTATCCTTCCTGATGATATTGTACCTTGCGAATCCTGATTTTGTCATTTACGTAACTTTCCAGCACAGAGCCTGCTTGGCGACTATTTCTACCTATGTGTCACAACTCCAGATGGCAGTTTTTCCTTGGGTAGCATCCATTGGACCCTGTTGTAAAATCAGATTCCTGGATACGGGTTAAAGGGTGTCAGGGTTTCTCTGGATTCTACCAGATGGAGTGGCTTGTGCCAAGTCTGTCCGAGGTAACCATAAGTCTGATCAAAAGACCACTCTGCACTCCCTGCAGTCAAGGCCTCATTCATACGTCCCTGAAAAACACGTACGTTTTTCACGGACGTGTCAGAGGTGCGTATTGCCCTCGGTGTGCTGTGTGCATGGCCTACGTGTGTTCTCCGTGTGTTTTCCGTGATAACACACAGAGAACGGGAACTTTCTACTCACCTGTCCCTGGCGTCGCTGTCCGTTGGGCTGATCTTCGGTCTCCGGTCCTGCTGACTTCCTGCTGCTGCTGCTTCCGGCCGCAGTGAAGTGAATATTCAATTAGCATAATGAGCGGCGGTCGGCAGCAAGTGACAGCAGTGGCAGAGACAGGAGGGCTGGAGAAGGTGAGTAATGTTTTGGTTTTTTTCTCGCAGACATATGAATTTTCTCCGGTGGGTGTCACATGGAACACATCCGTGTGGTCCGTGTTTGTTATGTGTGACACGTTTGCGTTCTGTGTGACAACCGTGATGCCGGAGAAAAACGGACATGGCGTGAGAAACACGCGGACATATATAAGTACGGAATGGACACACCTTCCGTTCAAAAATACTTACGTGTGTCCAATACACTAGGAATACATAGGTCCACGTGTGTACGTGTCTCCGGTATGCAAACTGCAACACCGGAGGCACGTACGTGTGAAAGAGGCCTAACAAACAGTTAATATATACCAGTTGATTGCAGACTACAAATTAGGTTCTCACCAAAGAATTCTAAATAATGCATTGGAGTGTGAAAAAATGTATTTGTCTGAAATCATATTTTTATTTATGCAGTTTTTCGAAGCAAAAAGCAGAAGTAGATCCACAAAAGGTGTTAATGAAAGAAATAGCCTCAGATTCGTCAAAGCTTTTACAAAAGAAGAATGCAGAAAGACTTTGAAAACTTCCTAACTTTATGAGCAACTCAGTGTCATGCCGATTTGAAGCCACTCCTCCAAAATAGGTGAAGATAAGAAAGAGCCTGGCATTTCTTCCACCGGAAATGCCAATCCAGGAGTAGTATTTCTGGCAAGGCACATGCCACAGAGAAGATGCACCAAATTAATTGAGTGGCATACGCCTCTTAATTAATTCAACATATCTTACTCCAGCAAGGCTCTCATGAAGACTGCCATGTGCAATGCCAGTCTTTATGAATCAGCCCCTGAGTCTCCTCTTTTTTTTTTTATACACACTGTACTGACAACAGTATTTTGACATGTTTATTAAAGGGAATCTGTCAGCAGGATTTTGCTACCTCATTTGACAATAACATAATGTAGGCAAGGAGATTTTAAACCAATGGTGTATCATATAGATTACTGGGTGCCAGGGTGGATAAAAATCAATGTTTTTTTAAAAAAAATCGGATTTTTTTGATTTAAATCGGATTTTTTTAAATAAACTGCTTTTTGAGGAAAATATTTTACCATCCAAAGGTTCTTCCATCATGAGATAAAGCTGAGTTGTTTAACTCAGTAGAATAAAGGCTGTATATGTGTAACATTCACAATGCCATGGTCTTCCAGACGTTTCTGTAGGATTAGTGGTCAGTTTCTCTCCTATATTATCACAGACGCTCGCTTTACTTACGCAGTTCTCAAAACTGAATTTGACTCCGCAGAGGTCCCAGCCTCTTCTTCACGGAAAAAATATTACAACATGAACAGAGTTGAGAAAAAGACTTTAATCCTATTGTTCTACAAACCTATGAATACAGAATCAACCCCTTCAGTGCCAAGTCCAAGAAGCTAGACAATATGTTTCTGATTGTTTGGAGTGGAATAGATCTGCACAACACAAGAAGAATGTGAATCTAAGTGTGAGGAGGAGGAAGGGCAAGCAGACAAGAAAATGAAAGTGAAACTTTGAGCACAATACTGCAGCATAGCCACAGACAGACAAGTCTGGATCTGTTTGTGTGTACGATCTGAGGTTTATTACATTCTTTCCTTATAATGGCAGCAGGCCGTAAAATAGACCCAGTTTGGGAATATTTCAATGACGCTCCTTTGCCTATCGGTAAGGCAGGCATGCGTGCAAAATGCAAACGATGCAACAAAGAGATGCAAGGCCTGGTGGCGCGAATGAGGCAGCATCATGAGAAGTGCGGTGATGAAGATGACCAAAGAAACACTTCTGAACAGGCAGGATCTTCAGGTTGGTAAACATTTTTATTGAATCCTATTTCTAAAGACTGAACTGTCATGTGTGAGAAAAATTATATTTCTTATTATTACTGCATGTTACTGTCATTTGGTACAGTTATGAAGAAAAACAAATATTCCTTTTGGGGCAGGGGCAGTGATGTGTTGTGTACAATAAGCAGAAATTGTATAATAAACAATAAAATAACAGCATTGACTTTTTTTGTTTAGGGGAATTCATGGATTCTGGAAACTAACCACCTCCAAGATCACCATCATCCTGTTCTACAGTTTCAGAGTTATCCATCCAGGATAGTGCTTCATTAGCAGCAGCATCATCATCAGACACCCACAGCCACATATCACCATCACCCAAAAGGAAGAAAAAACCTTTACCTCCTGGAACCACCATAGATAGGTTTGTGATAAGAACTAGCAGATTAGAAAAAGAGTTGATTGATGAAAAAATTGCCCAGTTTATTTATGCAACAAATTCTTCTTTCTGTCTGACTGAGAACCCACATTTCATTAATATGGTTCAGTCACTGAGACCAGGATACAGTCCACCCAGCAGAGCTGATGTTGCAGGGAAACTGCTGGATCAAGTGTATGACAGAGAAATGGAGCAATGTGCAACAGCTCTGGATGGTAAAATTGTTAACCTAAGTATTGATGGGTAGAGTAATGTCCACAATGATCCTATTGTATGTGCTTGTATAACAACAGAAGAAGGTAAAGTCTTCCTTGCACAAACAACTGATACGTCAGGAAATGCACACACAGCAGAATACTTACAAGAAGTGGCAGTAAAAGCTATAACGACATGTGAACAAAAATTCAAATGTCTAGTACGCAGTTTGGTCACTGACAATGCTGCAAACGTATCCAAAATGAGAAGAGATTTAGAAGAGCAGGGAGGGAATACAAAGCTGCTAATAACATATGGTTGCAGTGCTCATTTGCTGCACCTCTTAGCCAAAGACTTAAGTGTTCCAGAAATAAAGGCTAATGTTGTTGAAATTGCTAAATACTTCCGTAATAATCATTTTGCTGCAGCAGCTCTGAAAAGGATGGGTGGAACCAAGCTAACGCTCCCACAAGATGTTAGATGGAACTCTGTGGTGGACTGTTTTGAGCAGTATATCAAAAACTGGCCTATTCTGATGACACATTGTGAAGAAAATTGAGATAAAATAGATGGCACTGTCACGGCCAAAATCCTCAACATTGGGCTTAAGAGAAATGTTGAACATATGCTGAGCTTTCTGAAACCCATCTCTCAAGCTTTAAACAAAATACAGAAAAATAGCTGTTTTATTGCGGATGCTGTTGAAATTTGGAAGGAACTGAGTGAACACTTAAAAACAGAACTACACATGGCCAGAATTAAATTACAAGCAGTAAACAAACGAATGGGACAAGCACTGACTCCAGCTCATTTTTTGGCAAATATTGTCAATATCCAATATCAGGGTCAAAACCTAAGTGCTGAGGAAGGGGAGTTAGCTATGACATGGGTATCCAGCAATCATCCATCTTTAATGCCAACTATAATAAACTTCAGAGCTAAGGGGGAACCATTCAAGAAATATATGTTTGCTGAAGATATTTTAAGGAAGGTCACACCAGTAAACTGGTGGAAGTCACTTAAGCGCTTGGATTTAGAGACTGTTCAAGTAATGATTTCACTTTTAACAGCAGTAGCTTCTTCTGCAGGCGTTGAAAGAATATTCTCTTCCTTTGGACTCATTCATTCTAAATTGAGAAATCGGTTGGGACCCAATAAAGCAGGAAAGCTTGTTTTTCTTTTCCAGATTATGAATAGGAACAAAGAAGAAGCTGATGATGAAGATGACGACAAGTGAGCTACAGAGGACAGCAGGGACAGTAGTATTTAAGTTTTTCATGTGTCGGCTGGGCTGACAGTCTAAGTTTCTTAAAATATATATATATATTTTGTTTAGCCAAATTAGTTAACAAACATGGATGTTTGTTTAAGCAAATAACTTATGCTGTAATGTTGTTATTGTTTCAGTTGAATAAATGTATTTAAATTGTTATTAAGGTCAGGATTATTTCTCTCCTTCCTAAGTACAACAGAACAGTGGTGTCCAAATATGAATGATTAACCCATTAAACTAGGGAGAAAAAAGTAATATAAAAAGTGATTCTAAAAATCTTCATCTACTTGCATGTTAAAGTAGCAAGAACTAGTTTAGGTAGAAACTTTGATTTAAATCAATGATTTAAATCAAGTCTTACTGACTAGTGATTTAAATCGTGATTTAAATCGTGATTTAAATCAGTTAGATTTAAATCAAATCCACCCTGCTGGGTGCACACAAAGTCAAAGAATATAGATCCAGGAAAACACCAGAGCTGATTTATCTGTCCCGCCCACACCAGAGTCTCAATAGAGATTGTGCATTGACTGTGAGTTGTCAATCACAGCAATAGGTGTGCCTGACTGCTGGGCAGGAGCAACCTAGCCCTAGCAATGTTAATCACCAAGTAATAAACCCTTTAAACAGCTCACAGACAGATAAGAGATGCACACTAGCTTTTTGTTTTTAACCCTTTCAGCATACTCTCCTCAGTAGAGATGTATGGTTCGGCAGGTACAGTCGAACCTTACAAAAGTTTGATTTTGACCCCGACTTGATCTGAACCTCAATGGAAGTTAGTAATAGGGCATTTCATGACTCCACCCACATGCTGCCAGCCATAAGCAGAAAATTTATGGGGAAGGGTGGGCGGGGATTTTCACGTTTTTTTTTGTGTGCGCACACTGCATCGGATCAAGCTGTTGTTACCCAAGGGCAAGCCGTTCAAATGTGGCTCGCACAGGGCTGAGCATCCCTCATACTCCAGCATAGTGCTGCTTGCTTCAGTGGTTTCTACTCATAACTCAGTTGAACTTCAAACCCGAACTTTGGGTTTTTTTGGTAGTCGGTTTCCGAACCCGAACTCCAAACATCGAACCTCAGGATTAGAGTTGAGCGATGTTCGATTCGAATGGTTCACAAATTCCAAATTCGAATGATTTTGGTCGGTGTTTGAGTCGTTTGACGAACTTGAATGATTTGCTTCAAGTTCAAGTTCAATGGATAGAGCTACTGCCTAAGAAGAATTAGTTCACGAGTTCGAGTCCCGGTAAAGAATTTAATTTAATTGATTTTTAATTTTAAATGCTAATTATTATTTATTTATAATTATAATTTAATTTAATTATGCTCTGAGGGGAGGAGCCGGACATCAGCTGTGAGCATCGGGACACACCTCTAAAATCGATGCAGTTCACGGAATGAGGCTGCATTGCTCTCTACTCTCTCTCCTCTCTTCTCTCTCCTCTCTCTCTTCTCTCTCTCTTCTCTCTCTTCTCTCTCCCTCTCTTCTCTCTTTCTTCTCTCCTCTCCTCTCTCTTCTTTCTCTCTCTCTCCTCTCTTCTCTCTCTCTTCTCTTTCTCTTTCTCCTCTCTCTCCTCTCTCTTCTCTCTCTGTCTCTTTTCTCTCTTATCTCTCTCCTCTCTCTTCTCTCTCTCTTCTCTCTCTCTTCTCTTTCGCTCTCTTGTCTCCTCATCTCTCTCTCCTCTCTTCTCTCTCCTCTCCCTCTCTCCTCTTTTCTCTCTCTTTTCTCTCTCTTTTCTCTCTCTCAGACCTGGCGATGATCAACTGATGTGGTCACCTGACAGAATCAGCTGACACTATAAGTCGAGCGGTGAGGCCGGCTTTTTACCGCCCGGCCGGCTAAGCAATCAGCTGTTGTGTAGTTTGCATTTTTGTTTTTTTTTGCACTGATGCATCAGCTGATTGTATAAAAGCCGTTTATACAATCAGCTGCTGTGTCATGTGATTCAGGCCCTTGAACCTGACACATCATCTGATCGCTTTGCCTTCCAGCAAACCGATCAGATGATATTGGATCCGGATTGGACAGCACGGAACCCTTGACCCAGGATTACTGTGGAGGGGGGTCTTTATTTCAATAAAAATGGAGTCACTAATTGTGTTGTGTTTTATTTCTAATAAAAATATTTTTCTGTGTTGTGTTTTTTTTATCTTTACTAGAAATTCATGGTGGCCATGTCTAATATTGGTGTGACACCATGAATTTCGGGCTTAGGGCCTGTTGATAATATACAGCTAGCCCTAACCCTATTATTACCCAGCGAGCCACCCGTCACCAGGGCAGCTGGAAGAGTTGAATACAGCACCAGAAGATGGCGCTTCCATGAAAGCTCCATTTTCTGGGGTGGCTGCGGACTGCAATTCTCAGCAGGGGTGCCCAGAAAGCTTGGGCACCCTGCGCTGTGGATTCCAATCCCCAGCTGCCTAGTTGTACCTGGCTGGACACAAAAATTGGCCGAAGCCCACGTCATTTTTTTTTTTAATTATTTCATATACAACTAGGCAGCTGGGGATTGGAATCTGCAGCACAGGTTAGCCCGAGGTTTCTGAGCCCCTCTGCTGCGAATTGCAGTCTGCAGCCTCCCCAGAAAATGGTGCTTTCATTGAAGCGCGATCATCTGGTGCTGTATCCAACTCTTCCAGCTGCCCTGATGTCAGGTGGCTCACTGGGTAATAATGGGTTAATACTAGCTTTGTTTTACTAGTTAGTATTAAGCCAGAGATTCTTAATGTCAGGCAAGTTTGACCCGGCCATTAAAAATCTCCAATAAAGGGTTAAAAAAAGACCACACAGAGAAAAAATACTTTAATAGAAATGAAAACACAGACACACTTAGAGACTCCATGTTTATTACTCCCTCTCACCCCTCCACGATCCTGTTCTTCTTTCTCCTTCAACCCATGCAGCTCTGCTACATCAGACAGAACTGCATGGTAGGAAGACGCCGCTGCTCTGCTGCTGCAATTTAATCACTCAGTGAGTGAGCAGAGGCTGTAAGTGGTGATGTCACCGCTGCCACCGTTGAAATAGTAATCTGACAGGCGGATTACTATAGTAACGGTGATCTCCGTTATTCACCGGCTGTGGCATCCAGTCCTTGCATGTGGGCTGCCTCTGCAAAGAGCGCCGACATGCAGGGACGGGGAGTCGACCATGTGCCAGAGTATCTCGCCGGTACACGGAGATGCATAAACGAGCACCGCGTACCGGAGAAATGCACTGAAAGGACCTAGCATGACATCTAGCCATGTGACCAGTCTGTAGCCAATGAGATAATAGACACGTGACTGGTCACATGCTATGACGACGTCACGGAAGGTCCAATCATCAGTGCTGGTTACCGGGAGGGCGTAACGATTATCGGAAGGAAAAGCAGCGGCAGACAGAGTGCAGGACGCGTTGCGGGGACCTGTAAGGGTAATGCAAATGTTTATTAACTGTATGTATACATGTATAATGTGTTTGTATGTGTTTTTGTTTGGCTGCCATTGTTTTCAATGGGGTTCGAAGGTGTTCGTCGAACTTTCGCCGAACGTTCGCCGAACTAAGCCGCCGTTCGATGAACCAAACCGAACTCGAACACTAGGTGGGTGGCTCATCTCTACTCAGGATCTCTCATCAAGAAACACATCATTCTGACACCCAAAAAATTCAACACTGGCGTTCATTGCATGGTTTACAATGAATGTATTTTTTTAAATGAGAAACATTTTCCGTAATATGAGAAGGTATCATCACTGGCTTAATAGGGTGAGAGCAAAAGAAGAACCGCACTCTGTCCGCTGTGCTGGATGTCGTTTATTCAGAACACGTGCAGGGTGGAGGGCTGGAGACGCACTGTGAGCTGGCTCCTCAAAGACGGACGACGGCCGTTTCGCCCACTGATTGGGCTTCCACGGGTCCACATGTGGAGCTACGGCTATACCCCCTTTAAAGGAGTGCTCACAGATTGCCACAAACCCACATAAAAACAATGGGAGATGTGCATATACATAATCATAAAATATAAACATGCAATACATGTGATAAGAATACAGACATGTTTATAATAATCAAATAAATATAAAAACAGACAACCAATGTACTTGGAATCATGATTTTACAGAAACACAGTAAGATCAACCCGATCGTTCAATCCCTGTGGACCTTGCGCCCCATAATTAATAATTAACTTGGCCTCTTCTTGCAGTAAAAGTTTATGTAGGTCGCCCCCCTTAAAAGGAAGAGAGACCTTTTTTAGGCCGGCAAAACGCAGGACATCGGGGTCACTATCATGCTGCTCCTGAATATGTGAAATTAATCTGGGAGAACCTTTTCCTGATGTTACTGAATTGTAATGTTCCCTGAATCGTATATATAAGCATCTGATTGTTTTGCCTATGTAGAACCTGCCACACGGGCATAGAACCACATAGACCACAAACTTTGTCTTACATGATATAAACTGATGGACCATGTGCATATGCGAGCCCACCTGTAAGGAACGGCCACTCAAGTGAAGGTTGCAATCATATAATCATATAATCATGCCGGGCTAGGAGGACAACCTTGCCCCCCTTATCAGCCTCCCGGAACACCGTGTCCTCCCAGCGATGCATGATACGTATCGCAGATTGCTCATTCTTACTCAAATTCTGAGTTCATTTAGCATATAGTAAAGATTCCACGTCCTTCAAGACTGCCTCCCGTCCCCAGGATGACACCGGGGTAGGTAGCAAAGTCTTTCCTGATCCCAGCTCTGTTCATCTTGGCTCCTTTTAAAAAACACAGCAAGCAAGGGTTACTCCAAGCGGAGTCTCCCTTTTTTCCAAAAATTGTGCCCCACACACACCCACCCATTCAGTGGCAGCACTTGTGCCCTAGTTGTACACTTCACAGCTAGATTTGCATCAAGCACATTCAAAAATACGCCATACTTAACCGTCCCCAGGATGACACCGGGGTAGGTAGCAAAGTCTTTCCTGATCCCAGCTCTGTTCATCTTGGCTTCTTTTAAAAACAATGTAAGCAAGGGTTACTCCAAGCGGAGTCTCCCTTTTTTCCAAAAATTGTGCCCCACACACACCCACCCATTCAGTGGCAGCACTTGTGCCCTAGTTGTACACTTCACAGGTAAATTTGCATCAAGCACATTCCAAATCCACAAGCATTTACTCTCCCCAGGATGACACAGGGGTAGTAAATTCCTGGTGGATCCATGACTTGTTCATTTTGATGAACGTTAGTCTGTCCACATTGTCACTGGACAGACGCGTGCGCTTATCTGTCAGCACACACCCAGCAGCACTGAAGACACGTTCAGAGACAACGCTGGCAGCTGGACACGACAAAATCTCCAAGGTGTAACTGGAGAGATCATTTTTCTAGATTTGAAGCCCAAAATGAGCAAGGCTCCATTTGCAAAGTCATGGCATCGATGTTCATTTGGAGATACTCCTGTATCATCCTCACCAGCCGTTGACTATGTGTCAGACTTGTTGTCTCTGGTGGCCTTGCAAAGGAGGGTCTAAAAAAATTATGAAAAGATTCCATAAAATTGCTGTTACCAGCACCAGATACAGTCCTACTGGTATGGGTAGACTGTTGAAGATGACGAGACCGTCCCATATTTGTCAAGTTACAACTGGGAGAATCACTCCCTGCACCTGCACGGTTGTTTGGTGGAAAAGCCAAGCTAAGATCGAGTAACAGCTTCTGCTGATACTCCTGCATACATGCGTCCCTTTCTATGGCTGGAATTATGTCACAAAATTTGGACTTGTACCGGGGATCTAATAGTGTGGCAATCCAGTAGTCATCATCACTTCTAATTTTGACAATACGAGGGTCATGTTGGAGGTAGTGCAACAAGAAGGCACTCATGTGTCTTGCGCAGCCATGCGAACCAAGTCCACGCTGTGTTTGTGGCATAGAGGTGCTACCCATTCTTTCTTCCTCTGACATCTCCCCCCAACCTCTTTCAACTGAAATTTGACCAAGGTCTCCCTCATCTGCTGAGTCTTCCATGTCCATGGACAGTTCGTCCTCCATTTCTTCATGTTCTCCTGCACCTTCCTCAACATTTCGCCTGTTACTATGTGCCCTTGTTGATCCCTGTCCCCCATGGTCCCATGCCTGCTGCATTGGTGATGATGAACATCTGGACCTTGGTGATGTTGTTGTCCCTTGCGCATATGAATCCTCCTGTAGTTCCTCCCCTTCCTGTTGTCCCACCCCCTGACTCCAAATAGTGTTTAGCGTGTGCTCCAGCATGTAAATGACTGGAATTGTCATGCTGATAATGGCATTGTCAGCGCTAAACATGTTCGTCGCCATGTCGAAACTGTGCAGAAGGGTGCATAGGTCCTTGATCTGAGACCACTCCATCAGGGTGATCTGCCCCACTTCTGCATCTCGTTGGCCCAGGCTATACGTCATGACGTATTGCACCAGGGCTCGGCGGTGCTGCCACAGTCGCTGTAACATGTGGAGAGTCGAATTCCAGCGTGTCGCCACATCGCATTTCAGGCGATGAACCGGCAGGCCGAAAGACTTCTGGAGAGATGCAAGTCGCTCAGCTGCGGCGCTTGAACGGCGGAAGTGAGCAGACAGTTTTCGTGCCCTGGTCAGAAGGCCATCTAGGCCGGGATAGTGTGTTAAGAATTGCTGGACAACAAGGTTCAACACGTGAGCCATACAAGGCACGTGTGTCACCTTGCCCAGGTGAAGGGCCGCACCCAGGTTTACAGCATTGTCACACACGGCCTTACCAGGCTGCAGGTTGAGTGGAGACAACCATTTATTAAACTCGGACCGCAGAGCTGACCACAACTCCTCAGCTGTGTGACTCCTTTTCCCAAGACATGTCAAGCTAAAGACCGCCTGATGCCGTTGCGCTCTGCTGCCAGCATAGTAATGAGGCGTGCGTGATTCCTTCTGCGCAGTGAGAACGCTGGTGGCCTGACCAGGCAGGCTTGGGGCAGAGGTGGAGGACCCAGATAAGGTGGAGGAGGCAGAAGCAGTGGTGGAACTTGGACAGACAGAGGATTGACACACAAGTCGTGGGGACGGCAAGACTTGTGCAGCAGACCCTTCACCATCTATCACCATAGTTACCCAGTGCACAGTCAGCGACATGTAACGTCCCTGTCCATGCTTACTGGTCCAAGTATCGGTGGTGAAATGCACCCGTTCACACACAGAGTTTCTCAAGGAAGCGGTGATGTTGTGTGCGACATGCTGGTGTAGCGCGGGCACACCTTTCTTAGACAAGTAGTGGCGACTAGGCATCTGGTACTGGGGCACAGCGACAGACATAAGGTCTCTAAAATCCTGTGTGCCCACTAGGCGGAAAGGCAGCATTTCGGTAGCCAAGAGCTTACAGAGGGATAGAGTCAACCTCTTAGCTTTGTCATGGGTCGCAGGAAATGGCCTTTTATTTGACCACATCTGAGGGTCAGAGATCTGGCTGCTGTGTGTAGACGGTGTTAAGTAGGGTGTCCCTGGAAAAATGCAGGTTTGTGAGGAAAGTGCAGGCAGAGACATGATGTTGCCTTTATCCAACGTTGGTGCTATCGATGTCTGAGAGAGCTGTACACACTCACTTGTTTCCCCTTCCAAACCAACTGACGACCTACCAAGCAAACTGCCTGTTGCGGTTACAGTGGTGGAAGTTGTGCGTGGAAAACCAGGTGTGACAGCTGTCCCCACAGTCCTAGAAGATGAAGAGCGCGCGGATGCACTGGAAGGGGCAGGCCGTGGATGGTTTGCTCCGCTAGGCCGCATTGCAGCACGGTGAGCTTCCCACCGGGACCTATGATATTTATTCATGTGACGATTCATGGAAGAAGTTATCAAACTGCTGAGGTTTTGACCTCTACTAACAGAATCACGACAAATTTTACACATCACATAATTTGGGCGATCTTTTTCTATGTCAAAAAAGGACCAGGCTAGGCAAGGCTTAGAGGGCATGCGACCTGCTGAGCCCCCCCGACTAGTGCTCAGAGGCAGAGTGGTGGCTGATGATGCAGTTGTAGACGTGCTACCAGTGCTCCGACTCTGTCCAGGAAGGCGCAAGGTAACTTCGTCGTCGGTTGCATCCTCCTCCACCGCCTCTGTTGACCTCCTCGAGTGCCTGACTGGGGGTTGACAGTAGGTGGGATCTAGAACTTCATCATCAATTGTTGTGTTTGCACTCCCCTCCCCCTCAGACCGAGCCTCTTCTTGCCCTGACCGAATATTTAAGTTGTCATCCCAATCTGGTATCTGCGTCACATCGTCATCAGTATGTTCCTCATTGTCTATAACCACAGGTGTTACAGTTTGTGACAAAGGGTCAACATTATGCTCAGAAACTTGGTCCTCACGGCCTGAATCAGAGTCACAAAGGTTCTGGGCATCACTGCAGACCATTTCCTGGTCTGTACTCACTGTAGCTTGGGAGCAGACCTCTGATTCCCAGGCTATAGTGTGACTGAACAGCTCTGCAGACTCAGCCATCTCAGTTCCACCATACTGTGCAGGGCTGATGGAGACTTCAGAGCTGGGAGAAAGCAAGTTTGATTGGGATGACAACTCAGAGGACTGGTGTTTTTTGGATGCGTTACTTGAAGTGGCTGAGAGGGCACTTGTTGGACCACTTGAGATCCATTCAAGCATTTTCCTTTTTTGGCCATCATCTACCTTTGTTCCAGTTGTTCGTGTCCGTAAAAAAGGGAGCACATCGGATTGTCCACGGTAAGTAGTAGACATCTTACTTTTACTGGTAGATGGTCTATCTTCAGCAGATGATAATGGAGCTTTGCCACCTTCCCCACGGACAAACCCTTTTTTTCCTTTTCCACCACACCTCTTCCCCTTTCCACCAGCATCTGTCATTTTGCCACTCATGTTGATTGCGACAAGATTGTGCACTGAAAATGTGGTAGTAAAAATTGAGAGGTGGTGTAGATTGCAGCGGTGGTCTAGCTTTATTAACAGCAGAATAATAAAGAATAAATATCCCTGACAATGCAACTACGGATCTTAAACTGGCAGCATAAATTGCTAGTATAATGGCTTAGTTATAATGAGTTGGAGTGTGCAATGCAGGCAGACGTGCTGCAAATATCTTTGCACTAGTGGGACAATACAAAAGTCCAACAGCCACGTTTAGGATGCCACTAGGTTCACTCAGTGTTTGCTAGTATAATGGCTTAGTTATAATGAGTTTGAGTGTGCAATGCAGGCAGACGTGCTGCAAATATCTATGCACTACTAGGACTATACAGAAGTCCAATAGCCACGTTTAGGATGCCACTAGGTTCACTCAGTGTTTGCTAGTATAATGGCTTAGTTATAATGAGTTGGAGTGTGCAATGCAGGCAGACGTGCTGCAAATATCTGTGCACTACTGGGACTATACAGAAGTCCAATAGCCACGTTTAGGATGCCACTAGGTTCACTCAGTGTTTGCTAGTACAATGGCTTAGTTATAATGAGTTGGAGTGTGCAATGCAGCCAGACGTGCTGCAAATATCTTTGCACTACTGGGACTATACAGAAGTCCAATAGCCACGTTTAGGATGCCACTAGGTTCACTCAGTGTTTGCTAGTATAATGGCTTAGTTATAATGAGTTTGAGTGTGCAATGCAGGCAGACGTGCTGCAAATATCTATGCACTACTGGGACTATACAGAAGTCCAATAGCCACGTTTAGGATGCCACTAGGTTAACTCAGTGTTTGCTAGTATAATGGCTTAGTTATAATGAGTTTGAGTGTGCAATGCAGGCAGACGTGCTGCAAATATCTTTGCACTAGTGGGACAATACAAAAGTCCAACAGCCACGTTTAGGATGCCACTAGGTTCACTCAGTGTTTGCTAGTATAATGGCTTAGTTATAATAAGTTGGAGTGTGCAATGCAGGCAGACGTGCTGCAAATATCTGTGCACTACTGGGACTATACAGAAGTCCAATAGCCACGTTTAGGATGCCACTAGGTTCACTCAGTGTTTGCTAGTATAATGGCTTAGTTATAATGAGTTGGAGTGTGCAATGCAGGCAGACGTGCTGCAAATATCTGTGCACTACTGGTACTATACAGAAGTCCAATAGCCATGTTTAGGATGCCACTAGGTTCACTCAGTGTTTGCTAGTATAATGGCTTAGTTATAATGAGTTGTAGTGTGCAATGCAGGCAGACGTTCTGCAAATATCTGTGCACTACTGGGACTATACAGAAGTCCAATAGCCACGTTTAGGATGCCACTAGGTTCACTCAGTGTTTGCTAGTATAATGGCTTAGTTATAATGAGTTGGAGTGTGCAATGCAGGCAGACGTGCTGCAAATATCTGTGCACTACTGGGACTATACAGAAGTCCAATAGCCACGTTTAGGATGCCACTAAGTTCACTCAGTGTTTGCTAGTATAATGGCTTAGTATCAATGAGTTGGAGTGTGCAAAGGGCAGGAGGGTACAGTGGCAGGGTTGTGGGTCTCTGGGTAGAGGAAAGGAAGCCTGCCTTTCTATCCCTCCTAATGGGGAAATGCAGCGAGGAAATCCCTGACCTTAGCTACACAGACGCTGTCATCTTCTGTAGCTGTTAAACTCTGTTTTCAGGACCTGTCACCTATGGCTCTGACCCTGCCGGTATGAGCCCTTAAAAGGACTGATAGAAAGTGCTATCCCTAAGCTGTCCAGCGCTGTGTATGGAGCGTAATACAGCTGTATCGGCGATAGGAGCTGCGCCAGTGATGTCTGACACCAAGGACGCAGAAGGCAGATAATGGCATGCTGGAGGAAAATGTCCGTTTTTATAATGCAGGGACATGTGACATGGACATCCTATCACACATGCCGTTGCTTCTCTGGCTAAAAGTCCACTTAGCTGTGTGTGTGTCTGGGATTGGCTGACATGCTGGCCCTCCCCACTACACGCGCGCGCATAGGGAAGGAAGACAAGGAAAACAAAAAAAAAATGGTGATCGCCATTATACATACAGCAGTGATCTGAATGCGCTGTTCCCGCACACTATACACTGAAATGTCATAATAGTGTGAGTCACAGAGTGACTTACACTATTACAGCGGAAAGCCAGCTAGGAATTAGCTGTTTTTTTTGCTGCTAGAACCGTTCTCGAACGTATCTAGAACTATCGAGCTTTTGCAAAAAAGCTCGAGTTCTAGTTCGATCTAGAACAGCCCCCAAAATCACTCGAGCCGCAAACTGGAGAACCACGAACCACGAACCGCGCTCAACTCTACCCTTTATATAAAGTAAACCTATATATGTTTGATGTCTACAAACTCGCTCTGACCTGAGGCATCACACCCACACATCAGTTTTACCATATAGTCAATACAGTGAGTAAAATATCTCAAAAACAATAGTGCTATCGCACTTTTTTTGCAATTTTTCTGCATTTGGATTTTTTTTTGCTGTTTTCCAGTACACTGTATGGTACAACTTATGGTTTAATTTAAAAGTACAGCTCGTTCAGCAAAAAATGAGCCCTCACATGACCATATTGACTGAAAAATAAAAAAGTTACATCTCTCAGAAAAAGAATAGCAAAAAAAAACGGAAAGCGAAAAATCTGGTCGTGAAGTTGTTAATCTCTCCATCTTCTCCACTCCATGTCTCTGTGAATACTGGACTGCACTTGGATGCTATCTCAGTCCGATTAATGCTGAGGAAAAATTTGCAGATCTGATCTGCAACTTGGCTAACATTGGTCCAAGTGCAATGCGAGATTTTCTCGAATTACCCTTGTATAATTCATACATTCATGTGACACCAGCCTTTCATTTGAAGGTATTCACATCTCAGTTGAAATAAAAATTTGTAAGTTACAGTTCTTTAATATGTACCTGTTTCTTTATCAAGGGACCAAAGATAACCATTATCTCAAAAGCTATTTAACTGGCTACATGGGCAATTCCCACATTAATCCATTATCAATTAAGGGTGCTTTCACATCAGCTTTTTTTGCCTGTAGGCAAAAAAACGCAAACCACATATGACCGGATCCTATGAATTGAATGTGAAACGCATGCAATCGCAATTGTTATTTTACCAGATCCTTCTACTTTTTATGGCTGCTGCGATGGATGAGCGGGGCACAGAATTTATTGGCCAGCACTGGAGTTAGCTGATCAGGAGTCAGCTTTACTCCTGATCTCACAGCCCGGCTGTGTGGTCAGGAGTTCAGCTGAGTTCAGATCACCTGAGGACTCCAGTGTCGCAGATTACTTGTTCTGTGTCCCGCTGCATTCATCGCAGTGTGTGTGGGCTATGAGGTCAGCTGAGTTCAGATCAGCCAACTCCAGTGCTGGCCAAACTCAGCTGACCTCACAACCCGCACACGCTGCGACGGATGCAGGGGGGCACAGAACAAATAATTGTCTGACAATGGAGTCAGCTGATCTGAACTTAGCTGAACTCCTGACCTCATAGCCAGCAGAACAAGTAATCAGATCAGCTGATTCCAGTGTCGGACGATTACTTGTTCTGTGTATCGCTGCATCCATCGCAACGTGTGCGGGCTGTGGGGTCAGCTGAGTTCAGTTCAGCGGACTCCATTGCCGGCCGAACTCAGCTGACCTCACAGCCCGCACACGCTGCGATGGATGAGCGGGACACAGAACAAGTAATTGGCCGACACTGGAGTCAGCTGATCTGATTACTTGTTTTGCTGGCTGTGTGGTCAGGAATAGGAATGAGTGAGCAGTAAAATGCTTGGATGCTCGATGCATGTCGATTTTTATTTTATTTTTTATTTTTTTAAATTCATTAAACACCCCCCCAAAATAAATAACCTGAACATTAGGGGTAAAAAACAAATGGCAGGAAGGTAGTGGCTGCCCCCAACCCCCAGCTGCCTATTTGTACCCGGCTGGGAACCAAAACTATAGGAAAGCCCTTTTTTTAATTATTTCATGAAATAACTTAAAAAAAATGATGTGGGTTTCGCCGAATTTTTGTGTCCAGCTAGATACAACTAGACAGCTGGAATCTTCAGCGCAGGGTGGCCCAAGCTTTCTGGGTCCCCCCGCTGAAAATTTCAGTCTGCAGCCGCCCCAGAAAATAGTGCTTTCATTGAAGCGCCATCTTCTGGCATCGTATCCAACTCTTTTAGCGGCCCTTGTGCCGGGTGGCACGCTAGGTAATCAGGGGTTAATAGCAGCTTTGTTTTACCAGCTGGTATAAAGCCCGAGATTCTTAATGTCAGGCCAAGTTTGACCCGCCATTAGGAATCTCCAAAAAGGGTTTAAAAAAAAAGACATCACACAGAGAAAAAATACTTTATTAGAAATAAATAAGCAGACACACTTGGGGACTCCATCTTTATTACTCCCTCTCACCCCTCCACGATCCTGGTCTTCTGTCTGAGAGAGAGAGAGAAAGAGAGTGAGAGAGAGAGAGAGAGATAGAGATTTCTTTACTGACCATGCCAGGCTGCTTTTTGGGCATGCTCAGTACAGAAAACAGGATCCTGTCTATAAGGATCCGGTGACTTCCGGTACAGCAGGATGCGGCGCCCATTGAACTAAATTTCAGGGACTGCCGCAATGCACCGGATCCAGTGATTTGCGGTATATTGACCGAGGTCAAAAACGCAACAAGTAGCATTTTTGAAACACGGTAAAATGCTGCAAAACAACAGATCCAGTGTATGCCGCCTGCAACCGCATGTGACCGCATATTGCCGCGGTTCCATTTGAAATGCATTGAAATGACTTGTAAAGGATCCGGCTATGCAGGAAAAAATCCATTTGTGCCGCAGTTAAAAAAACGCTGATGTGAAAGCACCCTAAGCAGGTAAAAGGTCTGGATTTAGCCCCTTGCCATGCAATCTGCCTTTACAAACACTTGAAGAACAATGGATCATTCTAAGGAGCTCACTAAATTTGAGCCTGATACTGTGATAGGATGGAAATGTAGCGCCCCTGACTACATCAGGGTGCTACAGGGAACTGCATCCTGTATCCCAGGGTACAGGGCCTACCCTCCCATGGTTTCAGGTTCCCATCAATAGTGTCACTGACATCCGCTATACAAATCCCAACCACACCTCACACCAGGGGTGGACAGACACGCCAGTGGGTTGGTGAAGTTGGAGCACGACCGCCCACCTAGGGGTCAGGCAGACTGGTGGGAGGGAGAAAGTCAGTTTGGAGTCAGCTCTTAAAGTGAGAGGGAGGGAACTGTTAGCCCTCAAAGAGTGAGGAGCAGGGGAGTTGGAGCTCCCAGGGAGGCGACAGGTTGGGTCACAAACGGTGGTCCGGGACTACAGGAGTCGGGGACCGGTATTAGGAACACTGGAGAGGAGTGTAACAAACGCAGTCTAGGAGGACTGTTGGCACCAGAAAGCCCAGCCACCTAACCGGTACCGAGCACGGTGGGGTACAGGACCCAAGATCAGGGAGTAGCTTCAAGCAACCTGATAATTAACCTGTGGAGGATAGTCTCTTTATGAACTTTCCCCAAGAGCTCAGAGATTGGAGGCATCAGCACAACGCGGGGGATAGGTTTCTCCAAAATACACAACCCACTGAAATCCCAAGTGCCAGCCACCAAGAGCACAGCTGCCATACACACGGGTAGTGGGGCCCTGAAAGCTTCAAGCCAAGGTTGCCACAACGGTCAATCAATTTGTGCACGGAGGCAGGGCTCCGGACTTACCAAGTGACACTGGTGGGATCGGGACCTGGACGGGTTTTTCCCGTAGAGACTGCGGTGCCTAGAGACTTTGGTTTACCATCTGTGTGAGTGTCTGCTTAATCCACTTGATCCAGCACCACGACTACCGCAGTGAGTAATCTGACCCCTGCACCCTGCTTCCCAAGGCCAAGCCACCCGTTCATCAAATCCCCACTATTTGGGGCCTTCACTACCTGCAGAGGGACTGACACCTGGCTGCCCCCCACCATCTGCCCCGGTACTCCCATCGGCAGCGGCGGTACCTTTACCGCAACCCGCAGGTGGCGTCACGAACATTCATCCCCTGTAAATATCCCCTTACATTTGAAGTGGCTGCAAGCGCCCGGGTCCGGAGACCCTTGAGCCACAGCAACCCCGGATCCGAGCAGTTCAACTGCTGCTGGGGCGGCACAGAAACATCAAGAGATTTCTTGAATCCTAAATATTCCACAACCAACTTTTAATAACAATAGACCATAAAACTTACCAATGTTTTTCTACCTGAATAATTGAAGATTTCTACTCAATAGTAATAATTTTAGGCCCCTTTCACACATCAGTTTTTTGCCATCAGTCACAATCCGTTGGCTCGATGGACCAACGGATCCGTTGCAGATTGTGGAAAAATTTTCGTCGCATCAGTTTTTTCATCCTTTTCTTCCATTTTTCGACAGATCCGTTTTTATAAATGCCCAATGGGAGGTTCCCAAATGTTATTGGTTACTGAAAACCTATACATACAGTGTTTTCACACCCCATCTTTGACAGGTTGTAGAGCAAGTGGCAAAATGGATGGTGTGATTACGAAAATTGTGAAGATTTATGTGGATTTTACTTTTGAGGCAAAATCGTTTGGAAGCGATCGTTCTTGAAAAGGAGTGAGAAAGACAGCGCATCATGCGTCTGTGCCAGCGTCGTTTTTGGATCCACCCAAGCACAGCACTGAGAATGACACTTGGGGTGTATTCTACACAGAGATTTGTATTCTGCAAAGAGCTACACAGTCTTTATTGAAATACAAGGACAGTAATGAAAAAAAAATAAATTGCATGCCTGGGCACTGTAACTCCTACTGGCTGGACTCCCGCTGGCTGGACTCCCGCTGGCTGGCTGCTTGCTGGTTCATTGATGAGTGAAGCCCTACCTGGCAGGTTTATATACCTTTCCTAATTGAGGGCTGGTTGGCTAATTTGATACTAAATAATAAATTGGAGCATGCTCCGTTTAAAAAATGGAATCCATCGCTGGATACTGTCATTTGACGGATTATGACAGATTTTGTGCCTATAGGCTTCCATTCTACCAAACGAAGAATAGCAATGCCGGACAAACAATTTTCAACGGATGAAACGTGAGGTCATCTGTTGCAATCTGTCGCTAATACAAGTTGATGAGAGAAAAACAGAGTCAGCGGTATTAGTAACTGAATCCATTTTTTTTCCAAAATTCGATGGATTGTGACTGACGGCAAAAAACTGATGTGTCAAAGGTGCCCCATGTTCAGCCTTTTACAGCCACCTAAGAACTGGTAAGAATGATAGAAGATAAACCATTGTGGGGAGCGCTGCGTCCTGAAAGCAAGAACACGGTGTGCGTGTGCTAAACCCTGGTGGTAGAAGATATTTGAAACTGATTTTCAGCAGGATGTGGTGTTTCAGTGATGTAGTTCTCTCTCTAAGCTTCTGAAGGACTGGTATTAATATAAACTAACCACGGTATTACATACATAGTCCCAGCCCCTACACGGTCCATCTGTGTCCTCATCAGAAGAGTAAAAACTACAATGAATGTCATCTCCTGAGATATTAATTGGTTTCTACACATTCTAAGTGATCCAGCTGTGATCTCTAGTGTATAATGTATAAGATCTTGTGTGAGTTTTTCCAGCTGGAAGTTGTAAGCACAACGTCTTTGTAATGTAGGATTTAGATTGTGAATATAATACAGGAATAATAGATTATGCAACATGTTTATTAGAGGATGCCAGCCCACCACAAATGTTCTCTGAATGCATTCTGTCCATAATTAGGTCACGAGAAACACATAACTGCAGCAGTAAACTACATATTAGAATGGCAGAATACAGAAGTTTCCTGGATTTTACAATGAGAGTTAAACATCTGGACTTTAGAGTTTTTCAGCTCTGTTGGCCAAAGAATTCAATCATTAGTATTATACTAAGGCTAAAAATAACTTTGCCAGGTTTAGTGGATCTGTAGTAGAGAAGAAGTTTATGAAACAAGTCAGGATAAAGCGATTCTCTAATTTTTGTCCACTGCATGGTGTATAAAACAATATGTAATACTCATGTATTACTGAAATTCCTTTTGGTCCTAAAGGACCAAGAGGAAGAAACTCCAGTTTTCTAAAGCAGCTTGATGATGACAGATGGTCTTGCCATCAGAAAGTGTTAATAGCTGTGGGCAAGGAAAGAAAGTGAACCATCTCCTCCATGTGACCAGCACATGCTTAATAAGATAAATTCTGTCCACATATCATTGGGCAAATGGATTTTATAGCAGAAACGTCCTCTGCTCTATCAACTAAACCAGAGAAAATACTCATTTGACTGGTCATTATGTAATACTATATTTCCCCTGTGCCAGCTGCTGCAATACAAATCAATTCCCTGGTCAGCATATTCTTAAAAAAAGGATTGTGTTTAGATATAACTTTAAAGACATACCGTATTTTTCGGATTATAAGACGCACTTTTGCTCCCAAAAATTTGGGAGGAAAATAAGGGGTGCATCTTAAAATCCGAATGTAGCTTACCGGGAATGGTGGAGAGGGGTCACAGATGCTGTGCACTGTTATGTGGGTGCTGCTCTGTGTCGGCGGTGTTTCAGCTGCTCTGTGTGGTGCTGCTCTGTGCAGCCCTGCTCTGTGTGGCAGGCGGTGAGGCACGGACCATTCTGAAGATGTTGGCAGCGAGGGCTTCAAATAATATACAAAAAGGAACTCCGGCACTCAATTTTTCCCCAATATAAGATGAAGAAACAAAAAAGAGTTGTTTTAACTTTTTTTCTTTTTATTGATACTAAAAACAGGTGCTTGCACAGTATGTAGTCCGCCACAAATAACGTTTCGGCTTACTGGCCTTTTTTAAAACCAGACCATCAGATGGATTAACTCGGCGAATTCTACTGCAATATTTCAAGGAATATGTCTGCAAGTCCAAATGTAAATGCCTGGATCAGAATTGTAGGGAATCTGCAATAGGGACAAGGACCCAGCATGTAAGAAAGTACCTCTGTAGTATTGAGGTGGATAATGGGATAATGAGGAGAACCAGGTGTGTAGCAAATCAAATGATAAACAATGGATCCTGGATGTGGAAAAAAATATGCAATATACTGAGAATACAGGTGGTAACAGGACTCTAGAGACGGTGGAATGTAATGAATCTCAAAGTAAGAGGAATCGCCTCATGATGTGGAGAAATCCATATCCATAGGAACTGGAGAAGTGTCCTTGTATGTCCTGCTGTGCACACCTGGTTCTCCTCATTATCCACCTCAATACTACAGAGGTACTTTCTTACATGCTGGGTCATTGTCCCTATTGCAGATTCCCTACAATTCTAATCCAGGCATTTACATTTGGACTTGCAGACATATTCCTTGAAATATTGAAGTAGAATTCGCTGAGTTAATCCATCTGATGGTCTGCTTTTGAAAAAGACCAGTATGCCGAAACCTTATTTGGGGCGGACTACATATCGTGAAAGCACCTGTTTTATTCAGCAATAAAAAGAAAAAAGTTAAAATAATTCTTTTTTGCTTCTTCATCTTTTATTGGGGAAAAATTGAATGCCGGAGTTCCTTTTTGTATACTGTTCTGTTTTTTCCTGAGCACCGACTTGGTGATGTTTGGTCTTAACTAATTAGGGCTTCAAATAATGGTTCCCAGAGTTAGTGCGTGCACAGATGGAGCTCTAGGCTCCAGCTCTCATCCTGCAGGCACCGCCTCTGGCCCATTGATGTCCCAGCAGCGGACTTAAGGAGAATGGTGCCCAGAGGTGGCGCGTGCGCAGATGAGATCTCAGCTTGTCATTGAGCCGATAACTCAATGTGCGCACGCGCCTACTCCGGCTACCATTTCTTTGAAGCCCGCACCACCGACATCTTAAGAATGACCCGTGCCTCACCACCTGCAGTGAGCACCAGCACAGAGCAGCACCACTTGCCTCTGGACACAGCAGCGCCCGCAGGCCAGGACAGAGCAGCGCCCACAGCCCCAGCACAGCGCCGCTGCCCTCAGAGAGCATCTGGGCCCACTTCTACACAGCTCGTAGCATCGCAGTACTCCAGCACCACTCCTGCCTCCTATGACCCCCGCTCCACCACCGCTGCCACCTCCCTAGTAAGACACCACCAGATTATAAAACAGACCCCATATTATTTTCCCCTAAATTTGGGGACCATCGTTTAAGGCCTCTTTCACACGTCTGTGCCTCCGGTACGTGTTTGGACAGTTTTCTCATGTACTGGAGAAACGGGCACACGTTGATATATGTTTTCCTATAGTTTCGGGCACACGTAAGTATTTTTGCACGGAATGTGTGTCCGTTCCGTACTTACGTGTGCCCGTGTGCTCCACACACCGACATGTCCATTTTTCTCCGGCATCACGGGTATCACATGGAACGCAAACATGTCACACGTGACACACACTGACCACACGGATGTGTTCCGTGTGACACGCACCAGAGAAAAGACATGTGTCTATTAAAAAAAAAAAAACCTTTACTCACCTTCTCCTGCCCTCCTGTCTCTGCCGCTGCTGTCACTTGCTGCCGACCACCGCTCATTATGCTCATTTAATATTCACTTCACTGCGGCCAGAAGCAGCAGCAGCGGGGAGTCGGCAGGAACGGAAACCGCAGATCAGCACCACGGACAGCGACGCCAGGGACAGGTGAGTAGAAAGTTCCCGTTCTCCATGTGTTATCACGGATAACACACGGAGAACGCACATGTGCCATACACACAGCTCACCGAGGGCAATACGCATCTTTGACACATCCGTGAAACACGTGCGTGATTTTCACGGGCGTGTGAAAGAGGCCTAATATGGTGCGTCTTTTTAAATGAAAAATGCGGTACTTTTGTCATAAATTATATTTGTTGTCCAGAAATGCTAAGCATGAGGTGGTGTAATGAAGAAAAGTGTGCCAAGCATTCCCACTAAGTTATAACAACATTTCGTACCACATGCACAATTGTAATGTCACTCAAATTCATGCATTGCATAGCCCTATTGACAACTTCCTATATATGCTTGCTACATTTTTATAATCTGGACTGGTAGTCATCATAGGGATAAGGCATTTTTTTATCCATCCTTCTGATATTTATTCTTCTTTATAATATGCCTAGAGATTTTATTTTTTAGTTTATTTTGTAGTACACAATATTCAGCATTGTGTAACTTTAGGAAAAGAAAGGAGAAATAAAATCTTCATATCATTTTTTGGAATCTATTAAAAATAATCCACCGTGGTGGACAAGCAGCGTTTTATGCATTTCGAATGCTTTATGACTAAGAGCGCAATGTGGCATTCGAAACGCATAAGATGCTGCTTGTCCACCGCAATTAATTATTTTAAAAGGATTTTCAATACAATTTGAAGACTTTATTTCTCTGGATACCAAAGCTTTACCTGGGTGTTAACAGGTGTTTGGCATATGACTGCCATTTGGGAACAAATTAATGTGAGTATGTAGAATTTTTTTCCCTGGACTTTCTAATATGTAACTTTAATCACTGAACTTTTAAGAAATTGTCATTATACTAGAGATTAATGAATCTTTTGACATTCACGTTTGCCAGTTTCACCAAGTTCTCCCCAAAAATGTTTTTACGGCATAAAACTTTACTGTGAATCTCAATACGGAAAAGCCTCTTATCTGGAAAATACAAGTATAACATTCTGAGGTCTCCTATTGATGCATTGAACCATTTTTGAGCTTTTTAATGCAACCATAAAATTAGGACAGAGGAGAATTAAACTGCCTTCATTGTTTTCAGTGCAAAAATAACAAAAAAAGTATTAGGTTCTGTTTCTTTACTTCATTATATCACAGATCAATCAGTTCACAATCAAACAAACTCTGCAGGTCCAGCGCCTCCTTATTACTTAAATATTTGTATTATTATGCACAAAATGAAACTACCAATCCAATTTTCAATGTTTTTCTAACTTCTTATTCATAGGCTGTAAAATCCAAAAATGGATTTTTCCTGGATAATATGAGGTCACCCATAAAATCTTCTGCAAATGTGCAAAATGGCTCAGAGCATTTTTATTTTGCTGTTCTCTCAAATCAAATCACAAATTGTTGGAATTTTCTGTGACCCGCAAATTAAAAAAAAATTCCAATCGAAGTCGATTTGTCTCTAATGTTTACTATTGTTCAAAGTCTTAGGTACCCTAGGTCTATTTAGACACATTTTCATTAGTTTATTTTTTACTATTTATCTTTAGTGAAAATTAACCAGAAAGCTTCAAACATTTTTTTATTGGTAAGTTCTGAAAGAAAGAATTTATTAACAGACTAATTTTTAAGTTGGCGTCCTTCATCAGCAAGGTCTCTCCCACAGAGAAATTTCCCGGCAGACAGGAGTTTCCAGATGTGCTGTCCAAGCCTAATGAACAAGCACTAAGTAACATGTTCACACGCAAAAGCAACGTAGCCATTCATGGAGGCAAGAAACACATCAATCTGACATCAGAAAAAGTCAACAGTGGTGTTCAATGTATGCTTTAAAATTAATGCATTTTTTTAAATGAGAAAACGTTTCTGTAATATGAAAAGTTATCATGTTTAACTCTCAATATTTCCACAGTAAATGTTGGTACCAAAATTTTATATTTTATGACTATCAAAAACTACAGCTAGTTGGCTTCAGAAGAATAGTGGCAATAGATCTAGAGTAAGAAGTGGTAACTTGAAATACTTTGTCTGAAGCAATATGCATACACATTATATAAAGCATTTGATAAAGTATCTCATACTATACTAATTGAAAAAAATGACCGAGTATGGGATTGACAAGGCTAAGTAGTAGTAATCAGTGTTTTAGGTGGGGTACCACAATGCTCTGTCTGAAGGCCACGTCTCACTAAGCGACATCGCAAGTGACATCACTGCTGAGTGACGGTATTTGTGACACAACAGCGATCTTGCTAGCGATGTCGCTGTGTGTGACATCAAGCAATGACCTGGCTCCTGCTGTGAGGTCGCCAGTCATTGCTGAATGTCCTAAACCATTTTCTTCAAAGGCGATGTCCTGCTGGGCAGGACACATCGCTATGTTTCCCACTGTGTGACAGGGTCTGACAGCAGAGATCATTATACATGTCGCTACTGCGACCTGTATCGTTACTGAGTCGTTGGTAAGGTCTGACTGTGTGACATCTCACCAGCGACCTCCCAGTGACTTACCAGCGATTTTATCAGGTCGCATTGTTTTCGGAATCGCTGGTAAGTCGCTAAATGTGACGAGGACTTTAGACCCAGTCTTGCTCAACAGTTTTATAAATTACCTAGATAAAGGAATTGGACATAAACTATCAAATCTGCAGACAATACAAAGCTTGAAGGGATAGCTAACACCAGAGAAGAAAGAGAGGATTCAGAAGGATCTAGATAAGCTGGAACAATGGGCAGTTGCTAATAGAATGGTATTTAACAGGGAGAAATGCAAAATACTACATATGGGCAAGAAAAACAAAAATAACATCTACAGAATGGGTGGAATATTTCTAAAGGTGCCATTGACATGTATTTCTCACCAAGTGTCCGTTACAACATATCCAATCCACACAGGCAAACAAATCAAACCATAGGTGTCCATATATTTAGTGGTGTATAATAATGAGAAATGACACAAAAAAAATTTTTTGAACATCATTGGATTCAAGGTCTCTTTACCTACATCATGTTGCTCTCAGATGAGATAGCAAATACCTAATGACAGATTCTTATTAAGTCCTTAACAACATATGATGTGCGTGTATGTCATATGTCATGTCCTTGTCTTTGATGCGGGCTCGAATGCCGAGCCCACATCTTTCCCAGCGGAAAGCAGCTGATTCAATCTTTGACAGTGGCATTTGACACATGCCAGCAGTGGGTGTACCTTTACATGTGCCCATTGGCACACCTGTGACATGAATGCTGGGCACCGATGGACTGTCATGACAGCCATGGTTTGCTGATAACCCTCACGCCTGTCACTACAAATCTCCTGTAAAAGCTAGGTTATGCTTTAGTCTACATAGTGAATTATTTTAGATGGTGGATAATCTATTTGTTCCTTGCCCTTGTTTCCTCAAATCTGCACTATGAGGCCACATTGAGTATTTGGTGAGTTTTTACCTCAGTATTTATAGCCAAAACCTGGAGTGGGTAAAAAATGCAGAAGTGATGACCATGTTTCTATTATACTTTTCCTCTGATTGTTCCACTCCTGGTTTTGGCTTGCACAAACTGAGGTAAAAAAAAGTCACTAAATACTTAACGTGTTCATATGGCCAAAGATTTCTTGGCCTATAAAACAACAGGATCTTTATAATGGTTGGCAAAAACATTCCTAGCCATTGCTTGTTCCAAGTAGGCAAATTACTTTTCACTTACACAGCCGTCTGTTTGTTGGGCCAAACTCTGACAACACAAAGACATATCACGGCCATCCATAAACTTTCCTGCAACTGAAATTATTTCAAGCAAATAACATAAGTGTGGAATAAAAACTTGCATTTAACTGAACAATATCTACAGCATTAATGTTTCTTCTAGTACAGTACTAATAGTATATTAACTTATTATGTCTACAGCTGAAAGCAAATTTTAATGGCTTTAAATTGGGAGGTGATCTTCATTTTATGCTATTACAATATTATACACTACAGTTAAAAAGTTTATTGTCACTAAGATATTTCCTTATTTTTGAAAGTAAAGCACTTTTTTTTTCAATGAAGCTAACATTAAATTAAACAGAAATACACTCTATACATTGTTAGGCTATGTGCGCACAGTGCGTTTTTCGCGGCGTTTTTGCACGTTTTTCGGGTGCGTTTTTGGCCTCAAAACTGCAGGACTTTGCTTCCCCAGCAAAGTCTATGAGTTTTCATTTTTGCTGTCTGCACACATCTGTTTTTTTTACCTGCGTTTTTGAGTTAAAAAAAAAATGGACATGTCAGTTCTTTCCTGCATTTTTCTGCGTTTTCCCCCCATGCAATGCATTGGAAAAACGCAGCAAAACGCAGAGATCAAAAACGCAGCAAAACGCAGCCAAAAACGCACCAAATCGCGGCAAAAACGCATGCGTTTTTTGATGCGTTTTTTCGACGCAGGTGCGTTTTTGTGCGTTTTTAGCGGCCAAAAACGCACAAAAACGCAGCGTCAAAAAGACGCAGTGTGCGAACCTAGTCTTAATGCGGTAAATGACTATTCTCGCTTCAAACGTCTGTTTTTTAATGGAATATCTACATATGTGTATAGAGGCCCATTTCCAACAACCACCACTCCAGTGTTCTAATGGTACACTGTATTTGCTAACTGTGTTAGAAGGCTAATGGATGTTTAGAAATCCCTTGAAACCCCTTGTGCAAGTATGTTAGCACAGCTGAAAACAATTTTGCTGATTAGAGAAGTTATAAAACTGACCTTCCTTTGAGCTAGTTGAGAATCTGGAACATTACAATTGTTGGCTCCATTAAGCTCTCAAAATGGCCAGAAAAAGAGAACTTTCATGTGAAACTCGACAGTCTATTCTTGTTCTTAGAAATGAAGGCTATTCCATGTGAGAAATTGTTAAGAAACTGAAGATTTCCTACAACGGTGTCTACTAATCCCTTCAGAGTTGAGCACAAACAGGCTCTAACCAAAGTAGAAAGAGAATTGGGAGGCCCTGCTGCACAACTGAGCAACAAGACAAGTACATTAGAGGCTCTAGTTTGAGAAAAATCGACGCCTCACAGGTCCTCAACTGGCAGCTTCATTAAATAGTACCAAAACGCAAGTGTCAACATCTACAGTGAAGAGGCAACTCCTGGAAGCTGTCCTTCAGGGCAGAGTGGCAAAGAAAAAGCCATATCTGAGACTGGCTAATAAAGGGAAAAAATTAATATGGGCAAAAGAACACAGACATTGGACAGAGGAAGATTGGAAAAAGGTGTTATAGACAGACAAATCAAAGTTTGAGGTGTTTGGATCACACAGAAGAACATTTGTGAGATGCAGAACAACTGAAAAGATGCTGGAAGAGTGCCTGACACCATCTGTCAAGCATGGTGGAGGTAATGTGATGGTCTGGGGTTGCTTTGGTGCTGGTAAAGTGGGAGATTTGTACAAGGTAAAAAGGATTTTGAATAAGGAAGGCTATCACTCCAAATGGACATGATAATGAGATGAATATAAATAGAGTTTTTTTTTTTCTTATACAAATGATAGAACAAGAATATTTCTATCTCAATGACACCAACTTAAAAAGTATGTGCATTCATTATAGGTTAATGAATTTTCTGGAATATTGTTACCATACCTTATGCAAATTAATAAGATGCATCTGCAGTTACATTATATTATTGACAATATGTTAATATGTTTTCCTACACATTGAAATAGCATTGCCTCTTAGTCTGTAAATAGGTATTGTCTGCTCCAGTGTGTAAATACAAGCAATTTTACAATAATACACTTTCACCAGTTCTTAATATATTAATACTTTTCTTTTTTTATTTACAGCTTATTGCCTTGGAGACTGACCACCACTGCTAAACATCAGAACCTGCAGCGAAATTGTTATCTATTGAGCCTGAAGCTGACCACGATCAATGGAAGGCGCTGTTACCTCCGAGTCTCGGCCAGTTTTAACACAGTGTGTAGAAGCTAGACAGCAGCTAAAGAAAAATATTAATATCTCAAGAATGCAGCTAATGTATCCAATCACTATGTTATATGACTGGACAAACTACATAGAATTTTAAATATATTTGGCCAGTGTTAAATTTCTGCTTTTGACAGTTTATGTCAGATGGGATTACAAGTCTATCCCTGACTTTCTTCTAAATTGCTTTCCAAGGTTTACGGAGTGTTTATGATTTAGTCCACATGAAACTGATGATGACAGAATTACATTTCTGTGACTTGACTCAAGCCAGTAATTAATGGAACATATTGGTGTAGCTGTATAGCTTATACAGAATTAAAACCTGCAAATGAATATAAAAAATTATAATATAAATCATTCATATTGTATCCTCTGAATTATAACATGCAAGAGACAAAATTGTCTACAGTTCATAAATTATAGATATTTTGCTACATAAACAGCAATTTTTAAAAGGAACCTATCATGTCCCCAAATACTGTTAATCTGCAGATATAGGGGATAAAAATGCTCGAAGAGACAATAAGCGCAAATAGGGTCTTATCCTAAAAACCTGTCAGTAAAGATGCTGTAAGGGTAGACTCACCTGGCGTAGTTGTGAGAGTTACAACCACTGTAATGTCATAAATACGGCTGCAGCAGAACCCACGTGGAGATGCAGTTCAAATTAAGAGAGAAAAGGGTTAAGAGACCGCGCTGCTGTAGAAAAGAGGATCCGTGTAGAAGATATTATTATATTTGTCTACGCATTTCAAAGCCTTAGGCTATGTGCCCACGGGGAAAGTGTCCTGTGGATATATCCGCAGAACATTCCGCAGGAGCTCCCAGAAAAACGCATCAAATCTCTGTCTGTTTCCATGCTGCGGTTGTATTGCGGAATGTCCTGCGGATATGCTGCGGGCATTCTGCATTGAGGATACAGTACCATGGCTTCGGTACTGCATCCTCAATGCAGCACTTCCCTTTCCGGCCGTGTCTGTCTGCACTTTGCAGGAGAAGCTGAGCGGGCCTGAACTAGCTCCGGCTGTCACATGACCGGAGCTCGTGCAGGCCCCGCCCACCTCCTGCTGTCCGCTCCTGGCTCCACCGCGCTCCTCTGCACCAGAGGAAGTGACTCCGGTGTCTTCAATCAAGGCAGGTAAGTATAGGATCGTGCGGAAAAATCCACAGGAATAATTAACATGCTGCAGATTTTTCTGCAGGCAAATCTGCACTATTTCCGCTGCGGAAAAAACTGCAACATGGGCACAGCACTCCCCAAATGCCATAGAAATGGCTGGGGACATGCTGTACTGCGAATTTTTGAGAAATCCGCGGAATTTCCACAAAAAAATTGCCGCATATTCCGCAAATTTTATGCAGCGTGGGCACATAGCCTTATGGCTTCTTCCTCAGGACAAATCACCTACCATATGTGATATGTCCTGAGGAGGAAGCAATAAGGCTTTGAAACGCATAGACAAATAAAATAATTTCTTCTACAAGGATCCTCTTTTCTACAGCAGCGAGGTCTATTAACCCTTTTCTCTCCAAATTTTAACTGAATCTGCAGATATAGGCTACCAAAAGAAATAGATAAATAAATTGAGCTAAAATACAACAGATAAAGGAACAACTCCATAGGATAAATGAGAAAATATCAAAATGAATATATCACACTTTAGTATATTGCATGTATATGGCAACAAAAATGCGCTATAGAGCCAATGATTATGTCACTCACAAGATTTGTTCACATACAGTTAGGTCCAGAAATATTTGGACAGTGACACAATTTTCGCGAGTTGGGCTCTGCATGCCACCACATTGGATTTGAAATGAAACCTCTACAACAGAATTCAAGTGCAGATTGTAACATTTAATTTGAAGGTTTGAACAAAAATATCTGATAGAAATTGTAGGAATTGTACACATTTCTTTACAAACACTCCACATTTTAGGAGGTCAAAAGTAATTGGACAAATAAACCAAACCCAAACAAAATATTTTTATTTTCAATATTTTGTTGCGAATCCTTTGGAGGCAATCACTGCCTTAAGTCTGGAACCCATGGACATCACCAAACGCTGGGTTTCCTCCTTCTTAATGCTTTGCCAGGCCTTTACAGCTGCAGCCTTCAGGTCTTGCTTGTTTGTGGGTCTTTCCGTCTTAAGTCTGGATTTGAGCAAGTGAAATGCATGCTCAATTGGGTTAAGATCTGGTGATTGACTTGGCCATTGCAGAATGTTCCACTTTTTTGCACTCATGAACTCCTGGGTAGCTTTGGCTGTATGCTTGGGGTCATTGTCCAGCTGTACTATGAAGCGCCGTCCGATCAACTTTGCGGCATTTGGCTGAATCTGGGCTGAAAGTATATCCCGGTACACTTCAGAATTCATCCGAATACTCTTGTCTGCTGTTATGTCATCAATAAACACAAGTGACCCAGTGCCATTGAAAGCCATGCATGCCCATGCCATCACGTTGCCTCCACCATGTTTTACAGAGGATGTGGTGTGCCTTGGATCATGTGCCGTTCCCTTTCTTCTCCAAACTTTTTTCTTCCCATCATTCTGGTACAGGTTGATCTTTGTCTCATCTGTCCATAGAATACTTTTCCAGAACTGAGCTGGCTTCATGAGGTGTTTTTCAGCAAATTTAACTCTGGCCTGTCTATTTTTGGAATTGATGAATGGTTTGCATCTAGATGTGAACCCTTTGTATTTACTTTCATGGAGTCTTCTCTTTACTGTTGACTTAGAGACAGATACACCTACTTCACTGAGAGTGTTCTGGACTTCAGTTGATGTTGTGAACGGGTTCTTCTTCACCAAAGAAAGTATGCGGCGATCATCCACCACTGTTGTTATCCGTGGACGCCCAGGCCTTTTTGAGTTCCCAAGCTCACCAGTCAATTCCTTTTTTCTCAGAATGTACCCGACTGTTGATTTTGCTACTCCAAGCATGTCTGCTATCTCTCTGATGGATTTTTTCTTTTTTTTCAGCCTCAGGATGTTCTGCTTCACCTCAATTGAGAGTTCCTTAGACCGCATGTTGTCTGGTCACAGCAACAGCTTCCAAATGCAAAACCACACACCTGTAATCAACCCCAGACCTTTTAACTACTTCATTGATTACAGGTTAACGAGGGAGACGCCTTCAGAGTTAATTGCAGCCCTTAGAGTCCCTTGTCCAATTACTTTTGGTCCCTTGAAAAAGAGGATGCTATGCATTACAGAGCTATGATTCCTAAACCCTTTCTCCGATTTGGATGTGAAAACTCTCATATTGCAGCTGGGAGTGTGCACTTTCAGCCCATATTATATATATAATTGTATTTCTGAACATGTTTTTGTAAACAGCTAAAATAACAAAACTTGTGTCACTGTCCAAATATTTCTGGACCTAACTGTATACGGTAGTTCAAAATGAACCTCAGTATATTACAACCGACCAGCTGGAGTCACATGTTGAAATTTACGTCCATGGTAGAAAAATGGTAACTTGCGGTGTTGTTGGTGGAGATCCAGTGAATTTATGGTTAAAAACTCCTTAGTACATAACTGGACTTCTCAGGTTATATGAAGATCCTCCTGGTTTGCAATCCAATTTGAGCAGCGCTCTTGCTAGTAGCGCTTACTCACATGGGCGGAAACTCCAGGATCTAGTGAATATCCTTAGCAATGAAGCATTGGGTGACATCATGCTGCTAGTAGGAGAAACAGTTCATTGTCTCCTGGTAGGCACACTTTCAATAAGGTGGCCGGGCAGCATTGCAATGCTATTAACCTGCAGATTAATAATATCTGGGATCATGACAGGTTTTCTTTAATGTAATAATTGATTTTCTTCCTGTACAAGCATGTGTAAGACAAAAAACAGCCTTAAATTATATACAGGATACTACTTAAATGTTGTGTTAAAGAAATTGTCTACAGTATGAAAGAAAACCTGCTTAAGAAAAGAAATTCTCAGTACAAGACCGCAAAGGATAGGATATTGAATATCTTAGTCAAAATGGCACTCAATATATTGCGGTTGTGGTCACAGTGAACTGACGCCACAAAAAAGGGCGGTCCCCTGCATTTACACAAAAATTAAATTGGTGGGATCACAACTCACTCAAAACATATCGGGGCAAAAATATGGTGCACCGGGGACTCAGGATTAGAAAGGTTGCCACTGTAAATTACAATGAAGATTTTAAGAAAAAATGGAATGATATTCTGAGTGAGTGTGAACTGAAATTGATACATCTGATTGTATCACAGAAGGTGATTGAGTTAGATATTGTAAGAAAAGATATTAAAGAGATCCAAAAATTGGCCAGTATATTTGTGGATTCGGAAGACTTTGAAAAGTTGCAGGATTGAATCAATCTCAAAATAAAAAGACTTGAAACCACAATAACTGATATTAAAAGGAGAAAATTCCAACGTGTTGTGGATGATGCAAAAATTAAAATTATGATTGGAATCGTAGATCTTTTTGCATCTTAAAGAAAATAAGATATTACCATAAAATAATAAAGTATCCTTGAAAGATGGTGGGTCGCCCACCACAGTGCTGCAGCGGTCGCCTCCGGGACACTGCGGGGACTTCTCTGTATTGACCCTTCTGGCAACAGGTATGTCAGGTTCACTTTCATAGGAGTTGTGACGCCACTCTCGGTTTGCGGTCAGGGTGAGGGGGTGACCGCCACTGCAGTTTAACAAGCGTCTGGGGCTGATGGTATTTGCAGTTCGATGGTGTGGCCTCCCGAGAGTGAGGCTGGCCCCAAGGGCTCGGGTGTATGTGCTAGGAACCACAGGTCGCAGAAGAACTCAGTCTCAGTCCAGAAATGTCTTTTAACTTGTTTACTCACGTTCAGCTGGTTTTGTGAGGTAACCCGAGTGATACTGAGAAAGACCAGAGAGAACCAGGTATCCTTTAGGCTGGTATAGGGGTGACTGCTGACTCGCCTTCCTAGCACTTCTTGTTTCAGACAACCCCTGACTTAAAATACCGTGAGATTCATCCAGGGAAGTCGCATCTGCCTTTTCTCCCCTTTCTGGCCCGTTTGCTGGCAGCGTGGACCAAGGTGGATAGCTGCAAGCTCAATCCTCCTTATGGGCCCCCTTGTTGCTGCTGATGCTCGGACTCTGTTGGTTGGTGTGGAACCTCTAGTCCCACCACCTGAAGGATTTAGCAGACCACTAAATGGATGTCTGGCTCTAGGTACCTGTTCCCCGTGCGTGCTTCATTACTAGGAGTCCCCGTACTCAACTGCCTGTCCTTTCTCTTCTGCAGGAGTCTTTCAGACTGACTGTGTTGCAATGTACTCCCCCGACAGCAGCCACTACACGTTTAGGGTCTGACTAGTGTGTTCGCTCTCCTACGTCTGCACTTCAAACTCTGCTACCTCCAGCTCCTGTTCCCTTGACTGCCACTGCAACAACTCGCTAACAGCTTCTCTACCGCACCACTAGCTGAGATGTGGAGGCCATGCCCCCTCCTGGGTCGCCCAGGGGTCCCCTCTAATGTGTGTGTGAGACCTGGTTACAATGTGACTCGCCCACCCCAGGGCTATGGGACACCCTGTGCCGGGCCGGACTAGTCCGGTGGTAGTCAGTGGTGGCTGGGCCCGGCTCCGTGGCCCTGGTGGGTGTCAGTAGAATATGTGGCTGATGACTTTAAGTTTGTGTGCGTGACGCCACCTGTAGTATGCGGCTATTAAGCCGCCGCTGCTGTGTGAGGCCTCCGGGGTGATGAAGTGGCAGCAATGGTGGTACTGCTCCCCACAGGTGGAGCGGTGCCCCGGGACACAGTTGGTGCTTGTGGAAGTCTATGGTGTTGTGTGACTAACACGGTGCAGGGCCGACAAGCAATGAAAGAAACAGGCACAAACAGTAGTCTCTTTACCTTCTCCTCTTTTACTCGGCAGAAGTTTAGTCCAGGGAGACCGTCACAGATGGTAAAGATGGTCCGGCCGGCCTGGAAGTGCCTGGGGTGATCTTTGGCCAGTTGAGTATGAGGCCTACTCCTTAATCTTTCTTTGCTGTTTTAGGACACTGCACTTTGGGTTAGCAATTGCCCTCTCGCTGCTGGGACTGGTGGTTCGTCCCTTTTTCTGTGTGGTAGACTGCGCAGGCCCTCTCTGGTGCTTCTCTGCTGGAGTCCACACCGGGCCCTTGGGATGCAGCTGTACCCTCAGATTGCTTCTGGGCCAGGGGGCTTGCAGCTCTCCTGCCCTCCGGATTCAGCTACCAGGGATGGATTTTATGCCCTGGCAACCACAGACTCCGATGTTCGGGTCCCTTCTGTGCCTCTCTGCACCTCTTGCTTCACTGGGCCAAGCTATCCCAGCTCTAGGCCCCAGTTCTACAAGGCAGCACTACTCTCCGTCTGTCCTCTTTCACTCCTGTCTACAGACTAACTACTACTTCCTCCCTCCAGCCAGACTTAAGGAATCCTCCCTGAAATTCCAGGTTCAGAGCTCCCTCTGCTGGCCGGAGGGAGAACTGCGTTGGGTGTTAAACTTACTGGCCAATAGATCTCCCAATTACCTCCAGGCTCAGCATTAACCCTTTGGGAGGGCAATGCTGTTGTGGCGACCAGGTCCTGGGGTGCCACACTCCCCCTTAGTTAAATTCAGTACTCCCGGACTGTAGAAACAAACATGACATGTTAGAACATTTCATCCCATTATGGGAGGCGCATTACTTGAACGTTACAAACTTAAACATTACTATAAGAGTCCAGTGTGGCTCCCTGCCGGGTGTCCATTACACTGCTCCATGGGGGACCCGCCATGGGATCTGTCCTTATAGTGAGATATTGTGTGTTTCTTCCCCTCAAAATGGGGATGAAGGTTTTATAGTAAAGTAGAATATTAGTACTGTGAAGGTATATAAGTAGTCTCAATTTTCTGCTGGGATTGTGTATTATACCAGTGGGTATTAGGATTGTGTTTTGGAAACTGAATCTGGACGAGATAACACTCTTGCTAAACAAACTGTGCGCTGACATTCTTTTGGGAGGGGTCAAGTGAACAGCTGCGCGATTTTCTGCCCTCTGTGAGAAGTCAGCTCTGTTAATTGTATTGGTTTAACTCTAGTTTGCGTTCGTTGCTGGAATACTTTGTAAAGGACCAGCATGGAGTAGCCAACTGCACATCAGGTCTAAGTGGGTTAGAGGAATTGTGGCCTTCCCACTTACATGGAGGTGGTCTAGCAGGTGAGAGGACTATCACACCTGGTCCTTCCTGCTTTAGTCATCTGGTCTATTGGGTGAGAGGTGTTTTTTAACCCTTCCCAATACGCCCTGCAAGTGTAGCAGGTGAGAGGTGGAGCAGGTAAATCCTGATTGAGCCTTCTTGCTACCACTTGAGAGCCCATTCTGACTTGCCAGAAGAAGTGTGGCCTGTTAACAAGGTTCAGGGACACTGAGAGGGCATTTGCAGAAAGGTGGGCTGTGTGGGAATAAGTTGAAGCCATGGGCAACTTGTTCAGTGTGCAGCGTGGTGCTCCAGCGGGATCCAAAACAGCCAAACAGATAGTGCAAGAAAGAGAAGGCAAAGAAGCAGTGAAAAATGTCAGACCGATACTCAAAAAGGCAGACATGCCAGAGTACGGATGTTTGGATATTGAGAAATGGCACAGATTCAGGGAAGAAAAGAGAGGTTGGATAAAAGACAAGAGGGTAGAGCAACAAGTAAATAAATGGTGTCGTGTGGCTGAAGAGGTGCAGCATTGTGGATATAAAGAGACCACAGCGGGAGATAAGGTGTATTATGAATGTTTTAATGCACCAAAAGCAGGAATTGTGACTGCTACCGCCCCCCCTTCACATAAGCAGAAACCCAGACCAGATGAATGGACTTGTAAACATTGTAGTCAGAAAAACCTAGACTGGAGAGGTACTTGTGCTACGTGCAATGTTACTCGCCCTAGGCAGATTGCACTAAATCCTGTTCGAACCAGGTCACATGTGATGACAGAGGACGCTGACACTGAGACAGAGGTAGTGAAGGAATTGAGTTTTGCGGAGGAAGCTGACGGTGAGGAAAGGAAAGAACGCACTGGGACCAGTACAAAAAAATCAGATACATCCCGACCGAGGAAGGTCACAAGAATCAGACAGACACAGGAATATTACCCCTGGAGCCCCTCTGACCAGCTAGCTATGTTGAAACAGTTACCTGACCCTGAAAACCAACCTTTCCCATTTTACAGGCAAATACAGACAATACAGGTGACTTATAAATGCACTTGGTCAGACCTCGAGAGTTTGGTGACTGCAAAGGCAGGTGACGTGCTGGGACACATAATTAAGACGCATACTGATATGATGAAGGAGCAATCATGGGTCATGGATATTCAGTCTGAGAGGTCTGGAATGACGTACTGTGAGGCATTGAAAGGATGGGCTACAAAGAAACAGACAGAGCAGTCTGTACTGATGACTGACGTGACACAGCAAAAAGGGGAGAGTATAGAGACGTACTTTGGGAGGTTACAGCTGAAGTGGACAGACATGGGGTACAGTGCAAGAAATGACCTTGATATAAAAATATTGGTGAATGCATTCATTGACGGTATGAATAAGTTTTTACGAGAAGCAGTACAGACGGCCAGACCTGAGTGGAGAAACATGGACCCAACAGACCTTCTGCAAGTAGCTAAGTGGGTTGAACTGACAAAATGCAAGCGACCAGTTATGTATGCTAGAGCACAAGGAAGACAGTGGAAGCAGAGAGGGGGGGCACCAGGTGACCGAGCGACCGTACAGTGCTGGAATTGTGGACAGAACGGACATTATGCCAGACAGTGCAAAAACTCCAAAAAGGAGAGTGAGCAGACTGATTTCCCTCCTCCCTTGCCTCTGACCTAGGAAACTGGCAACCCAGTGACAAATGTGTACCCTGTTTTCGTTCCCTCAGGACCTGGTCCCACCTTACTTACGACCATAACCATGCCAGGGGGGAAAGAGGCAGAATTTTTAATTGACACTGGGGCAGCCGGCACTGTGGTACATAAAGACCTGATAATGCCAGACATGATCACTGACGAGACTGTGGAGTGTGTCGGGGTGGAGGGATTGGTGTCTGAAACTCCATTGACAAAACAGATGAAGCTGAGATTACAAGATAGCCAGGAAATTCTCACAAAGCTTATTGTTAGTGAAAATACTCCTATGAATTTGCTGGGGGCTGATGTGTTAAGTGCTATCCAGGCTACCATACAATACACCCCAGAAGGTATTACAGTCACAAGTCCCCTCTCTGACAAACACTTGTGCAAGATTGCAGCAATGGTGTACATGTCCAAATCTGCGAGAGTGTCCGATACCAGAACTGGTGAAGACATAGCAATGCAACAAGTTCCAGACATTGTATGGGCAAAGGGAAAAACTGATGTTGGTCGGCTTCCTATTCCCCCAGTCATGATAAAATTAAAAGAAGGCTCCACTCCTCCTTGTTTAAAGCAGTATCCCTTAAGCCCAGCCAAATCAATGGCCCTGACCAGAGATATAAGAGAATACGTGGAAGCAGGGGCTCTAGTACAAAGGTCCTCCCCCTGTAACACTCCCTTGTATCCAATCAAGAAAAAAGGGCCCAAAGGTTCCCCTGACACGTACAGAATGGTGCATGATTTGAGAGCTGTCAATGCTGTCACTGAGAGTGTAACACCAATTGTTCCAAACCCACATACCTTACTGTCACAAATCCCAGGGACCTCCAAATGTTTTACAGTAATCGATTTGGCAAATGCATTTTTCTCTGTGCCTCTACACCCTGACTGTCAGTATCTTTTTGCCTTCACACATGAGGGGAAACAGTACATGTGGACAGTCCTCCCGCAAGGAGGAATGAATTCACCTACCATTTATTCTACAGCTATGGCAGGAATTCTGGAGCAGTGGCAACCGCCTCATCCACAGGTTACGCTATTGCAGTACGTGGATGACCTTTTGCTCTGCTGTCCAGACCAGATGTCCTGCAAGGAAGCCACAATTTCTTTGCTGTGTTTTCTGGCAGAGAATGGTTGCAAAGTTTCACGTGAAAAATTACAGTACTGTAAGCAAAAGGTAACATTTTTGGGTCACTGTATCTCTGAAGGTACGAGACACCTGACTGAGGAGAGAAAACAAGCAGTCCAAAATCTCTCCTTACCCAGGTCCCACCGGCAACTGCGCACCTTTTTGGGCTTAGTGTCATACTGCAGGCCTTGGATAAGGTCTGCCTCGCAAATGATGCAACCCCTCTATGATTGTCTGGCATCTGACCCCTTTGACCTCACTCAGGAAGCTATTGATTCCTTTCATTCCCTTAAACTACTCATTGTATCTACCCCAGCCCTGGGTATTCCAAATTACGATCAACCATTTTTCTTGTTTTGCACAGAACAGGGAGGGCATGCGACAGCCGTCCTCACACAGCAACATGGTGACAAACAAAGACCAATAGCTTACTACTCAGCGCGATTGGACCCAGTTGTCAGAGGGTCTCCCACGTGTGTCCGTGCGGTAGCGGCTGCTGCAGTACTGCTAGGGAAAGCTTGCGAGATCACATTGACATTTCCCTTAACAATTTACTCCCCGCATGACATCCATGCTATACTTGTGCAAGTCCAACCAAAACACCTGTCTATGGCCAGACAGCTCAGACTTGAATGTGCCCTTCTGATTCCTGAGTATGTCACCCTCAAGAGGTGTAATGTTCTGAATCCAGCCACCCTTTTGCCAGTAGATTCAGAAAAAGGGGAATTGGTGACAATGGTAGCAAGTGAGGATGAATACTTTGACATGACGCACGAGCATGACTGCATAGAGCTGATGAGTCAGGAGACAGCAGGTTTTCCACATGTCTATGATACACCTATTACTAATGCAGATTTTGAGTTTTTTGTAGATGGCTCCAGATACCACCTGGATGGGAGATTCTACACTGGATATGCAGTAGTATCCTCACATGAGGTAATCCGAGCTGAACCACTCCCGCCGCACATGTCCGCGCAGGAGGCGGAGCTAACAGCGCTCATTGAGGCGTGTAGAGCGGGGTCAGGTAGGAAAATTAATGTTTATTCAGACTCAAAGTATGGATTTGGGATCTGTCATGATTTTGGCCCTATCTGGAGAAGTAGAGCTTTTCTTACGTCAGCTGGTAAGCCTATTAAAAATGCAGAATTGGTAAAACGGTTAATGGAGGCACTAATGTTACCAGTCCAGGTTGGCATCATTAAGGTGAAAGCACACACAAAAGGTGACTCACTGGAGGTAGCGGGCAATAGAAGGGCGGATGCAGCTGCGAAAGCAGCGGCAAAGAGGCCTAGGGATCAGAGGATAGTGGCAGGGAGCCAGCAAGTCCCAGCCACAGTGAGTCTGGATGTCCTGAAATCCCTCCAGCATCAGGCTGCCCAAACAGAGAAGGAACACTGGGGGAAAATGGGAGCTGGGCTGAACTCGAATGGAGTATGGGAAAGTAAGGACAGGTTGTGTTTACCAAGGTCCCTGTTCCCTATGATGGCACAAGCAACACATGGCCCCACTCACGCCTCAAAAAGTCACATGTGTAACCAGGTGAATGCCTTCTGGATCGCTCCTGGCTTCAGTTACGTAGCCTCCAAACACGTACAATCCTGCATTATCTGCGCACAACACAACCCAGGTAAAACAGTAAAAGTCCCTAAGAAAGCAACACCCAGACCGCTCTATCCGTTTCAACGACTACAAATAGACTACATACAACTACCCAAGGTAGGAGTGTATGAATACGTCCTGGTATGTGTAGATCTCTTCTCAGGATGGGTTGAGGCCTATCCAGGAAAATGTGCAAATGCTAAAACAACTGCAGAAAAACTGATGAAGGAACTAGTCTGTCGGTATGGCATCCCAGAAGCCATAGAAAGTGACAGGGGTACACACTTCACTGGAGAAATAATGAGGGACATTATGCAGGCCCTGGGAATAGAGCAGGCATTCCATACCCCTTATCATCCACAAAGCAGTGGAAAAGTAGAGAGATTAAACGGGACACTTAAACTAAAAATTCAAAAGGCCATGGCAGAGACAGGAAAGAATTGGGTAGAGTGCTTATCCCTGGCACTCTTTTCAGTCAGACACACTCCAAATAGAAAGACAGGCTTGTCTCCTTTTGAAGTCCTGTTTGGTAGTGCCCCAAAAACAGGTCTCTACTTTCCACAAGTGTTACAGATGCAGCACGGCACTATGACAGCCTATGTCCAGGCCTTACAGGAAAGACTTAATGTGGTGCATAAACATGTCTTTTCATCCATTCCAGATCCCAATGCAAGTGCAGATGTGCATCAGCTGAATCCAGGTGATTGGGTGGTCGTGCGCAGACACGTGAGAAGGAGCCTAGATCCACGCTTTGATGGCCCATTTCAAGTCCAGCTGACCACATCCACCTCAGTGAAACTTGAGGGAAAACCCACCTGGATCCACGCCAGTCACTGTAAAAAGGTCACTCCACCGGCAGAATGACAGTTTTGCTAATTATCCTGCTAGGTGTAGCAGGGTTGCTGCGCCAAACAAAGACACTGAGTGAACTTTTAACTACGGACTGGGATAATAAACTCATTCGCCACCATATTTCTCTTACTGAGGACATGGAAGGAGAAAAGCCAAAAGACTGTTGGATCTGCACACACAGTCCTATTTCTTCAAAGACTATGCCTTATTTAGCCTTACCTCTGGAACCACAGGAGGTGTTGGTACCAGACTGTATACACAATGAAACCTGGACTGAATCTAGATTTTTGGGAGAAGATGTACCTCGTGATGTATCTGCTACATTGACTATAGTTGGATGGGTCACTAAACCCTGGTTCCAGCTAAATATCACACGACCCGATGGATACTCGTGGTGGATGGAATACGATTCAGACAAGGGCATAATTGCCAAAATAAAGACTAAGATTCCTCATTCGGGCCCCATTCCCCATGATGGATTATGGTTCAGTCTTCAATACAATGGTGTTGGAAATTGTGGAAAAGACAATAACTGTTTCTATATACATACACATGACTCAACCAAGGACAATGAGACAGTATATCAGAAGGGTATTGAGGGCTGTACATCATCATTTATTAGACGGACTTTTAGGAGGGAGCGGGGTAGCTGTATCTCGGGTATGACGGGAAAACAAATGAACAATACATGGTGTGCTCATAAAGTCATTAAGGGGCTTCTGAATCTGCTTTATTGTGTACAAAGTCAAACTCACGTTTGTATTTTCCCAGAGGGAGTGTTTTTGGTTTGTGGGAATCGTGCTCACAAGTGGGTGAGCCCTGACATGAGAGGGGTTTGCACACTTGCCAGACTTACACCTGCCACTTTCATAGTTCCTCATAGTAAAGTAGATGTAGCAGCTGTCCCAATTCATACCTTGTATAAACGAGCAGCAGATAATAAACCCCGGCCAAATGGTAGGCCTCATGTAGTAGAAATGGGAAAAGCAAATAAGGTATTTAGTGCTATTTTCATACACCCTTTCTTAATGCAAATGTGGGACAAGCTAGTAGAGTCCACTGACTACCTGGATGATCAAATTTTTCGGGTTCTTGAGATTCTAAATGCTACCAATGCTATACAAAAACAATTAATTGTAGTCACTAACCAGCATACTATAGTGCTAGACTTTGTGACAGCAAAAGACGGCGGAATGTGTCAAATAATTGGTCCTGCCTGTTGCCATTACATTGACCCTGCAGGCAACCTCCAGGTTAGAGCAGATATACAGAAAACAAGTGAACTTAGGGATAAATGGTTAAAAGAGCACGATGCCAACAAGGACTCCTGGTGGGGAAATACATTTTCTTTTATGAATCCAGCCAATTGGTTTAAAGGCATAGCAGGTTGGGTTTCTGGCATTATACAAACCTGTATGCAAATATTGTTGTTCTGTCTACTGCTTTATATAGCTGTAAAAACATTGATATATGCATTACCTAAACTAATGAATAATGTATGTTCTAAGAGTCCCAGCCTTGAACCCTCTGTAGTTTACTACGGACCCCACATGGCCTCTGCTGACCGGGAGTAGGTGTCCACACTGAGGGTGGATGGGTGAAGTGGTAGGAAGACCCCTCATGGGTACTAGGCCCATGAGCCAGCAGCTCCTGTTTGGACGCCTACTGACCGTGTAGTGAAGGTTATACCATTTACAAAAGGGGGAAATTGATATAGAAGGGTTAATAGTTTCTCTATTTCTTCATTAAAGATTTATTGTTATTAGTAAGTATATCTGATGGTAGTTCATAGTCATGGAGCCTACGGAATAAGAGACAGGCTCAAGGATTATTATGGTCTCTAAATGTTCTTCTTATCTTCTTCTTATCTCATATGCATGACTCTACATTTTTTTAAAGGTCATATGAGCAACTAGTAAAGTTCAGCTAGAAGTTTTTTTTCTTTTTCTTTTGCAATATCACATTGATCTGTAAATGGTATAAATAAACTGTACTTTCATTAAATAAACAGAAGAAATTGATCATGCCCACATGGATGCTGGTCTTTTCTCTCCGAGCGCTCGATCTTGATTAGGTCTGAAGAGGCCTAATTGAGAAGACCTCACTGGTGATCCCATAAGCTGACTTGTGACAAAACAGAACAGCTACAACACCCCCAACGTAGGCTCTGGGCGTGCGTCAGAGCATTGATGACCCCACTCTATGCACGCCGGACGGGTTTTTCTTCAGGGGTGTTGAGCACACTGGTGCTAACTATGAACAATTTAGGTGTTGGCCACCCATAGTCCAGTGGCCCAATTGTCCATTTACTTAATCACCTAAGACAAAAAGCATTTTATACACAACATGACAGACATTTCACATAACTATTTACATTCTGTTAGATATTTTACTTTCTATTTTCTATACCTTGGAGGGGGCTGTCCCCGAGTGCTACGTTGGGACCGGCGTAGCTCTGGGGTTTGTCCCTGACTACTTAGAGTGTCTGCCCCCCCCGTGTGATTGGTAGGCCTAACCCTGACAGGGATACATGTCGGTTGCCTACGGGATCTCAGATTCGCCAAGGGTACGGCAGGTTCACCACTGGCAGGGGGTTGAACCTCCTGTTCCACTGCTGGCGTGTCACCTCGTGTTGGAGCGGCCGGTTCTTTAGGTGGATCTAGAACCCCTTCTGTTTCTGGCTCGACCAACTGCGGTAACGTCAAGACTGGTACCACTATGGCATTGTTTATTCGGGTCCAAGTTTTGGGGAATTTTCCAAGGATTGTTTGGATCATCTCTTCCTCTTTTTCTTGACTTTGGGGACTTTCTTGTACTTCTTCTTGGGTTCTGCACCGTTCAGGGCACGCTTTCAGGCAGTCTCGAGAAATTGCTTGATAGGTCTTGCCTTCATCCTTGCTTATGAGGCATACCTTACTATTGTCAAAGTTGGAGGGGATAATGGTGTAGGGCTCGTTTTCCCACTGATCATCCAATTTATGCGTCCTCCGCTTCTTCTTGAGGACTTGTTCTCCAGGTGCTAAGGGAGTTGCTGGGGCTGTTTGATTGTAATGCTGCTCTTGTCTCGTTCTTGCTTGAGACAGGCTCCTCTCTACGCATTCCTGGACCTTACGGTACCGCTGCTGCCGCTCTGTATCCCAATCCTCTATTTCCTGAACCGCCTCAGGTGACACAGTCCCCATCTCAAAGTCTACGGGTAACTTGCCAGGTCTGGCTCGCATCAGGTAAGCAGGGCTGCAGTTGGTCGAATTCACCGGGATATGGTTGTACAAGTCTACCAGATCTGGTAACTTTTCTGGCTATTGGTTTCTTTCTTCCAAAGGTAGAGTCTTGAGCATGTCAATAACCACATGGTTCATCTTCGCGCACAATCCATTGGTTTGGGGGTGGTACGGTGTGGTTCTGATTTTCTTACAACCGTACATGTTACAGAACTCTTGGAACACTTCTGCCTCGAATGCAGGACCCTGATCAGTCAGTACCCTTTCAGGGTAACCGTGAGGTCGACAAAAGTAGGCCTGAAATGCTCTCGCTGCTGTTCTGGCTGTCTGGTCCTTCACGGGCACTACTACCAGGAAACGAGAGTAATGGTCCACAATGGTGAGGGCGTACACATAACCTGACCGGCTTGGTGTTAACTTCACGTGGTCCAGAGCCACCAACTCTAGGGGCTGCTTCGTGACAATTGGCTGTAGGGGAGACCTCTGGCTAGCATCATCTTTCCGCCTCAGGTTACACGGACCACAGTCTCGGCACCACTTCTCGACTGTCTTTCTCATGTGCACCCAGTAGAACCGATCACGGAGTAGGGTCTCCAACTTCTTCCACCCGAAGTGTCCTGCATTATCATGATACGCTGCTAGGACCATTGGAGCATCCCTCTGCGGAACCACTATCTGCCAGACGAGTTCATTCGTTCGCCAGTTGACATATCTCTTACAGAGCTTGCCTTGATAGGTGAACAGTCGTCCCCTCTCCTTCCACAACTGCTGGGCTTCTTCTGGAGCATCTGGGCCAAGATGAGTCTCAGCTTGTGCTAGCTTTTCTTTGACCAATCGCACGGCCGGGTCACCGTTCTGTGTCTCTTCCCAATCATGGTGGAGTAATGGGTTGACCGAGACTTCGTGCTGGCTCGAGCGCTTCACTCCTACAGTATGCTCACACTGGGAAACACCTTGGTGATGGAAAGCCGGTAACTCTATCTCTTCGAGTTCATCCAGGTCTTCTCCAGACTCGGGTAAGTGAGGCATTCTGGACAGCGCATCAGCATTGTTATTCTTCTTGCCAGCCCGATACTTGATGGTAAAGTCAAAGTTAGACAGCCGGGCCATCCATCGCTGTTCCAACGCACCTAACTTGGCTGTTGCCAGGTGTGTCAACGGATTGTTGTCCGTGAAGATGGTGAACTTGGCCGATGCCAGATAGTGCTTGAAGCGTTCAGTCACTGCCCAAACAATAGCGAGGAACTCCAGCTTGAAGGAACTGTAGTTTTCTGGATTCCTTTCTGTGGGCCGTAGCTTCCTACTGGCGTACGCTATCACCCTCTCTCTGCCTCCCTGCACCTGGGACAGAACTGCTTCCAGTCCCACGTTGCTGGCGTCTGTATACAGTACAAACGGCTGGCTGTAGTCAGTGTAGGCCAGAATCTCTTCTCCCGTGAGAGCCCCTTTCAGCCGGACAAAGGATGTTTCTAGTTGGCTGCTCCATTCAAATGGAGGGCTCTGCTTCTTAGCCTGCTTTGGCTGGCCCACCAGGAGATCCTGAAGGGGCGCTGCTATCTTTGTGAAACCATCAATGAACCTTCGGTAGTAGCCCACCAGCCCAAGGAACTGCCGCACCTCCTTTACCGTGGTGGGTCTTGGCCAGTCCTTGATTACGGTGACTTTCTCCGGATCAGGTGCTACACCTTCCGCGCTGACCACATGACCCAGGTACTGTACCTTTGGCTTCAAGAGGTGACATTTGGACGGCTTTATCTTCAGGCCATATTTCGACAGGGACTCAAACACTTCTGCTAAGTGCCTCAGGTGGTCTTCATAAGTCTTGGAGTAGACTATGACTAGAGTTGAGCGCGGTTCGTGGTTCGTGGTTCTTCAGTTCTAGGCTCGAGTGATTTTGGGGCAAGTTCTAGATCGAACTAGAACTCGAGCTTTTTGCAAAAGCTCGATAGTTCTAGAAACGTTCGAGAACGGTTCTAGCAGCAAAAAAACAGCTAAATCCTAGCTTGGTTTCTGCTGTAATAGTGTAAGTCACTCTGTGAATCACACTATTATGACATTTCAGTGTATAGTGTGCGTGAAAAGCGCCTTCAGATCACTGCTGTTTCTATAATGGCGATCGCCATTTTTTTTTTTTTTTTCTTGTCTTCCTTCCCTAAGCGCACGCGTCTTGTGGGGCGGGCCAGCATGTCAGCCAATCCCAGACACACACGCAGCTAAGTGGACTTTGAGCCAGAGAAGCAACGGCATGTGTGATAGGATGTCCATGTCACATGTCCCTGCATTATAAAACCGGACATTTTCCTCCAGCACGCCATTATCTGCCTTCTGCGTCCTTGGTGTCAGACATCACTGTCGCAGCTCCGTCCTCCTGAGTCCTATCGCCGATACAGTTGTATGCGCTGCATACACAGCGTTAGACAGCTAGGGAGAGCACTTTATAGCAGTCCTTTTAAGGGCTCAAACCGGCAGGGTCAGAGTTAAGGTGACAGGTCCTGAAAACAGCGCCAGCGTCTGTGTAGCCAAGGTCAGGGATTTCCTCCCTGCATTTCCCTATTAGGAGGGATAGAAAGGCAGGCTTCCATTCCTCTACCCAGAGCCCCAAAATCCTGGCACTGTACCCTCGTGTCCTCTGCATACTCCAACTCATTATAACTAAGCCATTATACTAGCAAACACTCAGTGTACCTAGTGGCATCCTATACGTGGCTATTGGACTTTGCTATAGTCCCACTAGTGCAAAGACATTTGCAGAGCGCATCTGCCTGCATTGCACACGCCAACTCATAACTAAGCCATTATACTAGCAAACACTCAGTGTACCTAGTGGCATCCTATCTGTGGCTATTGGACTTTGCTATAGTCCCACTAGTGCAAAGACATTTGCAGAGCGCATCTGCCTGCGTTGCACACTCCAACTCATATAACTAAGCCATTATACTAGCAAACACTCAGTGTACCTAGTGGCATCCTATACGTGGCTATTGGACTTTGCTATAGTCCCACTAGTGCAAAGACATTTGCAGAGCGCATCTGCCTGCGTTGCACACTCCAACTCATATAACTAAGCCATTATACTAGCAAACACTCAGTGTACCTAGTGGCATCCTATCTGTGGCTATTGGACTTTGCTATAGTCCCACTAGTGCAAAGACATTTGCAGAGCGCATCTGCCTGCGTTGCACACTCCAACTCATATAACTAAGCCATTATACTAGCAAACACTCAGTGTACCTAGTGGCATCCTATACGTGGCTATTGGACTTTGCTATAGTCCCACTAGTGCAAAGACATTTGCAGAGCGCATCTGCCTGCATTGCACACTCCAACTCATAACTAAGCCATTATACTAGCAAACACTCAGTGTACCTAGTGGCATCCTATCTGTGGCTATTGGACTTTGCTATAGTCCCACTAGTGCAAAGACATTTGCAGAGCGCATCTGCCTGCGTTGCACACTCCAACTCATATAACTAAGCCATTATACTAGCAAACACTCAGTGTACCTAGTGGCATCCTATCTGTGGCTATTGGACTTTGCTATAGTCCCACTAGTGCAAAGACATTTGCAGAGCGCATCTGCCTGCGTTGCACACTCCAACTCATATAACTAAGCCATTATACTAGAAAACATTCAGTGTACCTAGTGGCATCCTATACGTGGCTATTGGACTTTGCTATAGTCCCACTAGTGCAAAGACATTTGCAGAGCGCATCTGCCTGCGTTGCACACTCCAACTCATATAACTAAGCCATTATACTAGCAAACACTCAGTGTACCTAGTGGCATCCTATACGTGGCTATTGGACTTTGCTATAGTCCCACTAGTGCAAAGACATTTGCAGAGCGCATCTGCCTGCGTTGCACACTCCAACTCATATAACTAAGCCATTATACTAGCAAACACTCAGTGTACCTAGTGGCATCCTATCTGTGGCTATTGGACTTTGCTATAGTCCCACTAGTGCAAAGACATTTGCAGAGCGCATCTGCCTGCGTTGCACACTCCAACTCATATAACTAAGCCATTATACTAGCAAACACTCAGTGTACCTAGTGGCATCCTATCTGTGGCTATTGGACTTTGCTATAGTCCCACTAGTGCAAAGACATTTGCAGAGCGCATCTGCCTGCGTTGCACACTCCAACTCATATAACTAAGCCATTATACTAGCAAACACTCAGTGTACCTAGTGGCATCCTATACGTGGCTATTGGACTTTGCTATAGTCCCACTAGTGCAAAGACATTTGCAGAGCGCATCTGCCTGCGTTGCACACTCCAACTCATATAACTAAGCCATTATACTAGCAAACACTCAGTGTACCTAGTGGCATCCTATACGTGGCTATTGGACTTTGCTATAGTCCCACTAGTGCAAAGACATTTGCAGAGCGCATCTGCCTGCGTTGCACACTCCAACTCATATAACTAAGCCATTATACTAGCAAACACTCAGTGTACCTAGTGGCATCCTATCTGTGGCTATTGGACTTTGCTATAGTCCCACTAGTGCAAAGACATTTGCAGAGCGCATCTGCCTGCGTTGCACACTCCAACTCATATAACTAAGCCATTATACTAGCAAACACTCAGTGTACCTAGTGGCATCCTATCTGTGGCTATTGGACTTTGCTATAGTCCCACTAGTGCAAAGACATTTGCAGAGCGCATCTGCCTGCGTTGCACACTCCAACTCATATAACTAAGCCATTATACTAGCAAACACTCAGTGTACCTAGTGGCATCCTATCTGTGGCTATTGGACTTTGCTATAGTCCCACTAGTGCAAAGACATTTGCAGAGCGCATCTGCCTGCGTTGCACACTCCAACTCATATAACTAAGCCATTATACTAGCAAACACTCAGTGTACCTAGTGGCATCCTATCTGTGGCTATTGGACTTTGCTATAGTCCCACTAGTGCAAAGACATTTGCAGAGCGCATCTGCCTGCGTTGCACACTCCAACTCATATAACTAAGCCATTATACTAGCAAACACTCAGTGTACCTAGTGGCATCCTATCTGTGGCTATTGGACTTTGCTATAGTCCCACTAGTGCAAAGACATTTGCAGAGCGCATCTGCCTGCGTTGCACACTCCAACTCATATAACTAAGCCATTATACTAGCAAACACTCAGTGTACCTAGTGGCATCCTATCTGTGGCTATTGGACTTTGCTATAGTCCCACTAGTGCAAAGACATTTGCAGAGCGCATCTGCCTGCGTTGCACACTCCAACTCATATAACTAAGCCATTATACTAGCAAACACTCAGTGTACCTAGTGGCATCCTATCTGTGGCTATTGGACTTTGCTATAGTCCCACTAGTGCAAAGACATTTGCAGAGCGCATCTGCCTGCATTGCACACTCCAACTCATAACTAAGCCATTATACTAGCAAACACTCAGTGTACCTAGTGGCATCCTATCTGTGGCTATTGGACTTTGCTATAGTCCCACTAGTGCAAAGACATTTGCAGAGCGCATCTGCCTGCGTTGCACACTCCAACTCATATAACTAAGCCATTATACTAGCAAACACTCAGTGTACCTAGTGGCATCCTATCTGTGGCTATTGGACTTTGCTATAGTCCCACTAGTGCAAAGACATTTGCAGAGCGCATCTGCCTGCATTGCACACTCCAACTCATAACGAAGCCATTATACTAGCAAACACTCAGTGTACCTAGTGGCATCCTATCTGTGGCTATTGGACTTTGCTATAGTCCCACTAGTGCAAAGACATTTGCAGAGCGCATCTGCCTGCGTTGCACACTCCAACTCATATAACTAAGCCATTATACTAGCAAACACTCAGTGTACCTAGTGGCATCCTATACGTGGCTATTGGACTTTGCTATAGTCCCACTAGTGCAAAGACATTTGCAGAGCGCATCTGCCTGCGTTGCACACTCCAACTCATATAACTAAGCCATTATACTAGCAAACACTCAGTGTACCTAGTGGCATCCTATCTGTGGCTATTGGACTTTGCTATAGTCCCACTAGTGCAAAGACATTTGCAGAGCGCATCTGCCTGCGTTGCACACTCCAACTCATATAACTAAGCCATTATACTGGCAAACACTCAGTGTACCTAGTGGCATCCTATCTGTGGCTATTGGACTTTGCTATAGTCCCACTAGTGCAAAGACATTTGCAGAGCGCATCTGCCTGCGTTGCACACTCCAACTCATATAACTAAGCCATTATACTAGCAAACACTCAGTGTACCTAGTGGCATCCTATCTGTGGCTATTGGACTTTGCTATAGTCCCACTAGTGCAAAGACATTTGCAGAGCGCATCTGCCTGCGTTGCACACTCCAACTCATATAACTAAGCCATTATACTAGCAAACACTCAGTGTACCTAGTGGCATCCTATACGTGGCTATTGGACTTTGCTATAGTCCCACTAGTGCAAAGACATTTGCAGAGCGCATCTGCCTGCGTTGCACACTCCAACTCATATAACTAAGCCATTATACTAGCAAACACTCAGTGTACCTAGTGGCATCCTATCTGTGGCTATTGGACTTTGCTATAGTCCCACTAGTGCAAAGACATTTGCAGAGCGCATCTGCCTGCATTGCACACTCCAACTCATAACTAAGCCATTATACTAGCAATTTTTGCTGCCAGTTTAAGGGCCGTAGTTGCATTGTCAGGGATATTTATTCTTTATTATTCTGCTGTTAATAAAGCTAGACCACCACTGCAATCTTCACCACCTCTCAATTTTTACTACCACATTTTCAGTCCACAATCTTGTCGCAATCAACATGAGTGGCAAAATGACATGCTGGTGGAAAGGGGAAGAGGCGTGGTGGAAAAGGCAAAAAAGGTTTTGTCTGTGGGGAAGGTGGCAAAGCTCCATTATCATCTGCTGAAGATAGACCATCTACCAGCAAAAGTAAGATGTCTACTACTTACCGTGGACAATCCGATGTGCTCCCTTTTTTACGGACACGAACAACAGGAAGAAAGGTAGATGATGGGCAAAAAAGGAAAATGCTTGAATGGATCTCAAGTGGTCCAACTAGTGCCCTGTCAGCCACTTCAAGTACCGCATCCAAAAAACACCAGTCCTCTGAGTTGTCATCCCAATCACACTTGATTTCTCCCAGCTCTGAAGTCTCCATCAGCCCTGCACAGTATGGTGGAACTGAGATGGCTGAGTCTGCAGAGCTGTTCAGTCACACTATAGCCTGGGAATCAGAGGTCTGCTCCCAAGCTACAGTGAGTACAGAACAGGAAATGGTCTGCAGTGATGCCCAGAACCTTTGTGACTCTGATTCAGGCCGTGAGGACCAAGTTTCTGAGCATAATGTTGACCCTTTGTCACAAACTGTAACACCTGTGGTTATAGACAATGAGGAACATACTGATGAAGATGAGACGCAGATACCCGATTGGGATGACAACTTAAATATTCGGTCAGGGCAAGAAGAGGCTCGGTCTGAGGGGGAGGGGAGTGCAAACACAACAATTGATGATGAAGTTCTAGATCCCACCTACTGTCAACCCCCAGTCAGGCACTCGAGGAGGTCAACAGAGGCGGTGGAGGAGGATGCAACTGACGACGAAGTTACCTTGCGCCTTCCTGGACAGAGTCGGAGCACTGGTAGCACGTCTACAACTGCATCCTCAGCCACCACTCTGCCTCTGAGCATTATTCGGGGTGGATCAACAGGTCGCATGGCCTCTAAGCCTTGCCTAGCCTGGTCCTTTTTTGACATAGAAAAAGATCGCCCAAATTATGTGATCTGTAAACTTTGTCATGGTTCTCTTAGTAGAGGTCAAAACCTCAGCAGTTTGACAACTTCTTCCATGAATCGTCACATGAATAAATATCATAAGTCCCGGTGGGAAGCTCACTGTGCTGCAATGCGGCCTAGCGGAGCGAACCATCCACGGCCTGCCCCTTCTAGTGCATCCGCGCGCTCTTCATCTTCTAGGACTGTGGGGACAGCTGTCACACCTGTTTTTCCACGCACAACTTCCACCACTGTAACCGCAACAGGCACTTTGCTTGGTAGGTCGTCAGTTGGTTTGGAAGGGGAAACAAGTGAGTGTGTACAGCTCTCTCAGACATCGATAGCACCAACGTTGGATGAAGGCAACATCATGTCTCCGCCTGCACTTTCCTCACAAACCTGCATTTTTCCAGGGACACCCTACTCAACACCGTCTACACACAGCAGCCAGATCTCTGTCCCTCAGATGTGGTCAAATAAAAGGCCACTTCCTGCGACCCATGACAAAGCTAAGAGGTTGACTCTATCCCTCTGTAAGCTGTTGGCTACCGAAATGCTGCCTTTCCGCCTAGTGGACACACAGGATTTTAGAGACCTTATGTCTGTCGCTGTGCCCCAGTACCAGATGCCTAGTCGCCACTACTTCTCTAAGAAAGGTGTGCCCGCGCTACACCAGCATGTTGCACACAACATCACCGCTTCCTTGAGAAACTCTGTGTGTGAACGGGTGCATTTCACCACCGATACTTGGACCAGTAAGCATGGACAGGGACGTTACATGTCGCTGACTGGGCACTGGGTAATTATGGTGATAGATGGTGAAGGGTCTGCTGCACAAGTCTTGCCGTCCCCACGACTTGTGTGTCAATCCTCTGTCTGTCCAAGTTCCGCCACTGCTTCTGCATCCTCCACCTCATCTGGGTCCTCCACCTCCGCCCCAAGCCTGCCTGGTCAGGCCACCAGCGTTCTCACTGCGCAGAAGGAATCACGCACCCCTCATTACTATGCTGGCAGCAGAGCGCAACGGCATCAGGCGGTCTTTAGCTTGACATGTCTTGGGAATAAGAGTCACACAGCTGAGGAGTTGTGGTCAGCTCTGCGGTCCGAGTTTAATAAATGGTTGTCTCCACTCAACCTGCAGCCTGGTAAGGCCGTGTGCGACAATGCTGCAAACCTGGGTGCGGCCCTTCGCCTGGGCAAGGTGACACACGTACCTTGTATGGCTCACGTGTTGAACCTTGTCGTCCAGCAATTTTTAACACACTATCCTGGCCTAGATGGCCTTCTGAACAGGGCACGAAAACTGTCTGCTCACTTCCGCCGTTCAAGCGCCGCAGCTGAGCGACTTGCATCGCTCCAGAAGTCTTTCGGCCTGCCGGTTCATCGCCTGAAATGCGATGTGGCGACACGCTGGAATTCAACTCTCCACATGTTACAGCGACTGTGGCAGCACCGCAGAGCCCTGGTGCAATACGTCATGACGTATAGCCTGGGCCAACGAGATGCAGAGGTGGGGCAGATCACCCTGATGGAGTGGTCTCAGATCAAGGACCTATGCACCCTTCTGCACAGTTTCGACATGGCGACGAATATGTTTAGCGCTGACAATGCCATTATCAGCATGACGATTCCAGTCATTTACATGCTGGAGCACACGCTAAACACTATTCGGAGTCAGGGGGTGGGACAACAGGAAGGGGAGGAACTACAGGAGGATTCATATGCGCAAGGGACAACAACATCACCAAGGTCCAGACGTTCATCATCACCAACGCAGCAGGCATGGGACCATGGGGGACAGGGATCGACAAGGGCGCATAGTAGCAGGCGAAATGTTGAGGAAGGTGCAGGAGAACATGAAGAAATGGAGGACGAACTGTTCATGGACATGGAAGACTCAGCGGATGAGGGAGACCTTGGTCAAATTTCAGTTGAAAGAGGTTGGGGGGAGATGTCAGAGGAAGAAAGAACGGGTAGCACCTCTATGCCACAAACACAGCGTGGACTTGGTCCGCATGGCTGCGCAAGACACATGAGTGCCTTTTTGTTGCACTACCTCCAACATGACAGTCGTATTGTCAAAATTAGAAGTGATGATGACTACTGGATTGCCACACTATTAGATCCCCGGTACAAGTCCAAATTTTGTGACATAATTCCAGCCATAGAAAGGGACGCACGTATGCAGGAGTATCAGCAGAAGCTGTTACTCGATCTTAGCTCGGCTTTTCCACCAAACAACCGTGCAGGTGCAGGGAGGGAATCTCCCAGTTGTAACTTGACAAACATGGGACGGTCTCGTCATCTTCAACAGTCTACCCGTACCAGTAGGACCGTATCTGGTGCTGGTAACAGCAATTTTATGGAATCTTTTCATAATTTTTTTAGACCCTCTTTTGCAAGGCCACCAGAGACAACAAGTCTGACACATAGTCAACGGCTGGAGAGGATGATACAGGAGTATCTCCAAATGAACATCGATGCCATGACTTTGCAAATGGAGCCTTGCTCCTTTTGGGCTTCAAACCTAGAAAAATGGCCAGAGCTCGCAACTTACGCCTTGGAAATTTTGTCGTGTCCAGCTGCCAGCGTTGTCTCTGAACGTGTCTTCAGTGCTGCTGGGTGTGTGCTGACAGATAAGCGCACGCGTCTGTCCAGTGACAATGTGGACAGACTGACGTTCATCAAAATGAACAAGTCATGGATCCAGAAGGAATTTACAACCCCTGTGTCATCCTGGGGAGAGTAAATGCTTCTGGATTTGGAATGTGCTTGATGCAAATCTAGCTGTGAAGTGTACAACTAGGGCACAAGTGCTGCCACTGAAGGGGTGGGTGTGTGTGGGGCACAATTTTTGGAAAAAAGGGAGACTCCGCTTGGAGTAACCCTTGCTTGCTGTGTTTTTAAAAGAAGCCAAGATGAACAGAGCTGGGATCAGGAAAGACTTTGCTACCTACCCCGGTGTCATCCTGGGGACGGATAAGAATGGCGTATTTTTTAATGTGCTTGATGCAAATGTAGCTGTGAAGTGTCCAACTGGGGCACAACTGCTGCCACTGAAGGGGTGGGTGTGTGTGGGGCCCAATTTTTGGAAAAAAGGGAGACTCCGCTTGGAGTAACCCTTGCTTGCTGTGTTTTTAAAAGAAGCCAAGATGAACAAGTCATGGGTCAGCAAAGACTTTATCTACCTACCCCGGTGTCATGCTGGGGACGGTTAATTATGGCGTATTTTTGAATGTGCTTGATGCAAATCAAAACATCCTGTTTGCAACTAGGGCCCAAGTGCTGCCACTGATGGGGTGGGTGTGTGTGGGGCCCAATTTTTGGAAAAAAGGGAGACTCCGCTTGGAGTAACCCTTGCTTGCTGTGTTTTTAAAAGAAGCCAAGATGAACAGAGCTGGGATCAGGAAAGACTTTGCTACCTACCCCGGTGTCATCCTGGGGACGGTTAATTATGGCGTATTTTTGAATGTGCTTGATGCAAATCTAGCTGTGAATTGTACAACTGGGGCACAACTGCTGCCACTGAATGGGTGGGTGTGTGTGGGGCCCAATTTTTGGAAAAAAGGGAGACTCCGCTTGGAGTAACCCTTGCTTGCTGTGTTTTTAAAAGAAGCCAAGATGAACAGAGCTGGGATCAGGAAAGACTTTGCTACCTACCCCGGTGTCATCCTGGGGACGGATAAGAATGGCGTATTTTTGAATGTGCTTGATGCAAATGTAGCTGTGAAGTGTCCAACTGGGGCACAACTGCTGCCACTGAAGGGGTGGGTGTGTGTGGGGCCCAATTTTTGGAAAAAAGGGAGACTCCACTTGGAGTAACCCTTGCTTACATTGTTTTTAAAAGAAGCCAAGATGAACAGAGCTGGGATCAGGAAAGACTTTGCTACCTACCCCGGTGTCATCCTGGGGACGGTTAATTATGGCGTATTTTTGAATGTGCTTGATGCAAATCTAGCTGTGAATTGTACAACTGGGGCACAACTGCTGCCACTGAATGGGTGGGTGTGTGTGGGGCCCAATTTTTGGAAAAAAAGGGAGACTACGCTTGGAGTCACCTTGCGGTGTTTTACATGATTTTAGAAGGGCGTGCCATGCCTATATCTGTGTGTCCTCCTCTTTTTCCTTGTCCAGCTGTTTTGTTTTCGCATGAGTATATGTCCTTGTCACTTTCCCATGTGTTGTGAGTTGTTTGTCACCTTTTGGACACCTTTGAGGGTGTTTTCTAGGTGTTTTTCTGTGTTTGTGATTGCCTGCCATTGTTTCCTATGCAGTTCGAGTTCGGTTCGTCGAACGTTCGACGAGCCGAACTCGAACCGGACCTCCGTTCGGCGAACCGACCTCGAGCCGAACCGGGACCGGTTCGCTCATCTCTAACTATGACGTCATCCAGGTACAACAGCACGGTTTCAAAGTTGTGGTGGCCCAAGCAGCACTCCATCAGCCTTTGGAATGTCCCTGGAGCGTTGCAGAGCCCGAATGGCATACAGTTGAACTCACAGAGGCCCATTGGTGTCGTGAATGCAGTCTTCTCCTTGTCCGCCTCTGCCACGGGAACCTGCCAATACCCACTGGTGAGATCCAAGGTGGAGAAATAGTTAGCTGACTTTAAGGCTGTTAGTGACTCCTCTATTCTAGGCAGTGGATAAGCATCTTTATGTGTAATGCGGTTAATTTGCCTGTAATCTACACACATTCTCATTGTACCATCTTTTTTCTTTACGAGCACTAGTGGAGCTGCCCAGGGGCTACAACTATCTCTGATAACCCCAGCCTCCTTCATTTCCCGCAACATTTCTTTGGCACGCTGATACTGTGCGGGGGGTACAGGGCGGTATCTCTCTTTAATGGGATGATGATCACCCGTGGGGATTTGATGTTTAACCCCTTTCACCTGCCCAAAATCTAGGGGGTGTTTGCTGAAGACCCGCTCGTACTCCTGTACCACCCGGTAAACCCCATGCTTTTGGTGTGAGGGGGTAGAGTCGGTGCCCACATGTAATTTTTGGCACCAGTCTTCCAGCTGCCCCTTGGAGCCATTGTCTTCCGCCTGGTCGGACGGGATCAAGGGTTCCGCTGCTTTGATGGTATTGTTGCTGACAGTGTACAGTTTTGCTACAGTGGCGTACCGGGGCAATTTGGCCTCCTCCTCCCCACAATTCAGGACACGGACGGGCACTCTCCCCTTGCGGACGTCTGCTACCCCTCTGGCTACCAGGACTCCAGGCCTACTGTCTGAATACACCGGTTCTACCAAGGCATGGTAATCCTGACCCTTGAGGCCTATTGCTGCCCGACACCATATCAACATTTCACTTCTTGGGGGTATTGCAATGGGGAGGGGGTCACTTACCCTCACACTGCCAATTTCTCCTCCGGCCAGCTCTACCTGCTGCCTCCTCATCAGGGCTCTGATCTCCCTCTGTAGGGCACGCTGCTGCCCGGAGCTGGCGGTTTCAGACGCCTGTTGCAACAAAATTATCACTTCGGCAATACAATTTTCTATCACATTTGTACCAATGGTTAGCAGTGGGTCAGATTCTTTGCGATCAATATCTACAATTATCATCCCCTATCATGGCAATTCTACCCGCCCCACCTTAATGGTTACTTCCTTGTACCCAATTTGAGGTAAGGGCTGACCATTACTAGCCACAATTGTTAAATCATCATCTGGGCCATGGTCAATGTCTGAATCAGCCCAATATCTTTTGTACAGTTTATAGGGGATGGTTGTTACCTGGGACCCCGTATCCAGGAGGGCATTCATAGGGATCCCATCCAGCACAATAGGAAGGACCGTTCGTCCTCCCACATACTTGCTGCGGCTGGGGTTTGAGCCGGGCTTCCTTACACCTGGGGGTTGGCTCCTGGCCCCAGGCTCGGCCCATTTAAAGGACAGCATCGTGCAATGTGGCCCGCCTGGCTGCAGCGGCGGCAGATCGGTTGTCCCGTTGAATCATACCGGTCTGTGTCTCTGCCTCGGGTCGGCGGAATCCTCCTCTGTCGCATCCATGGGACGTCATCTGGGCTGGAGGCCAACTCGATTCTTGCAGGTGATGGGGTCACTTGTAGAGACTGCACGGTCTTGGCAAGGGCAGCTACAGTCTTGGTCAGCTCCTGGACCTGCTGTCTGAGCTCTGCAGTGGGATCCTTATCCAGGGACTGCGCCTCAGCCCCTGCAGCAGCTCGTGTTGCAGGCACCACCCCGGGGTACGTGATAGCAAGAGGCCGGAGGGGTACCGGGTCATTCGGTGTAGATTCTCTCAGTACCCGGATGGCCTGGTCCTTAAACTTTGCAAAGTACAGAGCAGGGTTCTGCAGGACCATGATACGCAGCTGGGTCCTGTGGGCATCTGACCGGAGCCCCTCTATGAACTGCTCAGTTAGGAGTTTGTGTTCTTCACGTACACTCTCTGGGTCCACCTGTTTAACTGCTTTCAGGGCCTCCTGCAAGTTTAAGGCATAGTCCCTTATGCTGTCTGTGGGCCGCTGCTTGCACCCAAAGAATCTCATCTTTATCTCTGCTGCGGTGCGGGTGTCAAAAGTACTCTTTAGCTTGGCCAGTATCTGGGTTACTGTCCCTTTATCTGTATCAGGCCAGGACTTCACTTCACGCTGGGCTGCGCCGGCTAGCTGTCCCATTAATATGCCCACCTTCTGGCTCTCAGTCAGAGGATACACCCGGAACAAGCTGTGCAGGCTTTCTCTGAAGTCGCTCAAGGTATGGGACTCCCCGGAGTACTGCGGCAGCCATTCTGCTCCCGGGATGTACGGCATTGTGATCGGCATTACCGGCGCTACAGCGGGGGCTGGGGCGACGGCGACTGGGATTGCTTCGGCCGGTGCTGCGGCGCCTCGGGCGATGGCAGCCACCTGCCCTCCCTCCGAGTCGGACATCTTCCTCCCCCTTAGTGAACCTTACCAGGCTCCGTTCACTTTTCAAATTTCCTTCTGGGTAGCGCGGGGTTAACAGCGCTCTGCTCTGATGGCGCGCTCCCTTCGCGCTCTTTGTCAGGCACGCCCCCCTTCTTCCTGCGCTCTGCGAGGCTAATGGCGGCGGCAGTTTGCAGACAGTACACAGTCTTTTAAGCACAATTCCTGCAGGCGCACAGTACCCGGTGTGACCGGGCACGAAATCCTGTTCGTGACGCCAAGGTTGACTCGCCCACCCCAGGGCTATGGGACACCCGGTGCCGGGCCGGACTAGTCCGGTGGTAGTCAGTGGTGGCTGGGCCCGGCTCCGTGGCCCTGGTGGGTGTCAGTAGAATATGTGGCTGATGACTTTAAGTTTGTGTGCGTGACGCCACCTGTGGTATGCGGCTATTAAGCCGCCGCTGCTGTGTGAGGCCTCTGGGGTGATGAAGTGGCAGCAATGGTGGTACTGCTCCCCACAGGTGGAGCGGTGCCCCGGGACACAGTTGGTGCTTGTGGAAGTCTATGGTGTTGTGTGACTAACACGGTGCAGGGCCGACAAGCAATGAAAGAAACAGGCACAAACAGTAGTCTCTTTACCTTCTCCTCTTTTACTCGGCAGAAGTTTAGTCCAGGGAGACCGTCACAGATGGTAAAGATGGTCCGGCCGGCCTGGAAGTGCCTGGAGTGATCTTTGGCCAGTTGAGTATGAGGCCTACTCCTTAATCTTTCTTTGCTGTTTTAGGACACTGCACTTTGGGTTAGCAATTGCCCTCTCGCTGCTGGGACTGGTGGTTCGTCCCTTTTTCTGTGTGGTAGACTGCGCAGGCCCTCTCTGGTGCTTCTCTACTGGAGTCCACACCGGGCCCTTGGGATGCAGCTGTACCCTCAGATTGCTTCTGGGCCAGGGGGCTTGCAGCTCTCCTGCCCTCCGGATTCAGCTACCAGGGATGGATTTTATGCCCTGGCAACCACAGACTCCGATGTCCGGGTCCCTTCTGTGCCTCTCTGCACCTCTTGCTTCACTGGGCCAAGCTATCCCAGCTCTAGGCCCCAGTTCTACAAGGCAGCACTACTCTCCGTCTGTCCTCTTTCACTCCTGTCTACAGACTAACTACTACTTCCTCCCTCCAGCCAGACTTAAGGAATCCTCCCTGAAATTCCAGGTTCAGAGCTCCCTCTGCTGGCCGGAGGGAGAACTGCGTTGGGTGTTAAACTTACTGGCCAATAGATCTCCCAATTACCTCCAGGCTCAGCATTAACCCTTTGGGAGGGCAATGCTGTTGTGGCGACCAGGTCCTGGGGCGCCACACAATGTGTCTGTGCGTACACACCCTACTCAGCCTTTGGGATTACCTGTTTGCATTCACCCAGCATGGGCGCAGTACTCAGTGGCGCCTGACCAGGTCAGGGGCGCCACAATGGGATATCTACTTTGGATCTTTCAATCAGTGGCACATCTGATGAATTTTCCGACTCGTCTTTCTCAACCACCAGTGCCTCCTCTAATAGAACAGGTGTCATTCAAATCAGGTAAGCATCCAATTCAGACATAACATAAAAAAATGCAGAAAATGCAGAAAATGCAGGGGGAGAAAACACACGAGTAATAAGACAATCTGCCCGCAACAAGAACAAACGGTTTTAGGTATACCGATATCGAATCTTTCTAGTTACATACTGTCTACAAAACAATTAAATGTTTTGTCCAAGGGTCTCGGATTCTCGCCCACTCAGCATTTCGATGTCTTCAAAATCATTTTGGATGTTAATCGCTTTGCACGTAACTTAATGGTGAAATTCCATTTTAAAAATGATTCCACTACGAAAAATACCACCAATAGCAACTATTTATAGCAACTTTATTTGATGCATGCCACTCTCAGATGTGCTGGCTCCTCTCTCTCACCAATAGCAACTACAATAGAAAAATGGATGCAGACCTTGCGTTTGCTTATCAACAAACCTTGCTCAATTTGAAATCCATGGAAGTACAAACTAAACATAATGGTGTTAATCTGAATGAAAATTTTGTGACCTCTAATAACTTTTTTACCCTATGCAGTCAAGAAGACCTATTGTATGGTGTTAGACAGTTTCCAGGAAATGGAATCACCATGAGGCTATGTGCACACGGTGCGTTTTTCTCGGCGTTTTTGCGCGGTTTTCGGGTGCGTTTTTGGCCTCAAAACTGCATGACTTTGCTTCCCCAGCAAAGTCTATGAGTTTTCATTTTTGCTGTCCCCACACAGCGTTTTTTTTCAGCTGCGTTTTTGTGGTGACCACAAAAACGCAGCATGTCAATTATTCCCGCGTTTTTCACTGCGCTTTTCATCCATTGAGTTCAATGGGATGTTGAAAGACGCAATGAGAAACGCAAATAGCTGCGTTTTGGTGCGTTTCTAAGACCAAAAACGCAGCTATAAACGCAGGAGGTGGGTAGTAAAGTGACGTGTACAGGAAGAGGATTCCTTCTGTCAGTATACACAGAAGCGTGAATCCTCCCGGTACCGTCACCGTCGCTTCCACCTCCCGTCCTGGGCATGTATGCTGCCGTGCGGCGCCATGTCTGGGCGGGAGATGGAAGCGGCTGCGAAAACAAAAGTTAACAGTAGAAAAAAAAAAAAAGTTATACTCACCTGTCTGCAGCCTCCCGGTGCCATGCCCGCTCCCAGCTCCTCTCACGGTATCGCCACCCCCGCTCCGGCTGTGTGCAGACGGCCGGGAAAGCTCCGATGGATGCAGGACCTGGCGATGGATCACCTGATGCAGTCACCTGACGCATCAGGTGATCGTAAGTATCGCGGTGACGCGGGCGCCCGGCCGGTATCAGCGGATGCGTCAGGAGACTTCATCCCTGATTACCGGCAGCTGCTGCAGCGATCAGACAGGATCAGACTCCCGCCCCATCGCTGCAGGAGCTGCCGGTAATCGGTAATCAGCACATAAGTGAGTATTATTATTTTTTTTTTTTTTCTACTGATGCATCTGCTGATTGTATAAAAGCCGATTATACAATCAGCTGATGTGTGATGGGATTCAGGCACTTGATCCTGACACATCATCTGATCGCTTTGCCTTCCAGCAAACCGATCAGATGATATTGGATCCGGATTGGACGGCGCGGGACCCTGACCCAGGATTACTGCGGAGGGGGGTTCTTTATTTCAATAAAGATGGAGTCACTAATTGTTTTGTGTTTTATTTCTAATAAAAATATTTTTCTGTGTTGTGTTTTTTTTTTATCTTTACTAGAAATTCATGGTGGCCATGTCTAATATTGGCGTGACACCATGAATTTCGGGCTTAGGGCCAGCTGATAATATACAGCTAGCCCTAACCCCATTATTACCCGGCGAGCCACCCGTCAGCAGGGCAGCCGGAAGAGTTGGATACAGCGCCAGAAGATGGCGCTTCTATGAAAGCGCCATTTTCTGGGGTGGCTGCGGGACTGCAATTCACAGCGGGGGTGCCCAGAAAGCATGGGTACCCTGCACTGTGGATTCCAATCCCCAGCTGCCTAGTTGTACCCGGCTGGACTCAAAAATGGGGCGAAGCTCACGTCATTTTTTTTTAAAATTATTTCATGAAATTCATGAAATAATTTAAAAAAAAAGGGCTTCCCTATATTTTTGGTTCCCAGCCGGGTACAAATAGGCAGCTGGGGGTTGGGGGCAGCCCGTACCTGCCTGCTGTACCCGGCTAGCATACAAAAATATGGCGAAGCCCACGTCATTTTTTTTTTGGGGGGGGGCAAAGAAATCCTGCATACAGTCCTGGAAGGAGGATGCTGAGCCTTGTAGTTCGACAGCTGCTGTCTGCTCTCCTGCATACACTATTGGATGGAGGATGCTGAGCCTTGTTGTTCGACAGCTGCTGTCTGCTCTCCTGCATACACTATTGGATCGAGGATGCTGAGCCTTGTAGTTCTGCAGCTGTCTGCTCTTCTGCATACACTAGTGGAGAATGAAGAACACATTGAAGAAGGAAATGACATCAGACCTTTTTTTTTTTTGTTCACTGATAAAAAACGCATAAGGACGCAGTGAGCAAAAACGCAGCAAAAACGTTTTTTCGACGCAGGTGCGTTTTTGTGCGTTTTTAGCGGCCAAAAACGCACAAAAACGCAGCGTCAAAAAAACGCAGCGTGTGCACATAGCCTGAAAGTGTTAAAAGATAATCATTCATGATCTGTTAATATGCTAAGCAGACAAGGGTGGAGGTTTAGTGCTCATGAAAAGTGAACTCTATAAAAAAATTTAATTTGGAAGTCTTATAGAGAATTGTTTACAGATCCCATCAAAATCTGTAATAAAGAATATCGCCTGTTACAAGAAGGAACGAACATGGGAGCTAGAGACAAAAAATGGATGCATTACATCTATGTAGAACAACCGATTATTCCAGTTTACCACTCGCTCCCCAAAATTCATAAGAACAAATTTGAGGCTTTGGAGCTTTGGGGAGTGGGTCGAAATTTCAATCATTTTCCAATAAAAAAGAATTTGAAAAATCCACATTCATTAACTGTAACAGTAGTGTAAGGGCTCATGCGAACGTACTGACATGCATTTACACTGCGTATTGCACTACAGCGTAAATGCATGTGTGCCAGCAGCTGCTCGGGCCCGGACCTTCAGGGGTGGTGGCTCAAGGGTCTCTGGACCCGGGGGTCTCGCGGACACGCCGAATAAAATGGGGGTTGTAGGCCGTTATAAGTTTGTGACACCACCCACGGTGTATGGTGAGGTGGGACACCACCGCTGCTGTTACGGGGCACCCGGGGGAGATGTTGTGCAGCAAGTTGTTAACCCCTCCGTGGGCAGGGATAGTGGCCCCGGGACCCGATGGCTCTAGTGCAGGGGAGATGACGACCGCAGAGTGTGCTGATGTACTCACTTTTAGTAAAACACCCAAGTCTCTGGTAAACCAAGGTGGTGGTTGCCGGTGCCGTGGCCGGTTGTGTTCGGGATCCTTTCCCTGCACTGTTTAAGTAGAAAAGACTTCCCAGATTGAAACGTAGGAGTCCGCTCCTGGGTGGATGTTGCCTAAGGAGCCGTGCCCGCAGACGCTGGCCCGTGGGATCTATGGGCCTTGGCGGTGACCTCTTATCCCTAATCGGTAGGCTGTTGTCTTCTATGAGGGACTTTGGGTGGGACAGGACCTCTAGTCCTGGCCTCAATTGGTTAATTAACCAGTTCCACTTGTTTCTGGCTCCTGGCTTCAGGGTCCGAGTACCCCCCTTTGTGCTACGGTTTCCAGGTCGGTTCCCTGTGTCGGTACCGGCGAGCTCCAACCCTGGCCCAGTCCACCTCGGTTCCACCGAGCCCTCTTCCCGTCTCCTGCTGACGGAGACCACCGTCCACCTCCTAGCCAAGGCACCAGGGCTCCTACCCTGGTACCTGTCAGTTTGCTTCAGGCCTGACACACAGGCCTGACCTCTACTCCACACTCCTCTGTCCTTGAACTCCAAGACTCAACTCCTTTACTTTCCCGCCCCCGGGCTGTCTGGACCCCTGGGTGGGCGTGTCCTAACCACCTAGTCACGCCCACTGGTGTATCTATCTTTCCCTAAGGGGGGTGACTAAGGTTTAATGGTTGGCTGTGTGTTTCCTAGTGAGGGAAGGTGTTATGCAGGGGCCTATTTGTGACTACCTGGTTTTGCCAGGGCGTCACACTCCACCTTGGTTAAACACCGACTGTCCGCGGGCTGTCCGACCACCACCGGTTTATTTTTACTGCAAGAAAATAAAAGAATAAAACATTTTACAAATATAATAACATATTTACATTTCAAGAATATTTTGGTTTCTTCCCTTACGGGAGGCAGGTTACTTAAACGTTGCATAACATAACTGGGACGGGATGGACCGGGTCCTTTCCACTTCACCCACCCAAACCAACCTAGACCTGGTGCCACCACTAAAGTACAGGTTGGCACCCCTTGCCCAAATCCAGACTAGGTCCGGGTGTTGCCCAAACGGGCCGGGTAAAAAGTTCCTTACCCGGCAGTCCTTTCAAGGGTCCCATGTCCAGGGGACCCCTGACACGGAGGGTAGTCACCGGTCTCGTTGGTGACAGGGCCTCGGCCTACTCTACTGCTGGCCCGTCCTCCAATTAGCCTCTCCAGAAACTGCGGTTTGGTGAAAAGGTCGGTCTGGGGGCTATTAACAAGGCCCAAAAGTTAATGGGTTGGCCTGCAAGTTCTCAGCCATTGTCTTTGTTTTAACTTATAAACCGGGAAACATCAAAAGCACACTGTCCAAACGGGGAACTGAACTTGTGGGTAGCCGGGAACCGCCACCTTAAAACTTATGAGTGCGGGCATGCACATCCGCTTTACACTTTCTTCGGGCAGCGATCTCCTTATGCAGCTGCTGTTGCTGCCGTTCCCAGCCTGGGGCACGGTTTCTGTGCTTCCCTTCCCACTGGGGAACCCTTGGCGCCGGCTATGACCAGCCTCACATACTGTCGTGGGACCCCATGCATAACAGCCTGCGCCTCCTTTCCACGAGCACCTTGCCGCTGGTCTTCAGCCGGGACAAGGTACCTGGGAGCAGCGGGTGCTGCCTCCGTTGTGGCCGGGCGGACTGCCGGAGCCGTCGACATCACCGTTGCGGCCGGGCGGACTGCCGGAGGCCACATCATCACTGGTGCGGCCAGGCTCGGGGCCGGACGGGATGTCGTCAGTGGTGCCGGAGCGATGGTGACAGTAAGGCCTGAGGGCCCAGCAGCTGGGTCCTTCCCCGTAGATGGTACGGGCTCCGCTGCCACGGACTGGGGCAGCGGGTCGGTCGGGGCGTTGGCTGCGGACACGGGCGACGAGGGAAATGGCGTGGTGGACCGGAGCAGGCCGGGTCCCTCAGCCGGGATGGCTGGTTCCTGGGGAACATAGGGGCGTGGGTGTTGTGAATGTCAGTTATGCTTTTGCTGCTGTGAGGCTCCCTCTTGTGGCGAGGAATGGTTTGGACAGAGACCAGGTGTGTTGAGCAATGGGCGTTTCCAATGCTAACTCTCTGCCTATTTAAACCCTGGTCTGCTAGCAGGCTATGCCGGATGTCAGTTGTTCTTTGTTCACCAGCCTGCTTCATCCTGCTCTAGACCACATCTACCCCAGAAAAGTGCTTGGCTCTTTATTTGTTGTTTGTTTTTTTTTGCTCTTATCTGAGTTTGTCATTTACTGTGGATATTGTCAGTTTATTTGCATGCAGGGATCTTCCCTCTCAGTTGCTTAGCTGGGAAGCTCCCTGCAGCTATGTTTGGAGTATTGCTCCTATTAGTCCATGTGTTTGTTGCTTCTTGAATTTGTAATGGTTCCTGCTTTCTGTTCATTGGTATGACAAGAGCGCCTGGTATATGACGGAGTTCAGATCTAATGACCTTAGGGCCTTTTGTACTATCAGGTTTTTGGATTTTTCCAGGGTTTTTCTCTGGCCACCATCAGTCCCTTTCCTATCCTGTCCTATTTAGTCAGTAGGGCTTCACCTTTTGCTAATCCTATCATCTATCTGTGTATTGTGTTTTCCTATATCACCGCAGGCTTTGAATGTGGGGGGCTTGCTATTCTTTATCTATTTTCTGAGGCAGAGAGTTATTCATCTTTCCTTCCTTTAGGATAGCTAGTTCTCCGGCTGGGTTCGCGGTGCACCGTATTTTAGTTCACCCCTCGGCTACTTCTAGTGTTGATGGTTAGTAAGGGGATGGCGGCAAGATTAGTTGCCAATGATTGTCACCTTTTACCAATGATTTAGGGTGATCTTCCATGGTTCCGGATCATAACACGTGGGTCACTGCTTACCCGCTCCTCCGAGATCATCTCCACTTTGCGCGCCCGGACAGCTGCAGCCAGGCCCTTCATCTCCAACGTCCACTTCGCCAGCATGAAGTGGGCTTGGGCCTGGATCTTCCAACACATCCTGCCGCGTTGGTGTCCAGGAATGGGTTTCTGCAGAGTTTTCTCTTTGTCTGTCTTTCTCTTTCCCTGTCTTTCTCTGTCTCGTTCGCCGTCTGTCTCAATCTCTTTCCCTGTCTGTCTATCTATCTCTGTCACTTTCCCTGTCTGTCTCTTTCCCTGTCTGTCTCTTTCCCTTTCTTTCCCTGGCTGTCTCTTTCCCTCTTTCCCTCTGTCTCTTTCCCTGTGTCTGTCTCTTTCCCTCTCTTTCCCTCTCTTTCCCTGTCTGTCTCTTTCCCTCTGTTTCCATGTCTGTCTCTTTCCCTCTGTCTCTTTCCCTGTGTCTGTCTCTTTGTCTGTCTCTTTACCTGTCTTTGTCTGTCTCTTACCCTGTCTGTCTCTTTCCCTCTCTTTCCCTGTCTGTCTTTTTCCCTGTATCTGTCTCTGTCTCTTTGTCTGTGTCTGTCTCTTTAGCTGTCTGTTGTCTGTCTCTTAACCTGTCTCTCTCTTTCCCTCTCTTTCTCTGTCTGTCTCTGCCCTGTCAGTCTGTCTCTTTGTCTGTGTCTGTCTCTTACCCTGTCTATGTCTGTTTCTTTCTCTGTCTGCAGCCAGGCCCTTCATCTCCAACGTCCACTTCGCCAGCATGAAGTGGGCTTGGGCCTGGATCTTCCAACACATCCTGCCGCGTTGGTGTCCAGGAACGGGTTTCTGCAGAGTTTTCTCTGTCTTTCTCTTTCCCTGTCTGTCTCTGTCTCGTTCGCCGTCTGTCTCAATCTCTTTCCCTGTCTGTCTATCTATCTCTGTCACTTTCCCTGTCTGTCTCTTTCCCTGTCTGTCTCTTTCCCTTTCTTTCCCTGGCTGTCTCTTTCCCTCTTTCCCTCTGTCTCTTTCCCTGTGTCTGTCTCTTTCCCTCTCTTTCCCTCTCTTTCCATGTCTGTCTCTTTCCCTCTGTCTCTTTCCCTGTGTCTGTCTCTTTGTCTGTGTCTGTCTCTTTAGCTGTCTGTTGTCTGTCTCTTAACCTGTCTCTCTCTTTCCCTCTCTTTCTCTGTCTGTCTCTGCCCTGTCAGTCTGTCTCTTTGTCTGTGTCTGTCTCTTACCCTGTCTATGTCTGTTTCTTTCTCTGTCTGCAGCCAGGCCCTTCATCCTGGTGTCCAGGAACGGGTTTCTGCAGAGTTTTCTCTGTCTTTCTCTTTCCCTGTCTGTCTCTGTCTCATTCGCCGTCTGTCTCAATCTCTTTCCCTGTCTGTCTATCTATCTCTGTCACTTTCCCTGTCTGTCTCTTTCCCTGTCTGTCTCTTTCCCTCTCTTTCCATGTCTGTCTCTTTCCCTCTGTCTCTTTCCCTGTGTCTGTCTCTTTGTCTGTCTCTTTACCTGTCTTTGTCTGTCCCTTACCCTGTCTGTCTCTTTCCCTCTCTTTCCCTGTCTGTCTTTTTCCCTGTATCTGTCTCTGTCTCTTTGTCTATGTCTGTCTCTTTAGCTGTCTGTTGTCTGTCTCTTAACCTGTCTCTCTCTTTCCCTCTCTTTCTCTGTCTGTCTCTTTCCCTGTCAGTCTGTCTCTTTCCCTGTCTGTGTCTGTCTCTTTCCCTGGCTGCATTGTAACACGCCAACATTCCATATAAAGACGTGGCTGCGCATTCTTCTGAAGTTTTGGCTGCACTGTGGCTCCCAGCTCCATTCGCTTTAATGGAGGCAGGTTTTTTGTCGAATAACTGTAAAGCACGGGGTTAAAATTTCCCCTCAAAACATAGCCTATGACGCTCTCGGGGTCCAGAAGTGTGAGTGTGCAAAATTTTGTGGCTGTAGCTGCGACGGTGAAGATGCCAATCCCAGACATACACACACACATACACACGCACACATACACACACACATACACACATGCAGCTTTATATATTAGATTTACTTTGAAAATTAGTTATGTGTTCAATACTTTTTTCACTCTCTGTATATTGTACTCTGCAGTGGATGGAACATGGATGGGGTCATCAAAAAAAACAAAAATAGCAATACCAATTCACCACAATAAAATCATTTTATTATTCAACACATAAAAACACCCACTCAATTAGAAAGTACATAGTATCAAAATAATGCTATGCATGCCAGGTAAAGGGTATAGAGGAGATAAGGAATGAATAACTCACCCTAAATTTATTTCCCTATTAATGATGCCCTTACCTAACGTGGAGTTACGGGATTTACTGACGATGCTTCTGCTGCTTATTGGTGGCCAGCTGGCCTGTTCAAAGGAGGAGACGGAGGGGATTGTACTAACGGAATGCAAGAGTATTTGGAGAAATTATTTATTGTCTATGTTGGCTTATGGGGGACTAATCCTGATATTTTGATTTATCTAGTAAATGCAAGATGCTTTTTCCCTATGGATATATTTGATCTTATCAAAGAAAGCCTCCTGAATGAACCCCTAATGTTTATATTGGGGGGAAACATGTTGATGTGGAAGGAATAAGGACTGTATGAGGTGGAAGATATAAGAACTAGACGCTACATTACCTATATCGTTTGGTGATCAGCTTTTGCTTTACTGAATCCTTGCAGCATTGACTAACACGACTACTAGAGTTGAGCAATGTTCGAGTCGAACGGTTCGCCAATTTCATGTTCGAATGATTTTGGGCGGTGTTCGAGTCGTTCGACAAACTCGAACGATTTGCTTAAAGTTCGGCAGCTTGAGTTACCATTCGAGAACGGTTCGATCACCAAAAGCATGGCTTTTCACAGTAAGTATGTGCACACGTTGTGTATCTGCATGCGTCCTGCATCCCCAGCACAATCCCTCTCTCTTTCCTATTCACCGATCACGGGCGCCTCGCTGCACGGCTGTCACAAATCTCTGGCGGCTTTTCCTCTTTTGAAAATGGCTGCTGCTTCATTATTCAATCAGGTGTGCTGTGCCTTCCCCGCCCACCGGCACCCATGATTGGTTGCAGTGAGACACGCCCCCACGATGAGTGACAGCTGTCTCACTGCAACCAATCACAGCCGCTGGTGGGCGGGTCTATATCGTGCAGTAAAATAAATAAATAAATTAAAAAAAAATGCGGTTCCCCCCAATTTTTATACCAGCCAGGATAAAGCCACACGGCTGGAGGATGGTATTGTCAAGATGGGGAGCGCCACGTTATGGGGATCCCACCACCCTAACAATATCCCCCAGCAGCCGCCCGGAATTGCCGCATCAATTAGATGCGACAGTCCCGGGACTCTACCCAGCTCATCCCGAATTGCCCTGTTGCGGTGGCAATCGAGGTAATAACGGGGTTAATCATGGCAGGCGTCTCCCCGAGACACCTTCCATGATTAACCCCTAAGTGAAAGTAAAGAAACACACACAACGAAAAATCCTTTATTTGGAATAAAAGACAAAAAAACACCTCATTTACCTTTTTATTAATCCCCAAACAACAATCCAGGTCTGAAGTAATCCACACAACACTGTCATCTCTGCTACATGAAGATGACAGGGAGCCCCGTAGAACATGAGTGATCTGTGTCCTCTCCACGCAGCACCTGAAGTGAGCCGCGCTGTCACCGGAGACTTCACTCTGCAATGCAGAGGCCAAGATGACCAAATCTTCCTATGTTTATCATTAGAGGCAGTGGCTCAATGGATAGAGCTACTGCCTATAGAGCATAAGTTGACGAGTTCAAGTCCCGGCTGCCCCGGTAAAGAATTTATTTATAACTATAATTTAATTTAATGTAATTATGCACTGAGGAGAGGAGCCGGACATAAGCTGTGAGCCGCGGGCCACACCTCTAAAATCGGAGCAGTTCACGGAATGAGGCTGCATTGTCTCTCTCTCTCTTCTCTCTTCTCTCTCTTTTGTCTCTCTCTCCTCTCCCTCTTCTCTCCTTTCTCTCTCTTCTCTCCCTCTCCTCTCTTTCTTCTCTCTCTCTCTCTCTCCTCTCTTCTCTCTCTCTTCTCTTTCTCTCTCTCTTCTCTCCTCTTCTCTCTCTCTTCTCTCTCCTCTCTGTCTCCTCTCTCTTCTCTCTCTCTTCTCTCCTCTTCTCTCTCTCTTCTCTCTAACTTCTCACTCTCTCCCTCGCTTCTCTCTCCTTTCTCTCTTCTCTCCTCTTCTCTCTCTCTCATCACTCCTCTTCTCAATCTCTTTTCTCTCCTCTCTCTACTCTTCTCTCTCTCTCCTCTCCTCTTCTCTCTCTCTTTTCTCTCCTCTCTCTCCTCTTCTCTCTCTCTTCTCTCCTCTTCTCTCTCCTCTCTTCTCTCTCTGGCTTCTCTCTCTCTCCCTGCCTCTCTTCTCTTTTCTCTCTCTTTCTCTCTCTTTTTTTTCTCCCTCTCTCTCTTCTCTTTTCTCTCTTTTCTCTCTCTTTTCTCTCTCAGACCTGGCGATGATCAGCTGATGCGGTCACCTGACGGCATCAGCTGACACTAAAAGTCGAGTGGTGAGGCCGGCTTTTTACCGCCCGGCCAGCTAAACTATCAGCTGCTGCTGTCGGACAGGAGTCTGCACAGACGTGTGTAGTTTGTTTTTTTTGTTTTTTTGCACAGATGCATCAGCTGATTGTAAAAAAGCCGTTTATACAATCAGCTGCTGTGTCATGTGATTCAGGCCTTTGAACCTGACATATCATCTGATCGCTTTGCCTTCCAGCAAACCGATCAGATGATATTGGATCTGGATTGGAAGGCACGGGACCCTGACCCAGGATTACTGCGGAGGGGGGTTCTTTATTTCAATAAAGATGGAGTCACTTATTGTGTTGTGTTTTATTTCTAATAAAAATATTTTTCTGTGTTGTGTTTTTTTTTATCTGTACTAGAAATTCATGGTGGCCATTTCTAATATTGGCGTGACACCATGAATTTTGGGCTTAGGGCCAGTTGATAATATACAGCTAGCCCTAACCCTATTATTACCCAGCGAGCCATCCATCACCAGGGCAGCTGGAAGAGTTGGATACAGTGCCAGAAGATGGCGCTTCTATGAAAGCGCCATTTTCTGGGGAGGCTCTGGACTGCAATTCGCAGCAGGGGTGCCCAGAAAGCTTGGGCACCCTGCGCTGTGGATTCCAATCCCCAGCTGCCTAGTTGTACCTGGCTGGACACAAAAATTGGGCGAAACCTACATCATTTTTTTTTTTAATTATTTCATGAAATTCATGAAATAATTAAAAAAAAAGGGCTTCCCTATATTTTTGGTTCCCAGCCGGGTATAAATAGACAGCTGGGGGTTGGGGGCAGCCTGTAGCTGCCTGCTGTACCTGGCTAGCATACAAAAACATGGCGAAGCCCACGTACTTTTTTTGGGGGGGGGGGCAAAAAACTCCTGTATACAGTCCTGGATGGAGTATGCTGAGCAGTGTAGTTCAGCAGCTGCTGTCTGCTTTCTGTCTGTATGGAGGAGAGCAGACAGCAGCTGCAGAACTACAAGGCTCAGCATGCTCAATTCACCAGTGTATGCAGGAGAACAGACAGCAGCTGCAGAACTACAAGGCTCAGCATGCTCCATTCACTAGTGTATGCAGGAGAGCAGACAGCAGCTGCTGAACTACAAGGCTCATCATACTCCATCCAGGACTGTATGCAGGAGTTTTTTGCCTTCCAAAAAAATGACGTGGGCTTCGCCATATCTTTGTATGCTAGCCAGGTACAGCAGGCAGTTCGGCTGCCCCCAACCCCAGCTGCCTATTTGTAACCAGCTAGGAACTAAAAAAAATAGGGAAGCCCTTTTTTTTATTATTTTATGAATTTCATGAAATAATTAAAAAAAAAAAATCGACATGGGCTTCGCCCCATTTTTGTGTCCAGCCAGGTACAACTAGGCAGCTGGGGATTGGAATTCGTAGCACAGGTTGGCCCGAGCTTTCTGGGCCCCTCTGCTGCGAATTGCAGTCCACAGCCGCCCCAGAAAATGGCGCTTTCATAGAAGCGCCATCATCTGGCGCTGTATCCAACTCTTCCAGCAGCCCTGAAGCCAGGTGGCTTGCTGAGTAACAATGGGTTAATACTAGCTTTGTTTTACTAGCTAGTATTAAGCCAGAGATTCTTAATGTCAGGCAAGTTTGACCCGGCCATTAAGAATGTCAAATAAAGGGTTAAAAAAAAAGACACCACACAGAGAAAAAAATACTTTAATAGATATAAATACACAGACACACTTAGAGACTCCATGTTTATTACTCCCTCTCAGCCCTCCATGGTCCTGGTCTTCTGTCTTCTTTTCCCTTCAACCCATGCAGCTCTGCTACATCAGACAGCACTGCATGGGAGGAAGACGCTGCTGCTCCCATGCAGTCTAATCACTCAGTGAGAGTGAGCAGAGGCTGTGGGCTGTAAGCGGTGACGTCACCGCTGCCACCGTTGCGAAAGTAATCATACAGGCGGTAACTATAGCAACGGAACTCCGATCACGTGATTTCTGGTGCCGCAATTTACTGGCTGTGGCAGCCAGTCCTTGCACATGGGCTTACTCTGTAAAGAGCGCCCACATGCAGGAACGGGGAAGCCGACTATGTGCCAGAGCATCTTGCCGGTACACGAAGATGCACAAATGAGCACCGCGCACCGGAGAGATGCACTGACAGGACCTAGCATGACGTTTAGCCATATGACCAGTCTGTAGCCAATGAGATAATACACACGTGACTGGTCACATGCTATTTTGACGTCACGGAAGGTCCTATCATCAGTGCTGGTCACCGGAGGACGCAGTGATTATCGGAAGGAAAAGCGGCGGGAGACAGAATGCAGGACGTTTCGTGGGGACCTGTAAGTGTAATGGCAATGTTTATTAACTGTATGTGTACATGTATAATGTGTTTTTGTATGTTTGTGTTTGCCTGCCATTGTTTTCAATGGGGTTCGAAGGGGTTCGTCGAACGTTCGCTGAACGGAGCCTCCGTTCAACGAACCAAACACAAACTCTAGGGGGGTGACTCATCTCTAACGACTACATCATTTGGTGATCACCTTTAACTAACTGGATCTATGCAGTATTGATTAACACTACTAACTATAGACATGGTGGAGGACCTGATAGGCCTGGTAAACCATCTACGAACTAACTGAATACTAATGACCTTTGGAAGCCTGCTTATGATTAATACGGAGTAGGACATATTTGGAAGCTGGACTGAAATGTTTTGTCTATATATGTCTTTATCTTTATTCAACAATTGTTCCCTACCTGCCGTGTTTGGTGGTCATGTCTTTGATGGAACTTATTTGTGAGCTAATTTTTTGTTCCATATATTAGTATATATTTATGCACTATCTCAGAGGATCCTTCTAGCTGTGGCTATGGTGGATGGTCCATTGAGATAGCACGATTAACCAGTCTTCGTTGGCATAAGTGTTGAACTGCATATTTATTTTATCTATATGTGTTTAAATACTGCCTTAATGGCTCCCTGTAGTTTAATGAAATTGGATGGTGTCCATTGAGGTAGTTATCCTAACCAATTTTTGGTAGGAGTGGCTGCTGGATCTGAGCCGTATGTTATAACCATTTTGGTAATTGCTAGAGGTAGTATGTGTGCTGAATATTATTAACTAAGGTCTCTCCTATTTTCTATCTAATCACTCTCCCCTACTTTTTCCTGTGGATAACAAATTGTGGATGAGTGAGGTCAATATATTAAAGGGAAGGTGAGTTTAGGGATTTAATAGGGAGAGCCACCGTTGAGTGGGGGTACCCCTTTATCTTATGGTGTTTCTCCACGTTAGGTAGGGGCATTATTAATAGGGAAATAAGTTTAGGGTGAGTTATTCATTCCTTATTTCCCCTATACCCTTTACCAGGCATGCATAGCATTTTTTTTTATATTATTTACTTTCTAATTGAATGGGTATTTTTATGTGTTGAATAATAAAATGTTTTTATTGGGGTAAATTGGTATTGTTATTTTTGATTTTCTGCAGTGGATGGGTAACCAAGTGCCATGACTGGCAAATTGTGGAGGTATCGGTATAGCAACTGAGAATATGATTCTGAGCGCTGCATTCAGAACGGATTGGGGAGGAGAAAGGTTGGTTAAAGAGAGACTGATCAGAAGATTGATGCAGTATTCCAGATGAGGATAGATAAGAGCATCAGTAAATGTTTTGCAGTTGTAAAGCTGGGAGATGTTTTTAACATGCAGGTTTATTGAATGTTCTCAGTGAGAGGAACAAAATTATAATCTTGTGATACCTTTTAATGGCTAACTAAAATAAAATTAAGTGATGTTACAAAGCAAGCTTTCGAGACATCTCAGGTCCCTTCATCAGGCATGGTAGGACAAAATATCCGAAGAAACACAAATATATGCACAAACAGAGCAGAGGGATGGCATAATAAAAGACATTTAAATAAACAAACACTGAGCTTATTTTTTAACACGGATGCCACACATACCCATGTTGTTATTTACTGTTACTCACACGTCCGTGTTTTCACACGGATCGTGTAACCCCTCATGACCCCGCACGCACACACTCAGACATGTCAGTTTTTTCGCTGGTAGCACTGATGTGATCCATGTGACATCAGTGTGACACGTACCGGAGAAAACACGGGTCTTTTTAATAAAAAGATTTTCTATATTTACCTGTATCAAGAGATGCTGCCTCCCGCTCCTGACTGCCACTCATTATACTCACTGAATATTCAGTGCCCTGTGGAGTTGGAAGCGGGGACAGTGCTGGGGACTTCAGTGCCGGGGACTGCATCGCTGGGTGAGTATACAGCAGAGTGTGTGTGTGTATGTGTCTGTGTGTGTGTGTGTGTGTGTGTGTGTGTAGTGAGAACCTGGAAGCTGGAACATCGCAGCGACAGCATCGGGGACTCATCTCAGTTCCCAATGAGCTCTGATGAACCTGTGAAGCTGTCGCGCGGGTGTCATCAGGATGTCATCAGGATGTCATCAGAGTTCATTGGGAAATCCGATGACCTCCTGGATGTCACTGTGCTTGTGGAATACTCACCTCTCCCCGCGAAGCTGTCCTCCAGGTTCCAGGTCCTGAGTGCGATGAATAATCGATGAATATAATGAGCGGGGGTCAGGAGCGGGAGGCAGCAGAGCCGGAGAAAAACAGGTAAATATGGAAAAAAAAATATTTCACAGACCTGTATTTTCTCTGGTACCTGTCACACGTATGCAAACACAGATGTCACACACGTGACACATGCGTGACACACGCGTGACCCACGTGTGACCCACGTGTGACCCACGTATGACCATAACCATGCGTGTGACTGTTACCTCATTAAATACGGACGTCTGAAACCGGCCTTATTTCTTCTTTTCTTTATTCTTACTTTAATTGCCGAATCCGGATAGTGCACCCAGAATCCCGCACCCGGGATCGGCACCCAAATATACTTTTAGAGTCCGCTCAGCCCTAGTTAGGAGTAGTGGTGCACGGATATCCTGATCCGCCTCACAGGTAAATGGCAAAAATTAAAGATGAAAAAAATCCAGCACTAGCGTATAAAATTTAGAAATTTATTACTATGAAATTAAAAAGCCCATGATAAGAATATATTAGGGCATGTGCAGAGCAAGGAAACGTTAACGCTTTTCAAGCAAAAAAACTCTTATTCATGACAGTGAATTATAGTGAAAAGAAACTGACTGGCCCTGTGGCACTTTTAGGTTCTCCACAAATAAGGTGAATTACTGAAGTTAATCCCTTGGATCAGGGAGTTGGACCCATCCATCTCCCTGGTAGACTGTTCATATCAGGGATCAATTGTTATATAGTAGCTGTGCACCTGCTTGTTCAATCCCTGATGAAGAAGGACAGGAGGTCCTTTGAGATGCTTTGGATTTTGGATTCAGTGTGACATCGTAGCTACTTGCTTGTAAACGTGTGACGTCCCACAACCTGTAGTATGCTCTGTCTACTCTATGTAGACAGGGATACCACCAATTGGGCTGCTCTGCACACACCTGTATATCACTGACACCAGTGCTGCTTTAAGACACTCCAAGACACTCTATGAGACCCTGCATTTCTAAAATGCTCCAAGTGTAAGCCGACTCTGCATTTCCAAGGCACCTCAGAAAGAATCAACTTTAGAAATATGTCAGGAAAAGGGGGAGGAAGTGGAAGTTACACCCCCCCCCTCTCCACCAGACAGAGCACGTGACTCGCCCTCTAGCGCCCCTCTTATAGTCAGGCCAATTATGGAATTGCCCGACAATAAGCAAGGAGGCCGCTATTCTACTATCCGATGATTGAAGGGTTCAAATACTCCTAAAATTTTGGGTTAAACTTTTATTGAATATCAATGTATTGAAAACGTGAAGTAAGGGGGGGGGGGTGTTCAGAAATATAAAATGCCCTAAGGGTCTAAAGTACAATAAAAAAATACAGTCTAGTGGACCAGCTAGCGGTATATCCCGACAAATGGTGGGAAATGCTTATATCGCTCCACCAGTCAACTTTACAAATGATGATACATCAATTATTTAACATTCATTGCAGAAACATTTTTAATACACAATTATTATCATCCAGATCCAATAATTATCAATGCATTGAAAAAGAGACTTATATAAATTGAAAATTTATAGATAGATTTGGCATATATCTCTCAAATAAATGAGAATCTAATCCGATATATTACAACGTGTGATACACTATGGAACATATGTAATATTTATACCCCTGATGAACCTCCACCCAAGGAGGCGAAACGCATTGGGTAACATTTCTTGGGGCTAAATTGTTTATGGTTTTTTTTTACATGAAAAAAATACTGTATGTTTAATTTATCCCACTACAGTACTCTATATTTATTTTTTTATATTGTCCTACAAATAATACATATAGTTCAAGTTTCTGTATTTGAGAGATATATGCCAAATCTATCTATAAATTTTCAATTTATATAAGTCTCTTTTTCAATGCATGGTTAATTATTGGATCTGGATGATAATAATTGTGTATTAAAAATGTTTCTGCAATGAATGTTAAATAATTGTTGTATCATCATTTGTAAAGTTGACTGTGGAGCGATATAATCATTTCCCACCATTTGTCCCTAGGGTACCCTTAGGGTATTTTATATTTCTGAACACCCCCCCCTCACTTCACATTTTCAATACATTGATATTCAATAATATAAGTTTAACGAAAAATTTTAGGAGTATTTTTTCTGTGATTTATATTTTCGGGATACTCCCTTTTGATCGTTTTTTCTGTGAATTGATGGAAGGGTTCCCGGTCAGAGTAAGGTATATATTCCCCCGACTCCTGAGGGCGGAATATATCTAATCCTCCCCAGATCTCATTGGTTGCCCCACAATGATCCTTGGCATAAACTCGCTGCCAGCAATCGATTCTGATAACTATTACGCCGAGCCCACAGACGTGGTACTCAGGATTGAGATAACAGAACAGCCCAAGATTAAATGATATATATTTAATCGCCTTAAGGGCACACTAGATACTACAATATATACTATATGAAATTTACAGAATATATATATATATATATATATATATATATATATATATATATATATATGTCAGAGTACATTTACAGATAAGACGTGGTCACAAACAGAGTCAGATCAAGCAGTTACCTTCTGCGTCTGGCCACAGAGGGGCGCCGTTTGACCAGGGTTTCATGGACTTCCTTACATGTGTATAGTACGCATGATCCCTGAGTAAAGATTTTTTTTTATCTCTACTGGCTAATACGGTACAAAGATGTATTTTACCTGTATCAACTTTAGAGGACATGGCACTGACTGGCAGCTTCCCATCCCCCATCATTTTTAACGTAAATGTGCATACACTATCTTTTTTGTTTCTAGCAAAGAGCTATTACTATTTGTTCTAACCTTAATGTTACAGTGCTATCAAGACAGCTATCCTTATCTGTCTCATTGAGAATATATCCCATACCTCTGATTTGGAGTTTGATTAGTTTAGAATTGCTCTACACTGAGTGGACCGATAGCTTTACTACACTGCTAAGACTGGAATCACCATTACTACATAGGCTATTACATACCTACCGTCATAACTACACTTGTAGTCTATAAAAAAAACATAGTTTTTTGGCACCTTTATGTTTGTTAATGCCTAAGTGTGTACCATAATGACTGTGTTGGAATTCTTTTATTGCAGCCTCTATTAGGAAGTGTGGTAGCTCTTATATACTCTATTTATAATAATATCCCCAGTCCTGGACCCATCCTGTAATAAGGTCCTCCGTCCTGGCCTCAACCTGTAATAATGTCCCCAACCTAGCACTATCCTGTAATAATGACCCCTATCCTGGCCTCATCTGTAATAATGTCCCCCATCCTGGCCCTTGTTTAGTAATAATGTTTCTTTTCCTGGTCCCCATCCCGTAATAATTTCCCCCATCTTGGCTCCCACCTTATAATAATATTCCCAGGCCTGGCCAATTCCTGAAACAATGTCCCCCATCCTGTTTCTCCATTTTTTTTTTCTCCCCTTCTTCCAAGAGCCATAACTTTTTTATTTTCCATCAATCTTGCCATATAATGGCTTTTTTTTGCGGGACTGCCTGCATTTTTTAAATATGTTATTCACCGCGTTCCCTATATGGTAAAACTGATGTGTCAGTGTGATGCCTCAGGTCAGTACGAGTTCATAGACATCAAACATGTATAGGTTTACTTTTATGTAAGTAGTTACAAAAATTCACAAGTTTGTCCAAAAAAAGTGCACTTTTTGCTCCATTTTCTGCGATCCGTAGTGTTCTCATTTTTCGGGATCTATGGCTCAGTGATGGCTTATTTTTTGCATCTTGAGCTGACATTTTCAAATGTACTATTTTTATGCAGATGATACGTTTTGATTGCTTGTTATCGCATCTTGCGCAAACTATGCGGCGACAAAAAACCTAATTTTGGCATTTGGAATTTTTTTGCTGCTACGCCGTTTACCAATCAGATTAACTGATATTATATTTTCATAGATCGGCCTATTTCTGAATGCAGCGATACCAAATGCATGTATATTTTTTATTTTTTTTAAACCTTTAATTTTCAATGAAGCGATTGGGGGTGATTTGAACTTTTAGGTTTTTTTATTTTTTTAATTTTTTAAAACTTTTTTTTACTTTGTTTTTTTTACTAGTTCCCTAGTGTGAAGAGTGGGACAATAGGGGACACTACTACAGGATGAAGCATTACTACAAGAAGACAACCAGGAAAGGGGATATTACTATAAGAAGAGGACCAGGAGAGGGGACATTACTATAAGAAGAGGACTAGAAAAGGGGACATTACTATAAGAATATGACCAGGAAAGGGGACATTACTATAGGAATATGACCAGGAAATGGGACATTACTATAAGAATATGACCAGGAAAGGGGACATTACTATAAGAATATGACCAGGAAATGGGACATTACTATAAGAATATGACCAGGAAAGGGGACATTACTATAAGAATATGACCAGGAAATGGGACATTACTATAAGAATATGACCAGGAAATGGGACATTACTATAAGAATATGACCAGGAAAGGGGACATTACTATAAGAATATGACCAGGAAATGGGACATTACTATAAGAATTTGACTAGGAAATGGGACATTACTATAAGAAGAGGACCAGGAAAAGGGAAGATTACTATAAGAATATGACCAGTAAAGGGGGCATTACTATAAGAAGAGGACCAGGAAAGGGCACATTACTACAAAAAGAGGACCAGGAAAGGGAACATTACTATGATAAGAATACCAGGAAAGGGCACATTACTACAAAAAGAGGACCAGGAAAGGGGACATTACTATAAGAAGAGGACCAAGAAAGGGGACATTACTATAAGAAGAGGACCAGGAAAGGGGACTTAACTATAGGATGAGCAGGATGGGCTCAATACTATAAGATGGGCACAATGATGGTGCACATTTCTAAAGTATGGGTCCAATACTATAGGATGGGCACAAGGATGGGGTACATCAACCCCTTAACGACCGCGGGCAGTAATATTACGTCCTAGCGGTCATAGTGTTACTGTCCACGGTCTGCTGCCGGCAGTTTGCAGCGATCGGCGCACATATCAGCTGATTTTTACAGCTGAGATGTGTGCCTGCCAGGCATGAGCAGAATCGTTATCTGCCCATGCCATTTAACCCCTTAAATGGCGCTGTCACATATTGATATAGTGCCATTATAATGGCATCGGCAGTAAACATTTACTCAATGGCCGATACCAGAAGTCACGTGACATGACTTCCAGTGGTTGTCATGGTAGCACAGGGTCATGTGATGACTCCTGTAGCTCAGATGACTCACTTTCAGTTTCACCCGGCCCAGAGCTGGGTGAGACATGAAATCAGCATATCAGCTATTCACAGCTCTGTAGCTGTGATCAGCAGATATGGTAGAGCGATCAGATTGCTGATCCATGTTGTACCCTATGGGGACTAGTAAAATAAAAAAAAGTAAAAAAAAAAAGTTTTAAAAAATTTAAAAAATAAAAAACTTAAAAGTTCAAATCACCCCCCTTTCACCCCATTGAAAATTAAAGGGTTAAAACAATTAAAAAATATACACATATTTGGTATCGCCACGTTCAGAAATGCCCGATCTATCTAAATATAAAATCAATTAATCTGATCGGTAAACGGGGTAGTGGCAAAAAACATCCAAACGTCAAAATTAAGTTTTTTGGTCGCCACAAATTTTGCGCTAAATGCAATAACAGGCGATCAAAAGGTAGCATCTTAGCAAAAAAGGCATCATTAAAAAGTCAGCCTGAGACGCAAACAATAAGCCATGATTGACGCACAGATCCCAAAAAATGAGTCTGCTATGGGTCACGGAATATGGCGTAAAATGTGCGCCACTTTTTTCGGACAAACTTCTGATTTTTTTTAACCCCTTAGATAAAAGTAAACCTATACATGTTTAGTGTCTACGAACTCGCACCAATCTCAGGCATCACACCCACACTTCAGTTTTACCATATAGTGAACGCAGTAAATAAAATATGTCAAAAACAATAGTGCTATCACACTTTTTTTGCAATTTTTCCGCATTTGGATTTTTTTGCCGTTTTCCAGTACACTATATGGTAAAACTTATGATTTCATTTAAAATTACAGCTTGTTCCACAAAAAATGAGGCCTCACATGACCATATTGACTGAAAAATAAAAAAAAATTACGTGTCTCGGAAGAAGAATGGTGAAAAAAAAACTGAAAGCGAAAAATTTGCCGGTCGTGAAGGGGTTAATATATTATGGGGACAAGTATGGGCACATTACTATAGGATGGGCACAAGGGGGGGCTCATTACTATAGGATGAGTGCAATACTATAGAATGGGTACAAGGTTGGGGGGGCACATTACTAGATTATAGAGACAAGGATGGGCAAATTACTACATTATATGTGCGGTGGATGTGAGGTGAGGTGATTGTGCTGTCTCAGATGAGAGGTAGTATAACTGCTCTGTATTTCCAATGCTGGAGCGATCAGTGCTGAGCAGAATACTAACAGCCAATGAGTGTGCAGAGGGCGGGGCTAGACAGTGAGGCCGGGCAGTGCTAGCTCTGACTGTGAGGTTTGGCAACCAAAGGAAGAAAAAAGTCAAGCTTGCCTGAGCTGCAGGTAAATAAAAAGTGGCTGCAGAGAATAAAGTGATAATTCAAGAGGAACAAAAGTAAAAGTTAGAAAACAAAAAAAATAATGTTTTATATGACAATACAGAAAAAGATTAGCTTAAAAAATAATTTGGAGTTTATGTCGGACAACTCCTTTAAGTAACAAAAAAAAGCTCCCAAAGATGTCCTTCCTTAATAGTAAAATCCCTGGAGTCTGTGCTAGTGAAGCGGTTAATGGGAATACCTCAAGTCATGTGGTAAGGTTTTACATGCTACTCATATGAGTTTGCTCCTATTGGGCAGCGTATGGGTATATTCAGTGACACAAAGATGGAGACAGTACTAATGGAGCTTGTTTGACAGTGCTAATAAGTCCACTGAGTGAAGTGGTTGGCAAAAGTACATGCCCCCGGGGTCCCCATTACAGTATTAGTGCGCTGCAATAGCCAATTTCCATCAAAGGTAAATGCGTTATTTTTTAAAATAAAATCAAGAGCTTCACATGTGAACTTTACAAATAAATCACTTATATGCAGTTTTGTCAAAATGTGTCACATAACTTCAATACATTGCTTGTGGGGAAGGCTTTCTACATCAATGGAGGATAATGCAAAATCTTGCTGCCCAATAATGTCTCTAATATACCTTAAGAAATTACTTATGTCAACCAGATATGAAGAATTGTGGGACAATAATGATCGCAATAAATAATCAATGTACTTGGAAAGTGGTTCTCTTAGCGCACCTATTCCAGCCACAATACGGTGACTTGGCGGGGGGAAGTCCAACTTGTAGATTTTAGGAATATAGTACCAGTGTGGTATTGCCACCATTAGGACCCAGGCTCATGCAGGTTATGAGGTTACCATTACCTGACTAAGGCTAAGAGGGCAACAAAGGATGTTGTGGATCCCAAAATATTGCCTTCAGAAGGCAGAGAACACTGCTACATAGCAGTGAAGATTCTACCATTGAGCGTGGCTATTTGCACACCCATAAATACAAATGTGGATAAAATATCCAAACTAGCCTCCAGATGAACCCTTGTTCTTAAAAAGGGAAACACGTTGAGGCAGAAGATTTCCTTAAGAGGTCTATGGCACGACGAATAAAGGTGTGATAAGATACCCTGGATTAAAGGGGAGGTAACCTTGCCTCAGACACCTATGTATGGGTACCTATGGATTGTAAGTCAGTATCGCTCAATTTCTTGGTTCTCTAGGATTGGACAATAGTGGAATCATCTTTATTGGATCTTTTTGAAAATACAAGGACACTACCTCAATTTAAACCCTGAACCCTAAAATATGTAAACTTGTATAATACCAGTTTTTATTTAGATATAAAATTGTGTATTTATATTTGTACCATATTATGTTCCTCCTTTGTATTAACAGGATGTTATGTTTACATGCTGTACTAATTTAGGATATATTGTTAAACGATATGTTTGTATGATAGTGGTCCCCTTCCCTATGAATAAGTAGGGTAATTAGAGATCCATAGGAACAGTCACACAGGAGTCGGGACACAATCATCAGTAGGGTCTTTATATATCCTTCTATTTAGGTAGAAAAAGATAGGGTAATAATATGGTCCATTGGGATTAGTCTTGGTACAAACCTTATTATTGTATTTTTGAACACATTCATTTTTTTTGCTTTTTGTATTTGGGGGGGAATTACTCATTTTTAGCTGAATTTAACAAAGGAATATTTTAATATACAGTGCCTTGTGAAAGTATTCGGACCCTTGAATTTTTCAACCTTTTCCCGCATTTCAGGCTTCAAACATAAAGATAAAAATTTTAATTTTATGGTGAAGAATCAACAACAAGTGGGACACATTTCTGAAGTTGAACAAAATTTATTGCTTATTTTAAACCTTTAAAAAAAAACCAAAAAACTGAAAATTGGGACGTGCAATATTATTCCTCCCCTTTACTTTCAGTGCAGCAAACTCATTCCAGAAATTCATTGATTATCTCTGAATAATCCAATGTTGTACTAAATGACTGATGATGATAAATATAAGCCACCTGTGTCAAGTCTCCGTATAAATGCACCTGCTCTTTGATAGTCTCAGTGTTCTGCTTAAAGCGGAGTGTTACGTCACCACCGGAGTCTGCTCCATCGACTTCTGCTCCGATCGCCAGGCAACACCGTGTTCCTGCCGTGGATGGTGCTGTTGATGAGAGAGGAGTTGATGCCAGCGGCGCCGGTGGGCACAGGCTCCATTCATCCACTGGTCTGGGTTTCCTGAGGATCTGCAGTGCCACTGGCTGACTGTAGGTGGCGGGTGTTTCCCAGCTGAGGTACCATCATTCAGCTACAGCCTATGGGAAGACACCACACCCTTTTGAAATCCCCTCCTGCCTGCTGACCTCTGCCAGAGATAGTTCTGAGAATTCTGGCTCCTGTTTTGTCCTGTGATTTCGTGTGCTGATTACCGCTTGTTTCCTGACTACCCTCCTGCCTGTTTTTGTACCTCGCTGCCCGATCCAATTTTGACCTTTGCTTCTTTCTGATTATGTCTTTGCCTGCCGATTCTGTCCCTGTCCTGCAATTCCTGGTTTGACCCTGCCTGATGACTACTCTCTCAGACTGCAGCCTTCCACAGGTAGTGATCTCCAGGGCCCTGTGTAATTCCAAATCCCTATATAGGGGTTAAAGGGTTTCAGGGTTCTGGGGGTCCTGCTTGGCGAGTGGCTTCCCTCTAGCCTGTCCATTACAGCCCATCTGAGGCTGTGGATCCAGACAGGCGTTACACGCAGATAGCATCATGAAGACCAAAGAACACAACAGGCAGGTCCGTGATACTGTTGTGGAGATGTTTAAAGCTGGATTTGGTTACAAAAAGATACCAAAGCAAACCCCCCTTTTCAGTTATTTATTCTTTAAAAAGGTTTAAAATAAGCAATAAATTTCGTTCAACTTCACAATTGTGTCCCACTTGTTGTTGATTCCTCACCATAACATTAAAATTTTCATCTTTATGTTTGAAGCCTGAAATGTGGGAAAAGGTTGAAAAATTCAAGGGAGCCAAATATTTTTTCAAGGCACTGTGTGTGTGTATATATATATATATATATATATATATATATATATATATAAACACAGGGTTTTTTTTATTTCTGAGAATATAATTTGGAACCGGGACTGATCTGAAAATATATACATTATCAGTGTGGTGTTAAAAAAAAATCTGGCAACAACTTCTCTGCTTTTCTGTTTGTCGAATTTGCCTCTCAGTTTGAAAATGGGGTCAAGGGCTAATGGACCACAGGTGGTTCTATGAAAGAGTTGTATATGGGCCTCTTGCATGTAATATTCTTTATCAGCCCTGCGTATCACTGTATCCTCCCAATATTTCTTTATATTGAATGAATTTCACATGACGTTTTCGTCAGTGTAGCATTACTTATTCCTTTTTATGCCTGGGAGTTTGATGAAGCCTGCGGCTTTTAGTGCTATAGTGGTGCCGGACATTTTTTTCTCTTGCATAGACTCATAAAATCTTTTTGTATAGAGCCTGACCTGCCTTGCAAACTCAAACTTCAAAGGCACACTTACTGTATGAAATGTACTGGGGTAGAAGTGGCACTCAAATCTGGTGCCTAACAGATCCAAAACCCTTTCTGCCACATAAGAAGATATTAGTACTATAAATGGCTCATTGAAATTAAGGTCCAAGCTCTATGCTACGCCAGTTACCTTTCTCCAATTTCCCTGTTGAGAATGACTTTGATAATGAAGATTATGTAGCATCTTTATTTAAAACTCAGCTTCAGCTTTTGTGTGACAATAGAATTGATAGTAGATAATCCTTTTTCTCTAAGTTTGATGACCCTTTATTAACATGACTGTAATTATTTAATGTCAATGCTTTACTAATCGCCAATTAATACTTTGTAATAACTGGATTTTCCATGATTTTTTTTTTTAAGTGCTCAATGATGCATAGCCATTTTCGGAGTGACATAATTTGTTAGGAGTCCCACTGGTTTTAATTACAGATTTCTGAAAGTATAAATCCCAGTATGGTTTCCTTCCTGTTCTAATAATAATTTTGATGTAGTACTTCTTGATTTCCATTTAATGCACATTTAATTACCATTTAATTACCAAAAAAGTTAAGGTAGCTTTTACTATTATTCTTTTACGTAATAAGTTTGCAGCAGCTATGATGGTGACTTTGGGTACCAGTTCACGGACTTCTGAGACATATACTGTATTTCTTTCCTTTGAGTTTGAATATGTAAATTTTAAGAAAAATAATCTACAAAGTGTATTGTTTTTGCTAGCAGCATAGATAATTCCAAAAATTACTCTCCAAAATAGCTTCGAAGGGGAAAATCGAGCTCGATATGTCATAAGAATATTTGTATAGAAGTTTGGTCCTATTTAGAATTGAAAAAAAGTTGATTTAGTGGGTGCAAAGCATTAGAAAACATGGCTCCGTATTTTTAGGCTTAGATTCTTGTTCTTTGTACATATGTAGGTGCAATTCTTGTCTATATAGCTTTCTACTGGGAGTTGTAAAACAGTCATGTCCAGGTCCTGCTCTGCCCCTATCTATTTTGAGGTCTGTTGTTACATAGCAAGGTGAGATACTGGAGTTAGGGATGATTGGGGAACACCTTGTCGTGGTGGGATTGGTTTTACACGGGGCGGACACTGACAGCTTGGGACCCCTGTGCAAATTGTGCCCGGGCCCTCCGTTTGTGTCACAGAGAAAGTGCCAGGAATGGAGCAGAGGACAGATTCCTGTGTTCCTCTGCCTACACGCTGCTTGTCATGAGGGCAATCTCACCATGGGCCCCCCAGAAACTGAAGCTCCGGACAACAGGTAAGATTGCCCTCACTATTAACAGGCCAGCAAGGGTCCCCTGAACCTTCGGGCCACGATGCAGCCGCACCAGCTGCACCGGCGGTATGTCTGCTACTGGGTTTTATGATTTCTTGATCAAATACTGTCAACTAAAGCGGGCTTTACATGCTACGACATCGCTAATGCGGAGTCGTTGGGGTCACGGAATTCGTGACGCACATCCGGCCGCATTAGCGATGCCGTTGCGTGTGACACCGATAAGCGATTTTGCATCGTTGCAAAAACGTGCAAAATCGCTAATCGGCGACACGGGGGTCCATTCTCAAATCTCGTTACTGCAGCAGTAACGAGGTTGTTCCTTGTTCCTGCGGCAGCACACATCGCTGCGTGTGACGCCGCAGGAACGAGGAAGCTCCCCTTACCTGCCTCCGGCCGCTATGCGGAAGGAAGGAGGTGGTCGGGATGTTACGTCCCGCTCATCTCCGCCCCTCCGCTGCTATTGGGCGGCGGTTCAGTGACATTTCAGTGACGTCGCTGTGACGCCGCACGGACCGCCCCCTTAGAAAGGAGGCGGTTCGCCGGTCACAGCGACGTCGCCGGACAGGTAAGTATGTGTGACGGCTGTGGGCGATGTTGTGCGGCACGGGCAGCGATATGCCCGTGTCGCGCAACAGATGGGGGCGGGTACCCACACTAGCGATATCGGGACCGATATCGTAGTGTGTAAAGTAGCCTTTAGTTCTTATTTTTCTGAATTTGTAGTATTCTATGTTAAAATTCCTTAGAAAGTTGCAATATTTTTGCGCAATTCTAAAGTTGCACAAAAATATTGAGACTTTTTATATTTTCACTCCAGTCCTGACTAACTTCACCAATATGGGCATGGATGGAATGAAGCATAGCTAAATTAAATTAATGAAAAATTATACGAGCATAAGTCAATCCACAAGTACTCAAGTCCCCGACACTCTTACCATGCGCCTAATTCATTAAGTGTCATGCAATTCTTATTGAATTGGGTGCATCTTACTCCAGCGGCCCTGTTTTACTGGTATACAAAATGCTAGTGATAAGGACTCAAGGCTTAGATGTTCTGTCTAGCATATTTCAATGAAATATAATCTTCATTGAAGATCGTCACTACTGATTATAATTTAACAAACTCTATTCATAAAAAAATTACAACAGACTCTCTTTTATGGAGGTAGCCGGGAAAAAAGTCAAAGACGGTGCCAGATTTTAGTTAAACAGAAGCAGGAAAGGAAAGGTTTGTTTGCCACAGTCACGTCGGAGCCGGAGTTTTCACCAATCACCTTTTTACAACTTGTACTTTACTGATAGACAAATTTATTAAATGCACTCATTTTACGTTTCATGTTTCTGGGATCAACCTTCCTTTCAATCAAGAAAAGCAGCCAAATTAAACGCCCCTCACTAGTTCTTGTATCAATTATTTTACTGCGAATTTAAAAGTAAACTTTTTAGTCATGAAACCAAGTATAAAATATCTTCACTGTGTTGATACCCTGAATTAAGAGATTAGGATTAAAGCCATGTTGCTTTAGCTGCAAATTCATTCAATCTGTAATTTTTACAGTGCACATACTAAGAATTTACTGTACGTAATGTGCAGTAATGAAGCACATATCATACTTTTCTGGTATTCAATGAAAAACTGGGTGAAAAGGTGTCATTTTTTCCTTTGTCACAGAATATTTATTATAAAATAGAAGCCACAATTTGGAGCTCCTTCACAGATTATATCGGAAAAGTGCATTACGAGCGTTTTCCTTATGTAATGTTAGTCTTGGAAACGTAATTTTACAAGCTGCATGATTCAGACAATGTTCATGTAGGCCTGTGGGGAAATCATATTCCTCATTGCCCTGAAGGCACCATCAGAATTCAGGCTCTATTTTGTGAATAGATTGCTTGTAATATGGGCGTTTCCTCAAATGGTTCCTCTCCTAAAGAAAGCAAGAAGTACAACCCTGTCTTTACCTACAGTGGCACAGAAAGCTAATTAACTACTGTCACTCTAGGAGGCACAATACACTTGATAAGGTTTGATAGTTTTGCTTGTAGAGTACCTTTCATTAATTCATTTATTTATTTTCTTAAAGTGAAGCTACAAACTAATGTATAGGATATTGGTGGTGATCCGTGTCCTGAAGATACCCCCAATCAGTCAAAATGATAATCTGCTTCACACTGCTCACTAGGATGAAATACTAGGGTGCCACCCCAGCAGCAGATCGAACCACTCGGATCTGGGGGTGGTGATCGTTCGTGGCTCGGAGGTCTCTGGACCCGGGGGCTTAGGGGCCACACTCAAATGTAAAGGGGGTATTTACAGGGGATTTGGTGTAGTTTGTGACGCCACCCGTGGTGTGCGGTAATTGGGGAGTACCGCAGCTGCCGTTGGGAGTACCCAGGGTGATGAAGTGGGGCAGCTTGGTGACATTGCCCTCCACGGGTAGGGGTAGGCCCAGGGACTCTGGTGGGAGATGCGGGGACGCAGTGCAGGGGTCAGTCGGGTACTCACTCAGCAATGAAGCAGACGCTGACAACAGGGTAAACCAAGTCTCTGAACGCCGTTGCCTCTCGGGGGGCAGCTCTTTGCCGCCCCCATGCCAGCAGCCGTGCTGCTCAGATCCGGATCTGCGGTATGGCCCGAGGGTCTCTACCAGACCCGGGGGTCACGCGGCCACTTCGAATAAAAAAGGGGACGGATTTGTACGGGTGTCGTTGAAAACTATCTGTGACGCCACCCACGGTGTGCACCACCGCTGCTGCTGTAGGACTCCCGGGGGTGATGGCCTGGCAGCTGGATGGTAAACCCTCCGTGGGCAGGGATGGATGCCCCAGGGCCAAATGTCTCTGTGCAGGGGATGATAACAGCAGGGGCTGGCGCACCCGGTCAGACCGGGGATGTTATTCACAGTTGAATAAATCACACAAGTCCTTTGGTAAACCAAGGTGATGGTGGCCGGTTGCCGCAGACAGGTGTATCTGGTCCCACACCCGGGCCGGTGGTCAATGTCCCTTTACTCTGCACTTTGTGTGTTTCTTTGGTGGACTTCCCTTTTCGGGACTTAGGTTGGGAGAGGACCTAAAATCCTGCCCTCAATTGGTTAATTAGCTAGGCCGTTGGTGCCGGTCCTGGCTTCAGGGTCCAAGTACCCCCTTTTGTGCACAGTTTCCGAGTCGGTTCTCCGGTGTCGGTACCGGCGGGCTACAACCCTGCCCCGGTCCACCTCGGATCTCCGGCAGCCGTCTTCCCGTCTCCTGCTGGCACTGACCACTGTCTGCCACCTAGCCAGCACGCTGGGGCTCCAACCCCGACGTCTGTCAGCTTGAACTTCAGGCCTTGAGTGCCTGAGCTTCACTTCACTCCCAACTCCAACTTCAACTCCCACTAACTGTTTCCCGCCCTGGGCTCTCCAGACCCCAAGGTGGACGTTTTCCTTCCACCTGGTCCCACCCACTGGTGTGTCTGTCCTTCCCTGAGGGGGTGACTAGGATTTTGTCGGCTGGTTTAACCCTGTGTGGGAGTGGTGTTATGTGGAGGCCTACTCTGTGTGACTACCTGGTATTGCCAGGGCGTCACATTCCCCCTTGGTTTAATACAGACTGTCCGCGGGCTGTCTGACCACCACCATTTATTTAACCGGAACTGTAAAAAGTAGAAAAAGACAGAATAACCAGTATACTAACAGTGTACAATTTCTTCCCTTACGGGAGGCTCATATCTTAAATGTTGCATAACTTAACGGGACGGACCGGACCACCTTCTTGCTGCGCCCGCACCCAAAACAACCTGTTCCCTGGTGCCACCGCTAAACATTGTTGCACACCCCTTTTCCCAAGTCCAGGAACAGGTCCGGGTGATGCCCACACGGGCCGGGTAAAAAGTTCCTTACCCGTCAGTCTTTCTCAAGGGCCCCATATCCGGGGACCCCTGGCCTAGAGGGTAGTCACCGGTTTCAGAAGTGACTGGGCCTCGGCCGACTCTACCACAGGCCCTTCCTCCAATCAGCCTCTCCAGAGACTACACGGTGTGTAACAAGAAGGTGGATGGGGGTATTTACAAGACCCAAAAGATTTTGGGTTGGCCTGCCAGTTCTCGGCCATGGTCCATAAAAAACTGAAGAACTGTGAACTGTCAACGGGGTTTAACTGGGGTAGCCGGGAACCGCTACCTGAATGATTATCTTCCTGACTTTGGGATGGTGGAGAGGGATGGAGGTACAACTGCTCACCAGCGGTCGCCCACCTCCTTACATCGAGGGTGAACCACTCCCTCTCTCTGCAGTGCCGGGTATAAGAGACCAGCTCTCCGGGCTCCAGGTCTTGATCCGGGTGGCCTGTAGGCAAATGAGGGGCCACATCTCTCCGGGATACAAAAATCTCGGCCTCCAGGCCCGGCTCGTAAATAAAGCCCCATCTCTACTGGGGGTTAAAGTGCCAGACCCGTCCTTGGTACGTCGGCCCCGCACTCGGAAAGTTGCCTGTCGGAGGTTGTCCTTCTCCCGGAAGGTGCGGGCTAGTACTTCTGCCATTTCTCTTCCTCCGGACCGCGATCTCGGTCCTTAGCTGTTGCCGCTCCCAATACGGGGCACTGGTTCCGTGCTCCGCCTCCGCCTGCTCAGGGGATTGGATCAGCCGGACGCCCTCGCTGCCGGATACGACCGGCCTCACGTGAAGTGGAGGGCTCTGCTGATCCGTGGCTTGCTCTGTCGCCCTGCAGGTACATCCCGACTGCGCCTCAGCCAGGACCGGGCACTGGGGAGTGGCCGGCGTCTTTGCTGATGCCAACTTCCGGTTGGGCATCACCTCTGTTGTGGCGGGGCGGATTGCCGGGGCCGACATCATCAAGTGCGCCACCGTCTTCGGGACCGGGGGTGATGTCATCTTGGGTGCAGCCGGGCTCGAGGCTGGAGGGGATGTCTTCCGGGTCTTGATCTGGCACGGGGCTGGTACGGGTGCCCACCAGGACGGATGTGCTGCAGCATCCAAGCCCATGGCCTGAAGACTTTGCGGCCGGGTCCTTGCAAACAGATGGAACTGGTACCACTGCCGTGGCTTGGGGCAGCGGACCGAGCGGGGCGCCATCTACAGGTACGGGCAGCGAGGAAGGGAACGTGCCGGATGGGGGCAGACCAAGCTCCTCAGCCTGGTGGGCTGGTCCCGGTGGGACATAGGGTCGTGGGTCGCTTACCAGCATCTCCGAGGCCATCTGCACTTTGCGGGCCCGCAGGGCTACAGCCAGATTCCTCATCTCGCCGTCCATCTTTTTAGCAGAAAGTTCGCCTGGGCTTGGATGCTGCGGCACATCCGTCCTGTCTGGGCTTCCACCCAGTCAGCAGTCCCGGAAGTCGGTTCTTCCATTGTCGGGACGCCGGACCAGTCGGACATCCTTTTGTGGTGGCGTCCAGGAACTGAAGATGGCAGAGTCCTGGTGTCCCTGCCTCTTATCTCCTCTGATCACATGCCGCAATTCTCGCCCGCCCCCTGGTTTTTTGGGAGCAGTCTCTAGACGTGGCTTGCTAGTTTTGTTTCGGCCTCAGGGTCTTCCTTCCTGCTGTGTTCCCAGGGGGCGGGGCTTCAAGTTTGTGCCCTTTCTCAGGGGAGAAGATGCTGGGTTGTCATTTTTCGTGCCTAAAACTGGCGGCAAAAATAGCGATTTTTCAGAATTTTGCAGCGGAGCACCGCTGACTGTCCAGGACAAGGCGCACTTTTACCAGGTAGGTAAATGGGTAAGTATCCTGTTTGTGACGCCAAGTTTCAAGGTGTGCCACCCCCACGCCAGCAGCCATGCTGCTTGGATCCGGATCTGCGGTATGGCCCGAGGGACTCTACCGGACCCGGGGGTCACGCGGATACTTCGAATAAAAAAGGGGATGTATTTGTACAAGTGTCATTGAAAACTATCTTTGACGCCACCCACGGTGTGTGGTGAGATGTAGCACCACTGCTGCTGCTGTGGGACTCTCAGGGGCGATGGGCTGAAAGCTGGATGGTAACCCCTCCATGGGCAGGGATGGATGCCCCGGGGCCCAATGTCTCTGTGCAGGAGATGATAACGGCAGGGGCCGGCGCACCCGGTCAGACCGGGGATGTTACTCACAGTTGAATAAATCACACAAGTCCTTTGGTAAACCAAGGTGATGGTGGCTGGTTGCCGTAGACGGGTGTATCTAGTCCCACATCCAGGCCAGTGGTCAATGCCCCTTTCCTCTGCACTTTGTGTTTTTCTGTGGTGGATTTCCTGGTGTCTAATGCAGGAGTCCGCTCCCGGTCCTTTTGTTGGGAGCCGTGCCCATCAGACGCTGACCCGTGGGATCTACCGGGCCCTGTCGGATGCCCTATCCCTTTCTATGGGTGGTTGTCTACTTTTCGGGACTTAGGTTGGGAGACGACCTAAAATCCTGCCCTCAATTGGTTAATTAGCTAGGCTGTTGGTGCCGGTCCTGGCTTCAGGGTAGGGTCCAAGTACCCCCTTTTGTGCACGGTTTCCGGGTCGGTTCTCCGGTGTCGGTACCGGCGGGCTACAACCCTGTGCCGGTCCACCTCAGATCTCCGGCAGCCATCTTCCCATCTCCTGCTGGCGCTGACCACTGTCTGCCACCTAGCCAGCACGCCAGGGCTCCAACCTCGACACTTGTCAGCTTGAACTTCAGGCCTTGACTGCCTGAGCTCCACTTCACTCCCAACTCCAACTTTAACTCCCATTAACTGTTTTCCCGCCCTGGGTTCTCCAGAACCCTAGGTGGGCGTTTTCCTTCCACCTGGTCCCACCCACTGGTGTGTCTGTCCTTCCCTGAGGGGGTGACTAGGATTTTGTTGGCTGGTTTAACCCTGTGTGGGAGCAGTGTTATGCGGAGGCCTACTCTGTGTGACTACCTGGTTTTGCCAGGGCGTCATAGCTCGTCTGGGTCACGTCACCCACAATACTGCCGGTGGTCTGTAACCTGCTTCCTGGAACTAAGTTCTAGATTGTCCATTGTGGTAGCTTGGAGCTGTCCGAGCCCCGCTCCCCAGTGTGGCTAAGTGGAGGAGCCTGCTCTCAGGAGCTCACGCATGGGATTTCAGTGGGCTGCTTGCTAGGAAACCCCTATCCTCCTCGTTGCACTAGTGACCCCAATCTCTGAGCTGGTGGGAACAGTCCATAAAGACCCGTTCTCCGCAGGTTAAATGCCTGGTTGCCTGAAGCTTCTCCCCAACCTAGGGTCCGTGTACCCCGTCGTGCCTTCGGTCCCAGATCAGTGATAGGACAAGGCTGCTGACCGTCCTCATTGACAGGTCCCAGGCACCTAGCCTCAATCCCCTGTGACCGGGGGTCCGACTCCTCTAGGTCCAGACCACCGTCTGCGACCTAGTTTACTTCTCCCTTGGGAGCTTCAACTCCCAGCTTCCTCAGAGCTCCTCACAGCTCGAGGGCTACCACTGAACTGAACTGACACCTCCCACCTCCCTGTCTGACTCCTAGGTGGGCGGCCCTATTCCTGCTTAAGCAGCCCACTGGTGTGCCTGACAGGTGGGGTGCAAGGTGTATCTAGGATTTGTGAATACTGATGGAGGCAGTACTGTAGGATAGAGACCCAGAACCATGGGGGGGGGTTGAATACTGCACGGGTAGGGCAGTTTGTGCAGTACCCTGTGATGACCTGAATAGTCCAGGGGCATCACACTAGCTTGTTGTCTGAGAGTTTACACAGAAAGGTAAAAAGGCTCAGTAGGACGTTTGAGTCTGAACCCAGATCGGAGTAGGGGTCCATAGATTTTCTAATTAGCTAGTACACCCCTCGAAGTGCATGGTCAGGTATAAGGGCACAGAGCACCTCACCCACCATGTTCCACTAAGAGTCTTCCTAGCACCCATATATAAAGTCACAATATTTGCCCACTGTCTACTCCATTGACAACTAGGCCTTACACAGTGAAGTAGCCACACTCAAAGTACACTATGCGAATCTTCAGTTTTTTGTTAGGCTTTCTGGTTTCCTGTCCACCGCCAACAACTCACCATCTCTTTTGCTGTTGATTTCCAAATCTAGAACCAATTTTCAGCACATTACAATTTTCCCAGGTAGCCAAGACAGGTCTAACAAAGGCCAAATGTAGATACCACACACACACACCATCCATAATACCCTTTTATCCTGCAGTTCTGTTATGCTAAACTGGGTGAAGGCTGAAGGTCTGGGAACAACCAAGCAGTAACAACTCAGGTGAATTTAGAGGAAGTGTGTTTAATGTGGCTTTGTGCTAAGGGAACGTCCGATAAGAAGTATACCCACTACGTCTTGTGAATAATTGTCAACCAGACATAGTAAAGAATTGTTGTTTAAAAAGAGCAAACTATCAGCCGTCATCTCCATTTCCTGTGCGATCTGGTCCTGGCTAGCCTAAAACATCAGCATCATGCAGCTTGAAAGGTATGAATAGCACCACACCTATCCACACACCCAACCAGGACCACAACACTTTTCCTGTGAAGTGGGGCCGGGGTGCCTACCGGAGGGAATCCCTAGCCCGTGACTACTGCCCCATGCCCTCCCTTTACACTATCATTGTCTGAATTCTGTGGATCTGCTCACAAGGAGTCCCTTGAATACATGAAGGAAACAAGAGTTTAGGTACATAATTCTCTAATAACTTCAAGTGACTACTGAAACAAATCAAACTACACAAATATGTAAGCCAAAATCCCAGCCAGTGGAAAATGCCAGTATTCTTCCAGGATTAGGCAGACAAGGAATCAGATTTACTTGTTATACCCACAATAGGAAACACGGAGCTCATCAAAGTATAATATTTATCTTGGTAAAATGAAAATTGCATGACCTCTTTATATCCTGAAGAGTTCTTACAAAACATTATTGTAAAACATTGATTTTCTTGTAAACTCCCCGTGGCTGCTAGAAATAAGTTCAATAAAAATATCTCAGTGGTCTCGTTATAGAAAAAAAATGTAAGCATGAAAGAAAGAAGTGTAGAAACATGGATTATATCCAATTGTAGTAACTTTAACTAACCAATGAGCTAAATGTAGTTAAAGCCAACTAGTTCATAGTGGAAAAGATGAACACAGAAGACCGCTCAAAATGTTGTCATTACTTAGCAACTACTTGTTTCAAAAAATCCATATAACAATATCATTTTTTTTCCCCCTAGCATGACCGCTCCTGGCAAATGCGCAAACAAATCCATAGGCCCTCACATACAAAGGCCCGTATTCATCCAAGTGTTTTCACCAGAAATCTGGCATACAACACTTTGGTAAGTGTTTCCCAACTCTACCAAAATGGGTGGATCTGAGGCCGGATGGGGGGGGGCGGAACGGGCACTGCTCATCTAATTCATGATTTGTGGCATACATTACTCCAAAATTGATACTCTGACTGGATTTGTGGTGTGGTGCATGGAGGCACAGATCACTTTTCTGATGAGCCAGATTCATTAAGAAGTGTGCTCCTTTTCATGATTCAGACTCTAACATGGCCTCTCATCAATAACTAATTGAGTCTTACCTACCCTCTGCTGCTCTAGCACTACCCTTTCACTGCTGCCCCTGGTCTTTGTTGATATCGCTGCAGATCCTTAGTTATTAACCTTAGCAGTCTCATGTCATCCTCATTAAATTTGGAGACCTGTAAAAACCCTTCCACATTTCTGTCCTGCCTATCTACTTCCTTACTTCTACTTTTTCACACTTGAGGGTATCTGCACTCTTTGTCTATATTTACTGTTTTGTTACAAATGTTTTGGTACTTTTATGCACAGTATTAGAAATTATCTTCTGTGAAACAAATTGGAGTATCACAGCCAATATAATGGATGGGGGCCAGCCAAGCAGACCTTTTAGCTCACTGATCCTTCTTGCAGTACAAATGTTGGGTCTTCTCTCTCTCCCTATCCCTTTATCCGTCCCTCCTTCTCCTTAACCTATTCACTCTCCCTCTCTCCCTCTCTCTGCTATATTACTTACATAGTAAATTTTATTCTTTCGATTGCATTATTAATATTTATGTCTAAGAAAGCTGAATACCGATCAATAAAGACAATTAATGTCAGGCAGCATTTCGTCACCCACAAAGCATTCCACAATGTTCCACAATTATCCCCACTATTTCCAGAACCTGATCCTTTTATTCAACATTATCTCCTCCATGCTCTCACCTCCCACACTTTTTGCTACAGAATGCGCTTTATTTCTCTGTATTCACAAATACTAGCTTAGAGAGTGGATCATTCATCTCTTTGTGCTACCCTATTTAGTATAAGAGGTGACTGTCTGGACTTTAATACAAAAGGCCGTTTTATCTTTTGTGTCACTCATGTTTCATCTCAGATGATTAAGTTTTAGAAGCAAAGCCCTTATTCCTCTTGTATAAATTAAATAGCTTGGTGCTCTATAACTTCTGATTATTATTATTTCTTATTATTATAGCACCATTCATTCCATTGCGCTTTACAAGGGAAAACTGCTATACATAATATAATATGTACAATAATCATAAACAATACACAGACAAAGACAGGTACAGGAGGAGAGAGGACCATGCCGGCGAGGTTATCACAGTCTACAAGGGATGGGTGAGGATACAGTAGGTGAGGACAGATCTGTTCGTGCAGTGGTATAGTGGACTGAGCGGGATGGGTGAGGATACAGTAGATTAGGGCAAAGCTAGTAATGCAACGTTATAGTGAACTGGAGGGGATGGGTGAGGATACAGTAGGTGAGGACAGATCTGTTCGTGCAGTGGTATAGTGGACTGAGCGGGATGGGTGAGGATACAGTAGATTACGGCAAAGCTAGTAATGCAACGTTATAGTGAACTGGAGGGGATGGGTGAGGATACAGTAGGGGAGGGCAGAGCTGGTAATGTTGTGGTATAGTGGACTGTGAGGGGATGGGTGAGGATACTGTAGGTGAGGCAAATCTGTTTGTGCAGTGGTATAGTGGACTGAGTGGGATGGGTGAGGATACAGTAGGTGAGGGTAGAGCTGGTCATGCATTGGTACAGTGGACTGAGGGGGATGGATGAGTATACAGTAAGTGAGGGTAAAGCTGGTCATGCAGTGGTAGAGTGGACTGAGGGGGATGAGTGAGGGTACATTAGTTGAGGGTGGAGCTGGGTCTTCAGGTTCCTTTTGAAGTTTTCCACGGTAGATGAGAGTCTGATATTATTTATTTCCAGATTTCTGGACTTCAAATATGCTTAATTACCGTATGTGACTGCATAGTAGTAGGGCTGCATTATTGCCTATTATTGCATAGTCACAATTCAGTTGTTTTTTTTTAAAAAGTTACAAATAGTGCTAGTGATAAGCGAGTACTAAGATTCTTGAGTGCTTGGTACTCGAAACGAGCAGGTCGGATCCTCGGACGTGCTCGACTCTAAAAGCAAGAATAATTGAAGTCAATGAGAAACTTGATCATTTTTCCAGAAGATTCTTCCTGAAAAATGCTCTAGTTTCCCATTGACTTCATTATACTCGGTACTAGAGCCAAGCCCGCCCGAGCGTCCAACCTGCTCGTTTCAAGCATCTTAGTACCCGCTCATCACTAGCTACAAAACAATATTTATAGATGCTTTGATGAAAAGTCTAACAAGTGGAAGGTAGAAATAAAAAAACTGAAGAGCATATATCACCATAATTATTATGTTTATAATTATAATTCTATATTGACGCATATCCTTTTGTATTATCTGTATTTTTCAATATTTCTTTTATTTTATTCTAATTATTCAATTTGTTTTTATTGTGGACACTGCCATCTTCCCTGAAATGTGGATAGCAAAACATAAGAAACACAACTTACTGACTTGTATAGTAGAGCCCTGTGTGCATGATCTGTGGCATAGTATGTAGAAGTCATATAATGGGGGGACGGAAGAGATAAGCTGTCCCATCTCACTTATTCTTAATGAATATAAGAATTGTACATTTATTATGTAGGCTCATTTGTTTGTGAAAAGTTTATGTTTCTAAGATCACACTTATTTTTCATTACTTTTCATTATTTTTAATATAAAAAATCATAAAAAGCATAGCATAATAAACAATATTTTCTGATAATAGTTTCCCTGACCCTTACGTAACAGGGAAGGAGAGGATTTATGTGGAAATTTTCATTAAATACTAATTCTATAGTAAGACCATGCCTCAGAAATAGAGTTTTCCGTTACCTGCTCACAGCCTATTGTGTGACGGATTAACCTCACCGGCAGACACACAAAAATACCGGTCTAGGAATGCAGGCCTCTGATAACGGGAGACAAAGCTTTCTGTCACGAGAACTAGATTTCAGTGCCTGGCTGGCATTACTTTGATATTAGGGCCGTATTTTTCAGTGATTCATTCTCTCTTTCTTATCTCTTTTAATATGAAATAACAGCAATGGATTGAATTGTTGAGGAGCAATGTGTATCATTATTATTTTGTATAGACCTATTGACTTTTGTTGGTCATTTTTCCATTGTATTGCATTATATAAAGCTTTACCCATAATGCCAAATGACTGAATTAAGCTCAGATCCCAGCATTCTGTTTACAAATTGTTTTAATTTCTACACATACAGTATCAGAGTTGTACAGACCTGTAATACATTGATGAATATGGGGGCTTATTGTACCGCCATATGCTTTTAATTTCATTCCATACAATTGTCGCGGGTGGGGGAGCAGACCACGGCAAGGGGGCTACTCGAAATGCTCGGAACCGGGATGGTGGCTGTGGCTCGAGGGGCAGCCGGATCCGGGGCTTGTGCAGCAGCCCGTCGCCCGCAACAATATTAAGGGGTTATTTACAGGGGAGAGTTTGTCAGTGACGCCACCCGTGGGTTGCGGTGAGGGTTGGTGACACCGCCGCTGCCTTGGTATGGGGCGCCCGAGGCTGATGGAGCGGGGCAGCAGGATGGTATCCCCTCCACGGATAGGGGAGGTGTTGTCCCGGGGCCCAGGTGTAGGTGGAGTGCTGGGACACAGTTTGCAGGGTTGGACCGGATGATACCGGTGTACTCACTGTTTAAATAAAGTCCAGACAGTAAACCAACTGCCGGATACTGGTAGCCTTTGGAGGGGTGTGCTCGGGTCCCACACACCGGTGAACAGAACAGGAGCCCTTCCTCCTGCACTCTAATTTGTTGTCTCCTGTGTTGACTAGTCCGCATGGAACGGGAAAAGTGCACTCCCAGTGTCTTTGCTGTGGGAGCTGTGGCCCGCGAGATCTGACCCTTGGGATCTTTGCAGGCACTTGCAGACGCCCTATACCCCGCGTTGGGCTTCCGTCTCGCTCTATCTGGGCTGCTGGTGGGACAAGACCTGGAATTTTGTCCCCTGCTGGCTAATTGACAAGGTGCTTGCAGCTGTCCTCGCCCTAGGATCCAGGCACCCCGACTGTGCACGGCCTCCGGACCGGATTCCCGCTGTCGGCACCGGCGGGCTATAGCCCTGCACTGGTCCACTTAAGGTCTCCCGCGACTGGATCTCCATCGCCCGTGGCCCTGCTTTGCCATCTACCACCTAGTCAGCTCAGGTAGTCCGGTAGTCCGGGAGCTACAACCCATGACTACCACTTCACTTCTCTCACTTCCACTGTCCAGACTAATCTGACTCCCTTCTCTCTGTGTTCCCTCCCCTGACACCTCAGGACCCCTAGGTGGGTGTCACCATCTGCCTGGCCCCGCCCTTTGGTGTGTCCCTATTGTCCTGGGGGGGTGACTAGGCTTTTGTGGCTGGTGTTTGTACCTGTGTGTGGGGTTTGTGTTTTTTTCTTGCAGTTTTCTGTGACAACCTGATTTTGTCATGGTGTCACACAATTCCACACAGAAACATTGTAGCATGCTCCATTAAATGCCACATTACATCCAGAAGACTTTTAAGTTAATAATCCTCCTTCACAAGGTCTCAGACACTGATACTGGCACATAACTCAGAGGAGGGTTATCTGATGTTTTATTGGATAGCACTGGCTCCAATGTTATATTATGGAGCAGTGCAAACCAGTGACTTCTTTTTTCATGCCGGTTCAACATAAAAAAGTCTCTGCATGCTACTCTGCATGCTACGATTGGCAGTGTATATCAGACGCCGTGCACCCATTCAATTCAATGAGTGCATGCAATTCGAATGGGGACGATGGAGAAATTAATCTCTCCTCCTCTTCACCTGTGCTCCGATTCTCCCAAGAGACACTTAGCTCATGCTTGAGCAACGTTTGAGCCAAGTGTCATTACCATAATCGAGAATTTACACTTTTCTACTAGTGTGAATGCAGGGCCGGTGTCAGCACCCGACACACATGGGCAAATGCCGGGGACCCTGGTCAGCTGGGGGGCCCACTCACTGTCTTCAGTCCTGCGGGCCCTGGGATGAGTTCCAGGCAACTGCTTTGCACTGTGCTTGAGCTGGCAGCCGCACTATCCTGGATCCTGAATAGTGTGGTTGCCGACCCTTTAATTCACACTGGCACACAGCATTCACTAATCAATGCTCTGTGCTGCTCCTGCATTGAAGTTCATCTGTGGGTGGAGCTACTGCGCTATGTGATCTAGTCCCACAGATGAAGAGGAGCCACAGTGCAGCTCCAGCCAGCGTCCACCAGGCAGCACACTTAGCACAAACCCTGATTTAAACAATTTGTCATTTTCTGATGAAAGCTTCCAGATAAATCTTCTGCAATGCTCTGTCTGATTTATCCTTAAAAAACCCTTTTCTACTGGAAGTGTCAATCAGTGTAAGTATGTTGGTTAACCTATATAGAATATTCCCATCTTTTGCATTTATGGTATATCCATCAGATATATGTGATATGTACCTGAAGAATCATGGTATTATTTCCCCTGTCACTGATTTCCAGCCCCTACACTTTCTATACACTTAAGGCTACTTTACACACTGCGATATCGGTCCCGATATCGCTAGTGTGGGTACCCGCCCCCATCTGTTGCGCGACACGGGCAAATCGCTGCCCGTGTCGCACAACAGCCGTCACACATACTTACCTGTCCGGCGACGTCGCTGTGACGGGCGAACCGCCTCCTTTCTAAGGGGGCGGTCCGTGCGGCGTCACAGCGACGTCACTGAAGCGTCACTGAACCGCCGCCCAATAGCAGCGGAGGGGCGGAGCTGAGCGGGACGTAACATCCCGCCCACCTCCTTCCTTCCGCATAGCGGCCGGGAGGCAGGTAAGGGGAGCTTCCTCGTTCCTGCCGCATCACACGCAGCGATGTGTGCTGCCGCAGGAACGAGGAACAACTTCGTTACTGCTGCAGTAACGAATTTTAAGAATGGACCCCCATGTCGCCGATTAGCGATTTTGCACGTTTTTGCAACGATGCAAAATCGCTTATCGGTGTCACACGCAACGGCATCGCTAATGCGGCCGGATGTGCGTCACAAATTCCGTGACCCCAACGACTCCGCATTAGCGATGTCGCAGCGTGTAAAGCCCGCTTTACATACACTTTTGCCTATTTTTCATGAAGGGACCAGTAGTCACAAATGTAGGTAATTTTCTTGCTGGAGATTTTTAAATGAATCATTTGTTTGTATAGCGTGATCATCTCTTCTCAAAATGAAATAAATCTACTAATCTTTTATTACATTTGAACTTCATTACCAGAACCTACCTACTAACATTGACCTCTCCTGACTTCAGCACTGCACACTTCATCCTATTTCCTCTTCAGTTAGGTCTATCTGTTCCTGTGGACATTAAGCAGCCAGAGGCTCTTCTGTGACATCCTGCCAGGTCATTTAAAGGGAATCTGTCGGCAGGTTTTTTGCTAAATCATTTGAGATCAAGAAGATGTAGGCAAGGGACCCTGAATCCAACCATCACTTAGTTTACTGGCTGCAGAGGTTCTCATACAATAAGGGTTATTAGATTTAACTTAATCATAGCAGTCAGTGAACAGGACTAGATGACCACTTGCTGACTTAGTCCGGCAATTATAATCTCCTGAGGCTAAAACAAACATTGCAGGTAAACTGCACACAGTATGATAAGAGTCACATCATTGAAATCTCTGTGTTAACACATACAGCATGCTGTCGTCAGATTACATAGTAAAAACTTTATGACAGATTTTTTTTTAACCCAGCTCATGCTCTATTCGGGTAGTTGGCATACTGCCACTATTTAGTTCTGAATCTGTCCGGCTGTACTATTCCATGGTTCCATCATTACTAGTTCAGCCTTTGCTGAACATTGATCCAGCCTGCTATACTAGATAAAGCTGATAATGCTCTGTGATATTAAACATCAACAATCCAGCTATACTACACTAGTCATCGCTTATAAAGCTCTGCACTGTTGGTTGGTGATCCCCTCTAAAACCCCTTTACTCTTTTGCTGCGCCTGCACCACCTCCACAGCTGCTCAAGAACTGATCTTCTAGAAGGGAGGTTTCGAAAATGCACCATGCCAGGTGATTAGATGACAGTAACATGGACTAGATAAAGCTAAGGCTATGTTCACATTCTGGGTTTTTTACATTTTGCGGCTCTGTCTTAGGGTATTAGGTCCAAAGCGGGATTTGAGCATATGCGCTGATGGGGCCATGGACAGTATTGATCCAGATGAAGTCACAGTATGCTCTGTGTTGCTTAATTTTTGGCCATATACACCTAGTAGAGACAGGCAGCTAGACATAGTAGACTATGTCTTGCTACCCGACAGAGCACACTGTGACTCCATCTGCATCATTATGTTAGCGCATACTTCCAAATCCCATTTTGTGTTCAGTTTAGACATAAGACCTGATGGATCGACTGAACGTAAGCCGAGAACATAGCCTTAGTTGTTTCCATACTTACCATAAAAAGTCATTATCAGCACCACCTCTTAAACTAACTTTTATAAATTATATATTTAGGCAGAGAACCTCCTTAAAGTAGACACCATAGTTTATAAGAAATCACAAAGCAGGACAATTTCAGACATACAATATAGACATCTGACTCTAATTACAAAAATTATGTTCTAGTTTAAAAAGAAAAAGGAGAAAAACACAAGTTAGAATGAAACTATCATAGATGAACTTCTTGTATATTTGTTTTGTTACTTCGCCAGCAGATCTGCTGAGTTTTATAGGAGCTTGATCTAAAACATTTTAGACAATTTAGCAAAAGTAAGTTCATTGACAAGGCAGTACAATAAAGCCTGGATTCATTAAACAATTAGAGAACAGAATATGTGGTAGGCCTCATTTAGATGTCAGTAATTATTCTTAAATGAAATAAAACATTGTTTTGGACACGATCTTCATCAGGTTTTGGTCAGTATTTCAGTTTTGACCATAATTGTTATCCTTAGTTTTTTTTCTCATATGAAAAGTAAAGTAAAATAAATTGCAAAGCTTTACTTATAAACGGAAAACACACAAATGACAATGTATGCCGTCAGAGATTTTTCATTGAACAATAGACTTCTATTGTTCTAGTGATTCGGATGAAAATCGGACATGTTACCCGGTCCCCCCCCAAAAAACACGGCCATGTGGTCACCACATGTGTACTTATTCTGTCTGTTAAAAACACAAATAGAATACATACATGTTTCTGACTGTTTTTTCTTTTATAACAGTTTTCATTGTCACTAGTTTTCATTAATTGGGACATCAGTTTTTGATTTTTCCTGAACGACTGGGCTAGTCTTCATCACATCTCTTATTAAGTTTTATAGGCTATTGAAATCAATACTATCACAGTTGGAAAGCATAAAATGCAGAGGGAAAAATGACTAGTCAGTGGTTACAGTAAAATATGCACTCTTACATTTTCCAATTCTTTGGCAAATTCAACTATTAAATTAAAATGTTCTTACATAACCAGCAATCAAAACTAGTGGCTCCTAGAAACCTGTCCAAAAGTTCGTAAAAGGGAAAGTATGCAAAATGTACACATCAGATGTAACCGTGACAGTACAGTCTCAAATCTCATTGTGAGGCTCAAAATGTATTTAGCTTCACCCAAAGCATTAATCATAGTTTCTGCTAGTCTAAGGCCAAGAATAAAAAGGCTGTATCTCCGGCTCCATAGGTAGAACACAAGAAGTATTTACCCTGGGGTTTTCATTAACTTGTAGTTCTGGATAAATTCCACCAACCACCCTGGTTACCTATGCCAGTTTCTCTAAACTATTTAGCTAGCTCATATCTACACAGGAGCATAATGACTGCAGTCAAAGTAAGTGTGACCATGATTCGTGCATGAAGGGGGTGCGCCAATGACAGTGCCATTTTCAGCTTAATGTGCATCCGAGGACGAACGTTCAGCTGAACTGTATTGTGGTGGAGATAAACATAAGCTTCACGAGCAGCAATAGCTATTAGCTATCGTGATCGCCGACCTATCAGAGGCAGGCAGCTGACGTCGGCACGCTGTGGAGGAGGAAGTTGGCGCTGCTCACTTTGAGAGCGCGGACAGGTAAGGCTAATTTCACACTTGCGTTGAACGGCATCCGTTGCATTGCGTTGTCTGATGGGTGCAACGGATGTGTTGCATATAGTGGCACAACAGATGCAACAGATCGTACAAAACAACGGAATCTGCTTTTTTTTTTTTTTACAGTTTTATCGACGGCAGACTATTGTGAACGATCAGCTGATCGCTCACAGCAGCCGGCCGCCGGGTGATCAGCTGATCGCTCACAGCAGCCAGCCGCCGGGTGATCAGCTGATCGCTCACAGCAGTCAGCCGCCGGGTGATCAGCTGATCGCTCACAGCAGTCAGCCGCCGGGTGATCAGCTGATCGCTCACAGCAGTCAGCCGCCGGGTGATCAGCTGATTGCTCACAGCAGCCAGCCGCCGGGTGATCAGATGATCGCTCACAGCAGCCGGCCGCCGGGTGATCAACTGATCGTTCAGCTGCCGAGAATGTGTGCGGGGGGCGGAGTGCGGGGGCGGAGTGCGGGGTGAGTGGAGCCGAGCGGGGCCATAGCGCTGAGGACGTCAGTGCCGCGGGGACTGCATGGCTGGGGACAGGTGAGTGTGTGTGTGTGTGTGCGCGCATGTGCGTCTGTGTGTGCGTGTGTACATGCGGAGTGCGGGAGGGGGCAGAGCTGACCGGGGAAGTTTCGGGCTCCCTGCACACGTAGCCAGGGTAAATATTGGGTAACTAAGCAAAGCACTTTGCTTGGTTACCAGATATTTACCTTGGTTACCAGCGTACACCGCTTAGCGCTGGCTCCTTGCACACATAGCCAGGATAAATATCGGATTCCTAAGCAAAGTGCTTTGCTTAGTAACCCGATGTGTACCCTGGTTATGTGTGTAGGGAGCCAGAGAGAGCATGCGCAGCGAAATCCTAAGGGTCCCGCTGCTCAAAAAAAGTTACATGCTGCGTTCCTTGCGCCCGGCAGAAGCAACGCAGCATTGGCCATCGGAAGTAACGCAGGTCCATCAGTTGCAATCCGTCGTCCATACAAGTCTATGGGAAGCAGCGGAATCCATTAACGGATTCCGCTGTTTTCCAAAACAGCGAATTGCGACTGAAGGAACACAACGCAAATGTGAAACTAGCCTTAGAAGAATCATTTAATATTTTGTGTTTAAAAGTGTTTGAAGAGGGAACAAGGATGTGGGCCATGATTATAGGAAGGGGACAGGATGAAGGACATTATTAAAGAATGAGAGCCAGATTGGTGGACCTTATTAAAGAATGAGAGCCAGATTCAGGGACATTATTAAAGAATGAGAGCCAGATTGTGGGACATTATTAAAGGATTGGGCCAGGAAAGGGAGCATTATTACATGAAAGGCCCAGGATGGGTGCCATTATTACAGGAAGGGTCCAAGATGGGAACATTATTAAAGGATGGAGCCAGGGACGGGGCTAATATAACAGGATGGGGGATAATATTCCGATAATATTACAGGATGTGGTTATGATGAAGGACATTATTACAGGATGAGGGACTTTAATACAGGAATGTACCAAAATGGGGGACATTATTAAAGAGACCAGAATAGGAGACGTTATTACAGAATGCGGACAATTATTACAGGATAGAGGACATTATTACAGGGGCTGATAGATTTGACCAATATGCTGGTGGGGTCTTCTGTCCAAATTTTGCATTGGGACCCATAACACTCAAGTTATGCCACTCTATCTATCTATCTAGTATGTTCTAGTCTAGGGGTCTCAAACCCCTAAGCAGCCTTTGAGGCTGCTTCTTGCTTCCTGCAGGCACAAAGACTCCTTGATGATTACAGCCAATGCAGGGGCCATAGCTTTCACAGCTTTACTTCAGTTGAATATATTGCCAGCACTGCAAAGAGAAGCTCTCTGCACAGATTTACCAATAGCAGCCACCGGCCAATCAGAGGCCAGTAGCTGATGCCGGTGTATGATATCAGCTGGTTGCCTCTGATTGGCCGGCAGATTCCATTGGTAAATCTGTGCAGAGAGCTTCTCGGCGGAGAGCCAACAATACATTCAAATGAAATAAAGCACTGACAGCAGCAGGCCCTGCACCGGCCGCGATCGTCAAGGGGTCTGCATGCCTGTGGGTTAGAAGAAGCAGGAAAGAGGACACAGAGGGAATGGAGGACAGGTGGCAAGAATCTTTTTTTTTATGAGCTTGTGAAGAACAGCAGAATAGGAAACATTACCACAGGATGGGACATTATTACAAGGAGACAAGGATGGGCACATTACTGTAGGATGGGGACAAGGATGGGCACATTACTATAAGATGGAGACAAGGATAGGCACATTAATACAGGATGGAGTTAAAGATGTTCACATTACTACAGGATGGAGACAAGGATGGGTACATTACTTCAGAACGCAGATAAGGATGAGCACATTACTACAGAATGGGGACAATGATGGGGCACATTATTACAGAATTGGGACGAGGATGGGGCACATTATTACAAGATGGAAACCAGGATGATCACATTAATACAAGATGGGGACCAGGATGGGAACATTACTAGAAGATGTTGGACAAAATGACTATATGGTGCTAATTGTATGATCATCATGTTACTTGATTTTTTTGATATATTTTTTTGCCATTAAAAATACTTTTTATATATTTAAACTAAAATAAACAAAAAAAGTGTATGTCTGTTATCATCCATAACGACCCAAGCTATAATAACATACCATAACCCATATTGTGAATGCCATTTAAAAAAATAAAATAAACTCGCCAAAAATGTTAAAAATAAAGTGGTGTATAACATAGAAATATGGTACCACTAAAAATGTTATTTTGTTCTATAAAGAATGCGTTCTCCCAAATTATTTTTTTCTATGTGCGGCACATATAACCAGCCAAGTTTGAGACCAGTTTTCTAGTCTATTCTAGTTAAGCCCCATGGCTGTCACTATTTTCATGAGTTGTGTACATTGCTCAGCCAATAGAACTATCGGGTTTGGAGGTTTTAGTGATGGCCCTGATGGTCATCAGGTAGATTCAATAGACTGGACAATCTAGAAGCTCTTTTCTTATTCTCCATGATGTTCCTGCCATTACCATTTCTTGTATTCTATAATACAGAAGAGCACTATTAGTTAGGATTGACCTTTGTGTTTTCGACCATTTTCCTGTTTACCCCTAGTTGCCGTATTGGATTGACCCTTCAACTCTCTAAACTCTTTTTTTTGGGCTATTATTTCCTGCCATACCAGGTGTGAACTTGACTACATCTTTGGGTCCAATGTTTTCATTTATGCCTCAACTCACTTCACTGGCCAGCAACTATGCTGTGGATGCAAACAGATCCCCCATGGGGTGAAGGTCAGATACCTGTATAGAAGTTAAGTGTGAAAAACAGGGTGATCTTGGAATCTTTTTAGTAGCATGGCTCATACAAAGTCTGTTTATGTTTGAGTTGATCAATTTTTAATGCAATGCAGACCACGAGGACCCACATTTCTCTGTGAAATTGGGATTCCTTGATTTCTGTCCCAGTCAAAACAGTTGTAGACACATGCGTGTTACTCTCTTTTTGAAGTTCAGCTATTTTGATAACTCACATATAATTAATTATAGAGCAAAGTCCAGCTTTACCTTTTGTATATGGCTGGTAAAGAATCAGGAAGGTATAACATCAGTGATTTGAGGTCACCATGATGATTTTTTTCTATTGTAAGATTTTAGGGATTGTCTATGTCTATGACCAAAGCCTTCATTTTTTTTATATTCACTTTACTTGCAAGAACTCTGACATAATTGTAATTCTCATTGTAGTATCATAGTGTTTTATCCAGAAAAGTCTCCAAAGACCAATACTTGGAATAATACCAAAACAAGGTGAAAAGAGGTGAATATCACAACGATCGGACCTGGGAATCACATGTGCTTTCCATAATTAAAGTGTACATAATGGTACTGCTTCCCAAGACAGATTACAATACATAGGAGTAACTGTTACCATGATATATATTGTTATGAGGGCACACAAGGATATACGTGGTCATGACCAGGAGAAGTGAATGAACCATTTAATTGCTGCTAAAACAGAAAGTTATTTAACGTTTTTCAGCTATATCTAATCTATGAACTTATCTTCCTCCCCCTTCAGCACCGCATACTGCTGAAACTATAATAGAACTTACAAGTCAGTTTCAGAACAGCTCAACTTACTCAATTCTGATTATTTTTGTACGGAAATTGATATTTCTTGGCAATTGATTTATTTTATTTTTTTTTATGCTGTATAACCTACATATTGACATAGCAAGTTTCCAAAAGCTGTCAATCTGACATGCAATGGGAAGTAAATCAGGAAAGGGGTGTACCTAAAGAGGCGAGCAGGAGCAGGGGCATAACGACTGTGGTCGCAAAGGTCGCCATCGCGACTGGGTCCGGCAGGTTAAGGGCCCTGCGCCCACCCTGAAGATCAGTAGCCAGCTTCTCTCCGTGAGAGAAGAGCTGCGCTGTTCTGTGGCTAAATGATCCATGAGTCAGGGGGGCCTGGTGTCAGCGGCAGCACCGGGCCCCCCTCGCCCGTCATCACACACAGCAATAATAAAGCATAGAGGCGCGCTATGCTCCATGCTTCATCATTCTCTCCCTGTGTCTGTGCAGTGACATCACACCTGTGCGACTGCTGTGCTGAGACTGCAGAGCACAGAGCGCAAGACAGGAGGACGCTGACCAGAGCACTGGGGCAATGAGGAAAGGTGAGTATTTGTTTTTTTATTCATTATTTTTTTTTTTTTTTTTTTACGGCCTCATGTGTAGGGATGTAACATAACACTGGCAAGGAGATAAGGAGATGACGTCGCGCGCAGGCGCCGATATCATCTCTTCAGAGCCCAGATAGGAAAGTGCATATATGGACAGGAGGGATAGCGCCGTGACGTCACCGCACACGGCACTAGCGCCCACCCCTATGGGGAAGTAACAACAGGTTGCCACGTTACAAAGCCGACGCCGCATGTCTGCGCATGCGTGGTGGCCGAGAATCAGGGGAAGAGGTGACCTAGCGCGCCTGCGCGGTCAACGGCAAATCGTATCACTGCCGAGGAGATGACGCTGCGCGCAGGCGCAGACATCATCTCCTCAGAGCTTGGACAGGAGAATGTATATATAGACAAAGGGATCACAGGCGCAGTTGGTCACACCCCCTCTTTTGATTCTTGGTCACCACACAGGTGCTGCATACTAATGACCAGATCAGATGAGAGCTTACCACGTGAGCTCCGTGACGTCGACCCCCCTCCCATTTCCTCTGTATTTAAAGTGCCACAATACAGCTGACATTAGCCGTCCTATACAGCCAAGGCACGTGAGTGCCGGCGTCCACACAGGCTCAGGTAAGACTATATTGTCTAAATTTCCTTACTCTATGTTTTTACTGGGCTAATTCCCGTATTCCTTCTCATACATAGAGAATACATCCCAGGCGTTCCTGTTATTCCATCCATACCCTATATGCAACTACTACCTCTATATTGATCCAGGTAACTTGTCTGCCTACACCATTTCCTCTATACCTATATACTCCTATCTCTATATATACATATATCTATATTTTATTTTTTATTTTTTAGCATTCTCCCTGGAATACAGAACTATTAGTGACAGGTAGTATACCTGCTTTTTTCTACCACCTTAATCCATTTTTCTACTACTTCGTGCTGATACCAGTCCCTTTAAAAAAACCTCCCCTTGCTTCACTTTCCTTTGCCTTTGTTCCCATTTTTATGTACCTGCGAATACGCTTGTGACAGACATAATCTGTATCCTTGAGTTATTGTACTCTAGACATGGTCTACTTGTATATGTCTATGTGTGTGCATTATGCGTGTGTGTGTATGTATATGTATATATATGTATGTATGTATGTATGCGTATATGTATATGTGCATGTCTGTATGTACATACATCTTTCAAGTATCACTGACGATATTCATGTTCACTTTCTTCTAAATTCGCAAAGTAGCATAATATTATTTGTTTTGTACTAATTGTATTTGTTTGTACTCTATTTTTCACAACAGACTCTGTGAACAAGGCCTGTGGCCGCAACGTCAGAGCTATTTTCTGTCTTTAGTTCATTTCCTTTGCATGGTTTTTTTGAATTTTCAATAAATTAATACATTATTCATCACATTGAGTGTGCAGTGTACCTCTATATGTTGTTCCAACCCGGCACCTGAACCTGATTCCGGCTCTGTCTCCAGGAACCCTGTGGCCCCAGAGATTTCGACTACCAGTCCCCTGAAGGACGCTGTTCCCGTACCTACTAGTACTCCGGCTACCGTGCAACTAGGCCCTCTGGTGGGGTGATCGGACAGTCCCTGTACAGGGGTTAGCTCCGGGTTGCCTCATTGGGGGAGTCCCGTGCACGGCCCAGAGGATCCACCACCAGGACATAACAACACGTATGCTCCACACGTACACACGGTCCATAGCAAAACACGTGCGTGTGCGCAGACCCATTGATTTTAATGGATCTACGTGTGCCCATGTCTCCGGCACGTGAGGAAACGGACCAAACACGTACCAGAGACACGGACGTGTGAAGGGGGCCTTAGAGGGTGTTGCAGATAAACCGTTATCAAATTATAAATTATGGATCATGTATTATCTACATATTTCTATGTAATCCTATGTTTGGAGATAAAGAGACAATCTGCCTGCTAAATGTGACATCTACAGAACATAGTGTCTGAGCTGATTTTGACCCTTAGTAGACAAGTCAAATATACAACATTATATTATTTTACTTTAATATAAATAGTGACTTAGAAATGTAAAAACATCACCAAAATTATGTTTAGAGGGTTTTTCAATTATTTGATTTTTTTTTTGTTTTACCAGCTTTGTATTAAACAATAATCAGCGTAATAATCACCAGTCCTGTATCCTGGCCTTCAGCAATGATGATTTAATGCGGACATTTAAACGCTGCAGCATATCTCAACTCTGTGTCAAAAGACACAGTAATTACACTAGGTCTGGATGAAAAGACTAGCAAAAGACCCAGAATGTGATAGCACAGGAGCGACATGGCACCAGTAAGGTGCATCTTATTCAGTTTGTAATATTAAAGATTATAACACCTTGGTACAAATTTACAACAGTTCTATATCTAAATCACACCTTTCTTTTAATTTGCTAATAAGTAAAGTCATGAAGAAATTAAATGTAACATTCTTAAAGGGAACCTGTCACCGGATGTTTATAATACTCACCTAACGGCCGTTGCAGAGCAGACTGGTTGGATGAGCGTCTCCGTTCTCTGGGTCCGCGCCTCCTCTTTCGGCCATCTTTGTCCTCCTTCTGAACCTCGTGTAGATGACGCGTTCTGCATTATAAACACAAGCCGACATTGAGGTCCTGCGCAGGCGCGCTTTGAGCTGCCCTGAGTAGGGCAGATCAAAGTATTGCAGTGCGCCTATGTGGGACCTCAATGTTGGCTAGTGTGTAGGACGTAGAACGTGTCATCCACACTAGGTTCAGAAGGAGGACAAAGATGGCCGAAAGAGGAGGTTCGGACCCGGAGAACGGGACACTCATCCGACCAGTCTGCTCTGCACCTATAATGGATTAGTTTGTCTTGACCAGGAAAATCCTTTCCAATTAAGCTATCAAGAGTTTCAACTCCCTCTACTTAAAAGTGATTTTCATACTAAATGTCTATTTAATTTAATAATCCTATCATTTAGACAGACCACAGCACTATCCCCAGGGCTATGGGCAGAGGGCAACATGACCAGGATTAGAGGGGAGGAGTAGACATTTTAGAGGAGGAGGAGTAGGTGTGCTATAGGGCTTTTAATGCCCATCAGGGGCGGAGTTGGCACATTCCCACTCCTTGAGAACAGTGAGGTAGTCTCGTCCGCCCTCCCATATATGAAGATTCCTTAAGAGTGGTGTCTGGTTGGGGATTTTTATTGGGTCACAGTGGCAGTTTCTGGTGGGTCCTTGAAGTTGGTTTTAAATTGGTCTGGTGGATTCATCCGGGTATGGATCTAATTGGCAAGGAATGCTTGGTTACCTGGTGATTTTTTTGGGGGATCCCGGTAGAGGATGCCGGGCCCCCGTGTGAGTTTGGGAATGATAAACATCTCATGTTTTGGTGCTCCCGAGCCAGTGGGGGTAACGGCTGGGATTAATTTGGTTATGGTTTGGTTATGAGAATCACCAGGTTTTGTATAACTTCAAGGACTTTACCAAGTTTTAATATTTTCTGTTATGTATTTGTCAAATAAAATGGCTGTTGTGGCCAAAATTATGCAAGCTAAGAGTCTGAGTGTTTACTAAACAGGGTGGGGAACACCCCATTTTGGGGGAGGGGAGGTCTGCTGGTATTTCCGGAGTGGACAATTCCAGGGTCATGCTCCTCTCTGCTTTTCTTTTATTTCCGATGTGTTTGTTTGACAATCCCCAGTGCATTCTGGGAAACTTAAATGGGATGTCATCAGGTGTCCGGGCCACCGGCCCAGCTGCTGTCTCCACCATGAAACAAAGCGTCATCAGGGACATCTGTTGCAGGTGCTGGGTTAGTCTTTGCTCTACTGAGCATGTTCATTTTGTCAAATCTGATGTATGCTCAGCATGTGCTCCCTGATCGATATTTCTTTGAATGCGCAGTGACAGTGCGTTCTCATCACAAGTTTTGACTGGAGAGTTGGATAGATTCTGCTTAGGAAACGCCTAAAAAACACAGTCTGCACATACTGTAAGGGTACATTCCCAAGACACCTTTAAGGTGATGCGGCTTCAGGAAAACGCTTGCAGCCTTTTTCCTGAAGCATTGTTGCTAACATGCTATACGTCATCTTTGCTCTCTGTTTTCAACTGTATAGAGCAGGTAGCTTCTAAATGAAACTGCCTGAAGAAGGAAGACATTATTTTTTTTTTACCTTTTTAAGGTTTCCATAGCCTGGAGTGGCCAAAGTGACACTTCTTAGAGTGGGTTCCAGATGGAATCCTTGTGAAATAAAAATTATGTGTACATACTAGGGATGATCGAATATCGCAAATATTCGGCTACGCCCATATTCGACGAATAGGTCGCCGCTATTCGACTATTTGCGAATATTCGATGCACAATCTAAGTCTATGGGAAACCCGAATAGTTGCCGAATAGCAACTATTCGGGCTTCCCATAGACTTACATTGCGCATTGAATATTCACATAGTGGCGACCTATTCGGCGAGTATTCGCGAAGCCGAATATTGCCGAATATTTGTGATATTCGATCATCCCTAGTACATACCATTAAACTGTTTTTTTAAAGGTGGTAAAGCAGGAGTCTGTTTAAGTAATCTATCTGGGTTATCTATGGAATTTTAAGTTTATGGCTACAATTAGGACACACACCAGCTGTTTCTGACCAGAGGGTTCTTATCTTCTAGCATTCCATAGGGGAATTTAGCAAAGGGAATTCAATAAATAAATAAATGAAGCATTTGGAAAATGTTGCAAGAATCAGTGAAACATGACCAACTATTAGAATTGCTAAAAGCCTGCTAATCCCTCATCTAAACATCTCTCTATACCGTCCATTCTGTTTGTACAGTTTGTTTCCACCAACAATAAATAGATTACAGTCTGCCATAAGCTGCCATGGACATAAAAAAGCTTTATATATTATTTTCAGAACTGCTTTATTGTTTCTGGTTATAAAGTAAAGCATGACACAATGTTGCATGCCTTGTGCAAAAGAAGCACCTACCGTATAATGGTGCCCACTAACTTAAAAAGCAATCTGCTGAGAGTCTTCATGGTCTTTGTGCTTATATCTGCAAAATGAATGCTGCATGCTGAACTAGTCTTGTTGTCAAATCTGACAAAATTGTGTAGGAACATCTTCTGAAAATGTTTCTAGACACTTAAGGGGGCTTTACACGCTACGACATAGCTAATGCGAACTCGTTGGGGTCACGTAATTGGTGATGCACATCCGGCCGCATTAGCGATGCCGTTGCGTGTGACACCAATGAGCGATTTTGCATCGTTGCAAAAACGTGCAAAATCGCTCATCGGTGACATGGGGGTCCATTCTCAAAAATCGTTACTGCAGCAGTAACGAGGTTGTTCCTCGTTCCTGCGGCAGCACACATCGCTCCGTGTGACACCGCAGGAATGAGGAAGCTCTCCTTACCTGCCTCCCGGCCGCTATCCAGAAGGAAGGAGGTGGGCGGGATGTTACGTCCCGCTCAACTCCGCCCCTTCGCTGCTATTAGGCGGCCGCTCTGTGATGTCGCTGTGACGCCGCACGGACCGCCGACTTAGAAAGGAGGCGGTTCGCCGGTCACAGCGACGTCGCTATGCAGGTAAGTATGTGTGACGGGTCTAGGCGATGCTGTGTGTCACGGGCAGCGATTTGCCCGTGTCGCGCAACAGATGGGGGCAGGTACCCACACTAGCAATATCGGGACCGATATCGCAGTGTGTAAAGCCCGCTTTAGGCGTTAGATCTTTTGAAATTTACAGGCCCCGATTCTTCAAGACTGACAATATTTATTTACTGTCTTGATGAGGGGCATGTAGGAGTCAGATGATTCTGATTCATATCTTAACTTCTTTACCCCCCAACCCCCTTTCCACCTTTATGACTGGGACATTTTTTTTGCAAGTCTGACAAAACCACATCCAATACGTTTATTAACCCTTTAGATGATTCACAGGAACCAAAAGAATGTGGAAGGAAAAAATGAAAAGTTTACTTTTTTCCACAAAAATATTACTTTAGCCATAAATTTTGCATTTTCACAAGGGTATCAGGAAAAAATGCACCATAAAATATATTGTGCAATTTCTCCTGAGTACGCAGATACCTCATATGTGGTGGAAAGCAACTGTTTGGGCGCACAGCAGGAATCAGAAGGGCGGGAGTTCCATTTGACTTTTTGAAAGCAAAATTGAATCATTAGTGGAAACCAAGTCACATTTGGGAACCCCCTGAGGTGCCTAAACAGTGGAGCTCCCCCACAACTGACCTCTTTTTGGAAACTATACCCTTCAATGAAGTTTTCTACAAGTTTGGTGAGCATCTTGAACCCCCAGGTGCTTCACAGAAGTTTATCACGTTGAGCCATGAAAATAAAAAAAAAATACATTTTTACCATAAAATTGTTAATTCCCCAGATAGCTTTTTTTCACAAGGGTATAAGGAAAAAATGCACCATAAAATGTATTGTGGAATTTCTCCTGAGTACGCTGAGACCTCACATGTGCTGGAAATCAATTGTTTGGGTGCACGGCATGGCTCGGGAGGAAAAGAGCGCGATTTGAGTACAAAATTGGCTGGAATCTTTAGCGGTTCTCATGTCGCGTTTGTAGAGCCCCTGATGTGCCTAAACAGTGGAGTGTCCTCACAAGTGACCCCACTTTGGAAACTAGACCCCTCAAGAAATGTATCTAGATGGATGATGAGTAGTGATGAGCGAGTACTAAAAAGCTCGGGTGCTCGAAGCTCGGGCCGAGCCTCCCAAGATACTCGTGTACTCGGCCCGAGCAACGAGCCCAATGTTATCCTATGGGAGACCCGAGTATTTTTGTGAAATGACCCCCCGGCAGCATGGAGAAACCCTAAAAATGTCACAAAAGTCTCAGAAGAGTGCTCAAATGACATGGCAACAGCATGGGGAAGACCCCTTGAAGCATTTATCACTCAAAAGTCACAGCTGTGAACAATTTTGTCCGCGTTTCACGCCATTTTTACGGACTCACCAGAAAACCTTCCAAAATGACCCCAAAATGATTTTTCATGGCAGAAATGTTAAGGGCACATACCCAATAGTGAGATAGAGCTGGTGTATGTTACTTTTTGAGATTAATACATGAAAGATTTTACGTGAAAACATTGTGTGGCACTCCGATGTCCCTGAGAAGAGACGTACATGAAGGCCTCTTGAGTCTAATGTGCCCATTTTGAGGAAGTGAGTCTTTGTAGTATTTTCCTTTGCCAGGGCAGTCCAAAATTGTGAGGTTCACCAATGCCCCTGCATACAGACGTGCATGAGGGCCTGTAAACCTGAAGTGCCCATTGTAAGGAAGTGGGTCTATTGTAGTATAGCCCTTAGGCAGGGCAGCCAAAAATTGGGAGGCTCCACGTTGTCCCTGGATAGAGACGTGCATGAGGGCCTCAAAACATTAAGTGTCCATTGTCAGGAAGTGGGTGTATTATATAGTATAGCCCTTAGGCAGGGCAGCCAAAAATTGGGAGGCTCCACATTGTCCCTGGATAGAGACGTGCATGATGGCCTGTAAACCTGAAGTGCCCATTGTAAGGAAGTGGGTCTATTTCAGTATAGCCCTTTGCCAGGGCAGCCAAAAATTGGGAGGCTCCACATTGTCCCTGGATAGAGACGTGCATGATGGCCTGTAAACCTGAAGTGCCCATTGTAAGGAAGTGGGTCTATTTCAGTATAGCCCTTTGCCAGGGCAGCCAAAAATTGGGAGGCTCCACATTGTCCCTGGATAGAGACGTGCATGATGGCCTGTAAACCAGAAGTGCCCATTGTAAGGAAGTGGGTCTATTTCAGTATAGCCCTTTGCCAGGGCAGCCAAAAATTGGGAGGCTCCACATTGTCCCTGGATAGAGACGTGCATGATGGCCTGTAAACCTGAAGTGCCCATTGTAAGGAAGTGGGTCTATTTCAGTATAGCCCTTTGCCAGGGCAGCCAAAAATTGGGAGGCTCCACATTGTCCCTGGATAGAGACGTGCATGATGGCCTGTAAACCTGAAGTGCCCATTGTAAGGAAGTGGGTCTATTTCAGTATAGCCCTTTGCCAGGGCAGCCAAAAATTGGGAGGCTCCACATTGTCCCTGGATAGAGACGTGCATGATGGCCTGTAAACCTGAAGTGCCCATTGTAAGGAAGTGGGTCTATTTCAGTATAGCCCTTTGCCAGGGCAGCCAAAAATTGGGAGGCTCCACATTGTCCCTGGATAGAGACGTGCATGATGGCCTGTAAACCTGAAGTGCCCATTGTAAGGAAGTGGGTCTATTTCAGTATAGCCCTTTGCCAGGGCAGCCAAAAATTGGGAGGCTCCACATTGTCCCTGGATAGAGACGTGCATGATGGCCTGTAAACCAGAAGTGCCCATTGTAAGGAAGTGGGTCTATTTCAGTATAGCCCTTTGCCAGGGCAGCCAAAAATTGGAAGGCTCCACATTGTCCCTGGATAGAGACGTGCATGATGGCCTGTAAACCTGAAGTGCCCATTGTAAGGAAGTGGGTCTATTTCAGTATAGCCCTTTGCCAGGGCAGCCAAAAATTGGGAGGCTCCACATTGTCCCTGGATAGAGACGTGCATGATGGCCTGTAAACCTGAAGTGCCCATTGTAAGGAAGTGGGTCTATTTCAGTATAGCCCTTTGCCAGGGCAGCCAAAAATTGGGAGGCTCCACATTGTCCCTGGATAGAGACGTGCATGATGGCCTGTAAACCTGAAGTGCCCATTGTAAGGAAGTGGGTCTATTTCAGTATAGCCCTTTGCCAGGGCAGCCAAAAATTGAGAGGCTCCACATTGTCCCTGGATAGAGACGGGCCTGTAAACCTGAAGTGCCCATTGTAAGGAAGTGGGTCTATTTCAGTATAGCCCTTTGCCAGGGCAGCCAAAAATTGGGAGGCTCCACATTGTCCCTGGATAGAGACGTGCATGATGGCCTGTAAACCTGAAGTGCCCATTGTAAGGAAGTGGGTCTATTTCAGTATAGCCCTTTGCCAGGGCAGCCAAAAATTGGGAGGCTCCACATTGTCCCTGGATAGAGACGTGCATGATGGCCTGTAAACCTGAAGTGCCCATTGTAAGGAAGTGGGTCTATTTCAGTATAGCCCTTTGCCAGGGCAGCCAAAAATTGGGAGGCTCCACATTGTCCCTGGATAGAGACGTGCATGATGGCCTGTAAACCTGAAGTGCCCATTATAAGGAAGTGGGTCTATTTCAGTATAGCCCTTTGCCAGGGCAGCCAAAAATTGGGAGGCTCCACATTGTCCCTGGATAGAGACGTGCATGATGGCCTGTAAACCTGAAGTGCCCATTGTAAGGAAGTGGGTCTATTTCAGTATAGCCCTTTGCCAGGGCAGCCAAAAATTGGGAGGCTCCACATTGTCCCTGGATAGAGACGTGCATGAGGGCCTCAAAACATTAAGTGTCCATTTTAAGGAAGTGGGTGTATTATAGTATAGCCCTTAGGCAGGGCAGCCAAAAATTGGGAGGCTCCACGTTGTCCCTGGGTAGAGACGTGCATGAGGGCCTCAAAACATTAAGTGTTCATTTTAAGGAAGTGGGTGTATTATAGTATAGCCCTTAGGCAGGGCAGCCAAAAATTGGGAGGCTCCACGTTGTCCCTGGGTAGAGACGTGCATGAGGGCCTCAAAACATTAAGTGTCCATTTTAAGGAAGTGGGTGTATTATAGTATAGCCCTTAGGCAGGGCAGCCAAAAATTGGGAGGCTCCACGTTGTCCCTGGGTAGAGACGTGCATGAGGGCCTCAAAACATTGTTCCCATTGCAAAGGAGCGGGTCTCCTGTCGTTGTAATGTCCATTCTGCAAAGAATGGGCGAAAAAATTTACCACTGGGGGTATACCTGAAACAAAGGCCTAAGTATTGCAATTTGTAACGGTCATCATCATGGTGGCGCATGAGGAGAAGGAGGAGCAGTCCAGCGATTATCCAAAGTCCAGAAGTGTGTACCCATGGGTGAGTGGAGGTACATGGCAAACTTTAAATTCCGCTCTCATTTGCTGGTGGTGTGGTGAAGTCTGGCCCAATCCAACCCTTGTTCATCTTGATCAGAGTCAGCCTGTCAGCATTTTCAGTTGACAGGCGGGTGCGTTTATCTGTAATGATTCCACCTGCGGCACTAAAAACACGCTCTGACAAAACGCTAGCAGCAGGGCAGGCCAGGACTTCCAAGGCGTAGAGAGCCAATTCATGCCACGTGTCCAGCTTGGATACCCAATAATTGTAAGGCACAGAGGAATGTCGGAGTACAGTTGTTCGATCTGCAAGGTACTCCTTCAGCATCTGGGCAAACTTAGGATTTCTTGTGGCACTACCCCGCACCTCAGGGGCTGTGGTACGTGAGGGGCTGAGAAAACTGTCCCACATCTTAAAGACTGTTCCCCTACCTCTGGCGGATTGGACTTGTGCCTCTCTCGGCTGTACGCCTCGGTTGTCCACTGATTCCTGACCTATGCCGCTAGCGTTTTGTGAGGGGAATGCTTTGCCTACTTCCGTGAGTATGGCCTTCCGGAACTGCTGCATTTTGGTTGACCTCTCCTCCACGGGAATAAGAGACAAAAAGTTCTCCTTGTAGCGTGGGTCTAACAGTGTTACCAACCAGTAATGATTGTCGGCCAAGATGTTCTTAACGCGAGGGTCACGAGACAGGCAGCTTACCATAAAGTCAGCCATGTGCGCCAGACTCTTAACAGCCAGGACTTCAGTAGCCTGACCAACAAGATGACTGAACATGCTGTCCTCCTCCTCCTCCTCCTCCTCCTCATCTACCCTGTCCTCTGGCCAGCCACGCTGAACCGAGGATATGACTGGTGTGCATGTCATATCCTCAATTTGGCCGGAGAGTTGCTCCATGTCTTCATCCTCCTCCTCGTCATAGTCCTCCACTGCACGTTGTGATGAGACGAGGCTGGGCTGTGTGTTATCACCCACACCCACTACTGTTTCTTGCTGCAACTCATCGCGCTCCGCCTGCAATGCATCATGTTTGTTTTTCAGCAGAGACCGTTTTAGAAGGCAGAGTAGCGGTATGGTGACGCTAATAATGGCGTCATCACCACTCACCATCTTGGTGGAGTCCTCAAAGTTTTGGAGGATGGTACATAGGTCTGACATCCATCTCCACTCCTCAGGTGTTATGTGTGGAGTTTGACCCATTTCCCGACGGCTTAGGTGATGCAGGTACTCAACAACTGCCCTCTTCTGCTCACATATCCTGACCAACATGTGCAGAGTTGAATTCCAACGCGTGGGGACATCACACACCAGTCTGTGAGCCGGAAGATGCAAACGGCGCTGAAAGCCGGCAAGGCCGGCTGAAGCAGTAGGTGACTTTCGAAAATGTGCAGACAGGCGGCGAACTTTTACCAGCAGATCAGACAGCTCTGGGTATGACTTTATAAACCGCTGAACCACGAGGTTGAGCACATGGGCCACGCATGGAACATGTGTCAGCTGGCCTCGCCTCAAAGCCGCCACCAGGTTCCGGCCATTGTCACACACGACCTTTCCTGGCTTTAGGTTCAGAGGTGTGAGCCAGTGATCTGCCTGCTGTTTCAGAGCTGTCCACAGCTCTTCTGCATTGTGGGGTTTGTCACCTATGCAGATTAGCTTCAGCACAGCCTGTTGCCGCTTCGCCGAGGCAGTGCTGCAGTGCTTCCAGCTTGTGACTGGTGTGGAGGGCACAGTGGATGAGGATGCGCAGGAGGAGGAGGAGGCTGAAGAGCATGACATTCCGGAGCTGTAGAGTGTGGGTGAAACACTGACTGAGGTAGGGCCTGCAAACCTTGGTGTGGGAAGGACGTGTTCCGTCCCTCGCTCAGACTGGGTCCCAGCTTCCACAATATTAACCCAGTGTGCCGTCAACGAGATGTAGCGGCCTTTCCCACAAGCACTTGTCCACGTGTCTGTGGTTAGGTGGACCTTGGGTGAAACAGCGTTGTTCAGGGCACGTGTGATGTTTTGTGACACGTGGTTATGCAACGCGGGGACGTAACACCGGGAGAAATAGTGGCGGCTGGGGACCGAGTAACGTGGGACAGCTGCCGCCATCAGGTCACGGAATGCTTCTGTCTCCACCAGCCTAAAAGGCAACATTTCCAGCGCAAGCAGTCGCGAAATGTTAGCATTTAGAACTGTGGCATGTGGGGTGTTGGCAGTGTATTTGCGCCTGCGTTCAAAGGTTTGCTGAATGGATAACTGAACGCTGCGCTGGGACAAGGACGTGCTTGATGATGGTGTTCTTTCTGCGTAGGCAACTGCAGGTGCAGGAGTGGAGGAGGCTTGTTCACAAGCAGCATGGATAGAGGATTGGCTCGCATGCACAACCAGCGAAGACGTAGCAGTGACATCAGCAAGCACTGCTCCTCGACTCTGTTGTACTTCCCACAAAGTCGGGTGCTTGGCTGACATGTGCCTGATCATGCTGGTGGTGGTCAGGCTGCTAGTTTTGGTACCCCTGCTGATGCTGGCACGGCAGGTGTTGCAAATGGCCTTTTTTGAATCATCTGGATCCAACTTAAAAAACTGCCAGACTCGGGAAGACCTAACATTTGTACAGGCACCGTGTGTCGTCGTGTTGTTCCGGGGAACGGTTGCCTGACTTCTGCCTGGGGCCACCACCCTGCTTCTTACTGCCTGTTGTGATGCTACGCCTCCCTCCCCCTGTGCACTGCTGTCCTCGCTCTGCATATCCTCCTGCCAGGTTGGGTCAGTTACTGGATCATCCACCACGTCGTCTTCCTCTTCCGCACCCTGCTCCTCCTCCTGACTTGCTGACAATTGTGTCTCATCATCGTCCACCACTTGTTGAGACACGTTGCCAACTTCGTGAGAACGTGGCTGCTCAAATATTTGGCCATCTGTACAGACGATCTCCTCATGACCCACTTCAATATGAGCTGGCGAGAGGCCAGAATGTGTGAATGGAAACGTGAACAGCTCTTCCGAGTGTCCAAGTGTGGGATCATTAATGTCCGAGGAAGACGTGTACTCAGCCTGGTGGTAGGAAGGAGGATCAGGTTCAGAAATGTGCGGTGCAGTATCACGGCTACTGACACTTGACCGTGTGGAAGACAGAGTGTTTGTGGTGGTGCCAATCTGACTGGAAGCATTATCTGCTATCCAACTAACAACCTGTTGACACTGGACTTGGTTCAAGAGCGGTGTACTGCTGCGGTCCCCAAGAATTTGGGACAGGACGTGCGAGCGACTAGATGTGGCCCTTTGTTGTGGCGAAATTAGAGCTTGCCCACGACCTCGGCCTCTGCCTGCACCACCATCACGTCCACTTCCTTGTTCCTTGCCAATGCCCTTGCGCATTTTGCAATGCTGTGCACTGCTGACATGTATATTCACTACTTGTGCGTTATATCAAAGTTTCTGGAAATTGCACACAAGTGCACCTGTACGCTGCCACCAACAGGCACACACGTGCGGTTTTAAAAACCAAGCACGGACGCAATAAGAACCTAACAGGTTTTTTTGGGGAGCGACAATTACAGACAAATCAGACACTATCTGGACTGTTTTACACTGTGTACACCAGCCCCAGATATGATGAAGGCTGGTATACGGTCACCACTACCCTGCCTGCCTGCCTGCCTGTATACTGGTACAATAGTCCTGACAAGGACTCTTTTGGTCACTAGCCTGTATTCAGACCTGGCTATACCCTGCCTGTATATAGCAACAATAGTCCTGAGAAGGACTCTGCTACTGTACTCCGACCTGGCTATACCCTGCCTGCCTGTATACAACTAGAATAGTCCTGAGAAGGACTTTTGGTCACACTGTTTGCAGCCCTGCAACTGAAAAAGCTATAAAGGGCCGCAAAGCTTTCCCTGAATCAGCGACACTCTCCCTGCACTCACTGTCTGGATAGCTGTGAGCAGAGCACAGCGCGCCGGCCGATATAAAGGCTCGGTCACGCTGTGCAGGCCGGCCAATCACTGCAATTCCACAACTAACAGGGCTGTGGCATTGCAGTGGTCTGCCAGCCAATCCCTGCATGAGGGCTGGCTCTCAAAAGAGCGCCAACATGCAGAAATGAAGACCACGAGTACAGCACGAGTATCGCGAGATTACTCGGTCCCCGCCGAGCAGCCCGAGTACAGCGATACTCGTGCGAGTACCGAGTAGTGACAAGCATGCTCGCTCATCACTAATGATGAGCATCTGGAACCCCCGGGAGCTTCACAGAATTTTATAACGTTGAGCTGTGGAGAATGAAAAAATACATTTTTAACCTCAAATATGTTGCATTTAATGCCAAATTTTTCAAATTCACAAGGGTAACAGTCCATAAGGACCATAAAATTTGTTGTGCAATTTCTCCTTAGTATGCCAGTACCCCACATGTAGTCGAAAACTGCTTTTGAGGCACAATATATAGTGAAGAAGGGAATTAGTGCCATATTGGAGAGCAGATTTACTTGGAATGGTTAGCGCATGCCATGTCACATTGGCATTTCCCCTGAGGTGACAGAACAGCAGAAACACCCCACAAGTGACCCCATTTTAGAAGCTGCGCCCCTCAATGAATTCATCCAGGGCTGAAGTGAGCATATTTACACTACATGTGTCACAAAATTTTACACTATTGGGCAGTGAACAAAAAATAATTACATTTTTACCAAATGTTGTTGTAACTTCAGTTTTCCAATTTTTACAAAGTGAATAGGTAAAAAAGGCCCAATAATGTGTTACACAATTTCTCCTAAATGTGACAATACCCTCACATGTGACTGTACAGTACTGTTTGAACGCACCGCAGGGCTCGGGAGGGAAGGAGCGACATTTGATTTTTGGAGCACAGATTTTCCTACAATAGTTTGTGGATTCAAATTGCAGAGCCCCTAAGTGCCAGAACAGAAGAAAAGTTTTTGTGCTACCAGCAATGTGGAAGCCCTCTATATTTCCGATGATTACAGACCTGAGTGGGGACTTGTCTATTTGTGGGTTTAGCTGAATGCTATTTGGTGGCGATTTTGGTATGGAACGTTTTGGATCAGTTCACTTTTATCTTGTGCTCTATGCCTTGATCAGTACGATTACAGCAATACCATATTTATATAGTTTTTTTATGTTTTGCCGCTTTTTTACCATGAAAACTATTTTATAGAACAAAAAAATATTTTTGCATTGCTGTATTTTGAGATCTATAATTTTTTTATTTTTTGTCTAATGCAGCTAAGGCAACAAAGGAGTGGCTCATAAAGAAGCACATTAAGGTCATAGAGTGGCCTAGCCTGTCTTAAAACCTTAGTCCCATAGGAGGGAGCTGAAGCTCTGAATTGCCAAGCGACAGCCTCAAAATCTTAATGATTTAGAGATGATCTGCAAAGAGCAGTGGACCAAATTTCTCCAGACATGTGCGCAAACCTCATCATCAACTTCAAAAATGTCTGACTGCTGAGCTTGCCAACAAGGGTTTTGACACTAAGTATTAAGTCCTGTTTGCCAGAGGGATCAAATACTTATTTCTCTCTGCAAAATGCAAATAAATTTATATAATTTATACAATGTGATTCTCTGGATTTTATTTTGGATATTCAATCTCTTACTGTTAAAATTAACCTACCCTTAAAATAATAGACTGTTCATGTCTTTTTCATTGAGCAAACTTACAAAATCAGCAAGGGATCACATACTTATTTCCCCCACTGTGTGTTGAAAAACTGGTATTCACTGAAGAGGTTAACTAGAGTGACAGTTTTATTGCTCGGGCTGTTTCGGAAGCGGCGATACTAAATATGTGTACTTTTTTTTTGATAGACAAATAACTATTGGAATATTTTTTTTTTTCATTTTTTTGTTCTTTATTTTCTGATTTTGTTAAGTATTTTTACTTAGTTTTTTTGTTTCTTTTTGACTTTTCACTTAGTCCTTTTATGGGACATCACCCCATAGTACTGGGATCGTAGCTGCAATGTTCTGCAGTGCTCAAATACAGAATAACATCGCAGCAGCTGTCAGAAGCTGCACAGTGAAAGCCTGTGAGATCATGCTGCAGGCATGATCACACAGGCTCTCCATAGTCAGGTGACCCTGAGGTCACCATGACGACCTTACATCACCATGACAATGATCGGGCCCTGGCGATTACACCACGGGGGTCCCAATCGGAGGGGAGAGGGAGCGTGATCTCTCTCCTAATCTCCTAAGTGCCGTGATTGGTATTGATCGTGGCAATTAGAGGGTTAAACAGCCAGGGACGGCGCAGGCACCATCTATGGCTGCAAGGGCTTGGCTCGGCTGTCGGGTAAGCCAAGTTCCCGGCCGCAATCGCAGGTGCACAGCCCCCTGTGCCCCTGCAATTGCTAGGACATACTGTTACATCCTTGGTCATTAAGCCATATTAAAATAAGATGTAACAGTACATCCTTTGTCGGAAAAGGGTTCATGAATCAGGAACGTCTGACGAGTGCCAAAACAACAGAAATCAGTCTTTCACTGGAGTAAGATTTTGTGCATGACTACATGCCCCACCTCCACTTATTTTGGCAAAAACGGGAAAGACTGGTGAAAACACCAAAAGTCGTAACATTTTTGTGCAACTCGGAGTTGCGACTAAATTTTGAGATTTATAAAAGCAATGTACTCCAGAATTATTGAAAAACTGCTTTGATGAATTGGGGTCGCAGTGGCCATGTGTCCTAATATCCAGCTCTCTTTATGACATCTTTAACCTAAAGCTATACAAAGACATTTTGCAGCGAGAGATTATAATTGTAACTATAAAGTGACAGATGAATGCTTATCATTGTTGCAGATTTTCCTGCCCTTTCTAACATTTAGACAGTAATCAAGAATTAACATTAGATAAGCAAAGCGAAAAAAAATAGTTACATCAATATAATGAGCCACGACTGCAGAAGAGGAAACATCAAGAACTTTATTTTTTGTTGTTGTTTTCAGTCCTTAATTTCAAGACTCAGTGGTGGAAGTTCTTGATTGTCCTCGTCTCATCACTTACATTGAGGTTTTGGGCAGCTCCATAAGTGCAAATCTTAGTATGGAAGCTCTACATTACTTTTGTCCCCAGGACTCTTCTTCTACTGGCTCTTTACATCTGAAATGGACAAACATTCCAATAAAAAAAAAAATCATCTGATTAAAAATAAGAGACAATCATAATGCAGCACATGTATTATACTGGAGTCAGCAGCATATGCATAAATTCATGTATATTAGAGTTTTTTGCATTCCACTTACTTCTGTTCTTGTACAAACCTTAATTGTTGGATCCAGTGGTGTAACAAGAGTTTGATGGGCCCTGGTGCAAACTTGGACCTGGTCTCCCCCACGTACACCAACACTTGGGGTACGGGATAATGACACTGACACCCGAGGTACGGGATAATAACACTTGGCTCTTACCCTCAGCACCCAGGTTTCCCATGATCTGAAATCCTTTTATCAGCACCCAGCTTACCTATGTTCTGATATCCGTCTTGTCCTTGGCACCCAGCTTCCCCATACTCTACTATACATCTTTCCCTCAGCACCCAGCTTTGCCATATCAGAGCATGGGAAAGCTGGGTGCTGAGAGAAGATGTATAGCAGAGCATGGGAAAGCTGTGAGATGAGGGAAAGAGCCCTTTTCCCTCAGCACAAAACATTCCCATCAAATGCTTGTATCTTTGTCCCCGCTCATACTGTATATAGTTCTACAAATACTATAATGGCTCCCACTTAGCCTTCCATATAGTATAAAGGGTCCCACATAATCCTTCATATATTAGAATGCATCTCCATAGTCCTCCATGTAATATAATACATTTTCCATAGTTCTCCATGTATTATAATTCATCACATAGTCCTCCATTATACTGGACCACATAGTCCTCCATATATTAAAATGCACCCCCATAGTCCTCCATGTATAAAGTAGCCCTCATAGCGCTCCAATTATTATAATGAATTTCCCATAGTTCTCCATGTATTGTAATTCACCCCATAGTTCTCCATATAATATAATTCACCCCATAGTAGCCCATACATTATACTCACCACATAGTCCTCCATAATCCATGTATAAGGTCTCCTTCATGTTGTATAATGCATCCTTATAGACCTCCATGTATAATGCAGCCCCATAGACCTCCATGCATGTATAATGCAGCCCCATAGACCTATATGTATAAAGCAGCCCTTTAGGCCTCCATAAATAATGCAGCCCCTCCTAGGCCTCCATCTATAATGCAGCACCCCCAGGCTTCCATCTATAATGCAGCACCCCCAAGCCTCCATCTGTCATGCAGTCAGCCCCGCCCAGGCCTCCATCTATCATGCAGCCAGCCCCCCAAGCCTCCAACTATCATGCAGCCAACCCCCCCAGACCTCCAGCTATCATGCAGCCAGCCCCCCAACCCTCCATCTATCATGTAGCCAGCCCCCCCAGGCCTCCATGTATCATGCATCCAGCCCCCCAGGCCTCCATGTATCATGCAGCCAGCCCCCCAGGCCTCCATGTATTATACAGCCAGCCCCCCCAGGCCTCCATGTATCATGCAGCCAGTCCCCTCAGGCCTTCAAGTATCAAGCAGCCAGCCCCCCCCCCCGGCCTGCATGTATCATGCACCCAGCCCCCCAGGCCTCCATGTGTCATGCAGCCAGCCTCGCAGGGCTCCATGTGTCATTCAGCCACCCCCCCAGGGCTCCATGTTTTATGCAGCCAGCCCCCCCAGGCCTCCATGTGTCATACAGCTAGCCCCCCCAGGCCTCCATGTATCATGCAGCCAGCCCCCAAGGCCTCCATGTATCATGCAACCAGCCCGCCAGGCCTCTATGTGTCATGCAGCAAGCCCCCAGACCTCCATGTACTCACTGATTTATTTAAAAAAAAACAACACAAGTACTCACCTCTCAACAAGTACTCACCTCTCTCTTCCTTCCACCGCTGCTCCGTCCTCACCTCTCTCCTTGTTCCCCCGCTGCTCCAGTCAGCGTCCTTCCTTCCTGCGCGCTGTGCTCTCAGCACAGCAGTCGCACAGGAGTGACGTCACCGTGCAGGCACAGGGGGAGAATGATGAAGCATGGATTGGCGCGGGCCGCTCCATGCTTTATCATTTCTGTGTGCGATGACAGGGGAGGGGGGCTCGGTGTCAGCGGTGGGGGCATCGGGTCATATAGCAGCCGCAAGGTCTGCGACAGAACAGCGCAGCTCCTCTCTCACAGAAAGGAGCTGGCTGCTGATCTGCAGGGTGGCCACGGGCCCCTAACCTGCCATGCCCGGTCGCAATGGCAACCCCTGCAACAGCGGTAGTTACGCCCCTGGTTGGATCATTTATAATATAATATAGTTGGGACCTTCATCATTCGATAACTATCTGTAGCCTCTGACTAAGATACTGGAATTAAATTTGAACATCTAACCTCACACTTAATACTCATAATAAGTGATTTTCCCCAGAATTCTCCAGTTACAAAAACAACTATGGATCTCACCAGGTAATAGATCAGAATCTTAGACAAAAATGTGCAGTCCAGCATCCGGTAGAATAAAAAAAATTCTCTTTATTGATATGATAAAATAATAGTGCCCATTCTCACACTCTCTAGGTATATCCTAGGCAAATGTTGCTTATTTCCACATATTTTGGTCGTTAAGCGTCCTTAGTAAGGGCAACACTTATCAATAAAGACGTTTTTACCCTACCACATTTTGGAATAGGCAGCATTTCTAAGATTTTGACTGTTAAGTTAGGCTTTGCTTATCACAGGATGGTTTTCTGTACCATTTTGGAGTCATTTGGCTTCCATAGACAGGTTAGCCTCATGGGTGTCTATAATAATGCCATATGGGTTCCAACCAGAACCTGGAGGCAAGTCACACTCCAAAAGATGCATTCGGAGGATGTCTTATATTTCTATGAATAACTATCTACATTGTTTTCTTGAACAAAAAAAAATCAACATTTATTCAAAAACGGTCATGACCAAAACTAAACCAAAGCCTTTACTCTCCTGTCTGCAACCCATTCACAGATCATGTCTCCAGCTCAGGAAGTGCCGATCCTGATCCTCACTGGCGCTTTTTGCTTTTCCCTTGTAACCTGTTGACTGAGGCTATCATACTCTGCTCACCATTTTCAAGCCATTTGGACATCCAACATCTTCTCTTTACAGAAAGCAGTAAGATTTTTGCTCTGGAAGTCGGCTGTCTTGTACTCAGCAGAATATGTCTTCATTTTTCACCCATCTTGTCTGTGGTTCAAAATACTAGTACAGTATATTTCTTACTCATCTGTTTACATAAGGTACTTAACATTAGTAAATAATGGTTAGACCCTTCACCAAAAACATGAGACACCACCAAAAGAACCACAATCAAAAGACCCTGCGTGATGCAAAACAATCAGGATTGGCAAGTGCCTGGCTCTGATACACAGATCGGGTAGTCCTGCTGCCATCACTCCTGTCACTGGCATGTTACATGCTGTCAGGTCTCTTGGCGTTCCATCAGTGTAGTGATTGGCTCCCCCGATGAATGGAAGCAGCAACATCGCTCTAATATAATGAACTTTGGAGTGCAATGACGCCAGCAATTCTACCCATTTGTGCGTAACAGTCTGGCACTTGCCAACCCTTATTGATTTGGGTCTCACAAGCGCTTTTGAGTGTGATTCTTTTTGTGGTGTCTGCTTTCCTTTGTAAAGGGTATATCTGTCCTGCTGCATTCTATTGTTAATTGATTTTACTTTACGTGTAGATCTACTTGGACACTATTCAAATTGAGTTTTTTATGAACTGTAACTAGAGTGTCACAATGATTGGGGAGAGCAGAGGACAGGGGCTCCTAGACTGGCCCTCAGACTAGGGGAACACTTGCTATCCCTTATCTCAGGCTTACCTCTGAAGGTGAGGATGTCTGATCTGTCTTCCTGACCCTGCTCCTGACCAGCCCTGATCTCATACCCCCTACCTCAGGGGAGGACTGGGACAGGAATGTGATAAAAACCAACAGAGATAGAAATACATGGGAAACCAGAACTCTATCTAACAGCACGCTCACACAAAGGAATAAGACAATAAGAGGTAAGGAGTAAAATAAGAGCAGGGAGGAAACAGCAAGATAATGAGAGAATTCCACAACAAGCCCCATGCAATAAAATCATCAGCAGGACTGGGACACAACAGCACACAGACTAACACTACAATAAACTATAGTCGGTGTGAGAAGACAGATTCCACCATCTTAAAAAGGTGTGAGTAAATGTGATAGGTTTCCAACAACATGTGATCCCAGAGGTAACTAGCAGGCTAGCAGTGTTTAACTCTTTCTAGCCTGACTATTAATAAGCACACAGCTAGTCGATGCCCGTGCCTGCATGTATAACTCAGAAACACCAGAGAAATTGCAGTGTGGAGTGTCAGAATCTGTAGTGTGGCAAATGTCTGATGCCATCATGACACTCGATGAGTTTTGAGCAAAACTCTGTGTGACATAGAGCTTATTATTGGAGTAGGGGGTTATATAAAATCCTGAAAAATCCTGCTAGGGCTTATTTTTGGGGTAGGTCTTATTTTCAGGGAAACAGGGTAGTTACCTACTAATGATGGTATACTTTCGAGCAAAGACAACACAAGGACAAGGACAAGGATTTCATCAATGGCAAATTATATACTATGTATATAATTATATACACATACAGTACAGACCAAAAGTTTGGACACACCTTCTCATCTCTAGAACAACTATTAAGAGAAGACTTTGTGCAGCAGACCTTCATGGTAAAATAGCTGCTAGGAAACCACTGCTAAGGACAGGCAAAAAGCAGAAGAGACTTGTTTGGGCTAAAGAACACAAGGAATGGACATTAGACCAGTGGAAATCTGTGCTTTGGTCTGATGAGTCCAAATTTGAGATCTTTGGGGTGAGGGTGAGCTGGACCATAGAGTGAAGGCAAAAGGGCCAACAAGTGCTAAGCATCTCTGGGAACTACTTCAAGACTGTTGGAAAACCATTTCCGGTGACTACCTCTTGAAGCTCATCAAGAGAATGCCAAGAGTGGGCAAAGCAGTAATCAAAGCAAAAGGTGGCTACTTTGAAGAGCCTAGAATATAAGACATATTTTCAGTTGTTTCACACTTTTTTAAGTATTTCATTCCATATGTTTTCATTTATAGTTTTGATGTCTTCAATGTGAATCTACAATTTTTAGAGTCATGAAAATAAAGAAAACTCTTTGAATGAGGTGTGTCCAAACTTTTGGTCTGTACTGTATATTTATTATAGTATATACTATTATAGACTACGTAGTATGTTATCATCCCATTCCCATCGTTGTTGATTCTCTATTATTTTTAATATGATTTATTTACATGTGCTATGATGGATAATTATAGCGATTTCACTGAGCATGAACAGATCATATATTTTATATATACATTTCCGTTTATTCATTTTGTCAGTGTTTCTTTACTCCACCCCTATTTCACCCCTAAAGAGTGTGTTCCTTTATATACTTGTTTCAGTCTCATATATTATGCCTGATGAGAAGGGGAGACTGTGGAACAAATAGCGCAACAGGGTCTTATCCGATGCAATAGGGTGTAACAAATGTATGGGTACACTCATCTGTCAGGGTTGTGAGAGTCACCACACCTGTGCAGACGTGGTCAAAGGTGAATAGCCGGAGCCCTGCAGAATCAGGAACAATGTAGGTGGAGGAGAACGGGTCTAAAGCCGCGCTTATCACCAGTAGAAAGCCAGAAGTTTAATCCATACCTTTGTTCAAGGGTTAAAACCAGGTCTAATCGTTTCAGGGTACACAGACCCCTTCCTCAGGACCAAAATGATAAATGACAGGATAAATATATATATCCTATCTTATATATTTATCCTGTCATTTATCATTTTGGTCCTGAGGAAGGGATCTGTGTACCCTGAAACGCGTAGACCTGGTTTTAACCCTTGAATAAAGGCATGGATTAAACTTCTGGCTTTCTACTGGTGATAACCGCGGCTTTAGACCCATTCTCCTCCACCTATAATATTATGCCTGATGAAGGAGTCAGTCCTTGTCTGAAATGAGTCACAGCAGTTACAGTAAAGAAACTCTTTACTTTGGTAATTTAATGTATGTGAATTTCCTGGGCAAGCAGCGCTGAATCAGGAGGTCAAATGTCATATGGTTTAATGCCTTTATCCGCCTATGTAGGCTAGCATGGACATTAGGTGCGGAGGGATGAGAATATGGGGGATTTTCTGTATCTTACTCCCCTTTATTTAAAAAAAAAGTTTTATTTTTTTTGTTTCTATAACATAATGAATTTTATCAATAAAACGTTATCTTATTAAAAAAATTGTCATAAAATACAGCCAACTTATTACACTGGTTTCAATGTCACGTGCCATCTACACTAGCAAATCCTCTGTGCCCAGTGATTGGCTGCAGCGGTCATGGGTGCTAAGTAATGATCTCATCACTGCAGCCAGTAAAAGATCATAGAGAGTGGTGGAGAGCTGGCGCTAGAGGATGGGTTGGTAAGTAAAGCAACCTGTAGTATAGAAAAGTGCAAATGTGGAGAACTCCTTTAATAAGTTTTTTGCTTATACACTTCTCAGACAATATGAGCACCCCTTTGGGGTACTTTGCACACTACGACATCGCAGGTGTGATGTCGGTGGGGTCAAATTGAAAGTGACGCACATCCGGCATCGCATGCGACATCGTACTGTGTAAAGCCTAGATGATACGATTAACGGGCGCAAAATCGTCGTAATCGTATCATCGGTGTAGCGTCGGCGTAATCCATAATTACGCTGACGCGATGGTCCGATGTTGTTCCTCGCTCCTGCGGCAGCACACATTGCTGTGTATGAAGCCGCAGGAGCGAGGAACATCTCCTACCCGTATCACCGCAGCTCCCGTAGGATATGCGGAAGGAAGGAGATGGGCGGGATGTTTACATCCCACTCATCTCCGCCCCTCTGCTCCTATTGGCCGCCTGCCGTGTGACATTGCAGTGACGCCGTACGACCCGCCCCCTTAATAAGGAGGTGGGTCGCTGGCCAGAGGGACGTCCCAGGACAGGTGAGTCCATGTAAAGCTGCCGTAGCGATAATGTTCTCTACGGCAGCTATCACAAGGATATCGCAGCTGCGACAGGGGCAGGGACTATCTGCTCAATGGACAGAAGATATAAATTGCTGAAATACACTTTTGGTAGCGGTTTAGCTCCTGGAGGAACAAAGAATTGGGCATGATGAGATTGTTCATGAACAAACGAAGTGGAGGGAAGCTTTACACGCCCAATGGAATAGGTCACCACACATCCACGAAGTGCAACGACATGAAGTCCGCCAGGTGGACTATAACTTGAATAGGAGGAAAAGATATCGGCACATCCAACGTAAAATAATTTCTTTCTTTGTCACATGGCATTAAAAAAGTCCATCCATAATTAGAAGACCCTGACGCGTTTCCGATGCAAAAGATGGATGGACTTTATTAATACCATGTGACAATAAAGATATTATTTTACGTTGGATGTGCCGATATTTTTTCCCCCTATTCGAGATTTCCATGATTTCCCCCTATTTATGTAATCCAGCTAGTTTATATCTTGATTGTATGTCCACAGTGAGGCTTGGGGATCACCATGGACATAGTTTATCTCTAGTTTATACTGTATTTTCACCAGCAGTGGAAGCTGCTAACTGGTCTTGTGCCCCTTAAAGATATTAGATTGCGATATTTACAATAATATTACAATTACACTGCTATAAGGAAGTGTTCAGCTACTTGGGCATTGAGACTTCTGCTCCTGCATGAGGACTCCACAGATGCCTTTTGTTCTCAGTAAATAGATAGACTTCCCTGTAGTTGTAATACAGAGAGGCTTAGTCTCACCTCCTTATTCAGCAGGAAAGCAGCAAGTTCCCCTGACACCTCGGCCATTCTGCACTGGGAGCACTGCAGACAGGAGGCAGCGGGGCTGACATCCATCACAAGTTTCCCAAACTTTGTGTACCCTCTCACCAGGGACCTCTGCTTCCCCTCTGGCATCATGCAGTACATGAGTTCAGTCTGCAGGCTGCATGGGGAGAGGACAGACTGAACTTTATGCTTTAATCAGATGATGGGGTCCTGATGGGGCTTAGCCTGGGGTGATCTCTCCACCACAGGTTACTGAAGTAGGAAGGCAGGAAGAAAGGGACATGCTGCAGTGTGACCGCTTTGGGGGCATTGCCAAAATCTCCCAGATGCTCTGAGTTCATTCTTCAGTCTTGCAGCTGGGAAGTGGAAGGAAAACGAACTCCTTCTTATGTGTGAGAAGAAAGCCGTCCATGTGGAGCTGCTGGGCTGCAGAAGTGTCAGAAGTGCATGGAGCTGGCTAAGTGAAGCACCAAAACTGGGGTGGGGGTGGGGTGAGGAGACCTCCAGATGGACAGCAGCCCACTGACCACAGGCAGCACATGGCTGGGAGAGTATGCTGGACTGACCGCTGATGGGGCAGGGGGGCTGGATGACAATGTTGGGGGCACTGGCTGCTTTCTCTATGGTGAGCATAGTGACCTATGGATATCTGTCCTGGGAGAATGGCAACCAAAACCTTGAAGAAAGGGAGATCTTGCACCTAAACCTGGATGAACAGATTGGACAGCAGCCTCATATCATATTCATTCTGGCTGATGACCAAGGGTACAGAGATATTGGATACCATGGCTCTGAGATCAGGACCCCTACACTGGATAGACTAGCATCTGAAGGAGTAAAACTTGAGAACTACTATGTACAGCCCATCTGCTCACCATCAAGGAGTCAGTTCATCACTGGGAGGTAAGTGCTGAAATGGTGACAACCCCTAGCACCACTGCAGACCTTTCAGCCTTCCTCTCCCTAGTGATACACTATGGGGATATTTGCATAGACTGTAGGTAGACTGCTGCTGATATCAAGCTGATGTGGGACTAAAAATCCCAGAATATCTGATCCAGGTAAAATATATCTTTGTACCGTGTTCGCCAATAGATAGAAAAAACATTGAGGAATATCTATGTAACCATTATATGGCTATATCGTATGATTTTTGTTGTAAAAAAGCACAAGCAAAGACTCAGTTTGGTCACCATGCCTGTCTGTACAAGCATTTTCCTTAAAGCACCACTACAACTTTTTTTTCAGCGCAGAAGTGGTGCTTTACACCTAAGCCCCTGCCCTCTGTTATATATTCACCTTCCGGCAGCTTCACCGTTTACCTACGCAACTCCAATCCCGTTTTGCCATCTTTTGACAGTCACATCTCATTGGCCAGAAGTTACGTCACAAGTGCTCAATGCATCTCTATGAGAGCCAGAACCAGGTTCTCATAGACTTGTATTAATTTGTGACCTCCGGCACTCTCCATAAAACACTGGAGCAGCCGGCAGGTCTTCCAACAAGCCTACAACCTACAATAGCCCTCAGCCCAGTACACCACTGCGCAACCAGCTCTGTCCTCACCTATTGTACCATCACCCATTCCCTGTAGACTGTGAGCCCTCGCGGGCAGGGTCCTCTCTCCTCCTATACCAGTCTGTTTTGTACTGTTAATGATTGTTGTATGTATACCCTCTTTCACTTGTAAAGCGCCATGGAATAAATGGCGCTATAATAATAAATAATAATAATAATAATAATAATAAATCGACAGAGCATGACTGCATGGCAGTGAGTGTAAGACAGGGGTCATGGTACCACTCCAGTGGTGCAATAATATAAAATATTGGAGTAGTGCTTTAAGACTGGTTTATGTAGCTGTGCCATGCTTGTGACAGTCTACGGAGTAAACAATTGTGCAATCCAGAACACAGCAATGGATAATAACAGGCTTATTTATAAGTTTGTGTTTGTTTTGTACTTGGTCACATTGTAAGTATTCTGGGATGTAAGAACATGGATCAGTCATGTGATCCGCGCAGCTGAAATAAAAAATCATGGACGGAAGTTTACTTTTTCTAGGAACAGTGCTTTGAGCAGTATGTATATATTTCCACAGGGAAACATTTCATTGACGTGTATCAGCAAAAGTAGCTCACACTCTGGACAACTGCTTAAAGGCAACCCTTCATGTAAAAAAAGGCTATTAGGCTATGTGCGCACATGTGCGCTCTGCACAGCACCTAAAAGGTGCGCTTCAGAGTGCAGCTGAAAAGCTCCGTTCTGAAGCGCATTGTACCGGCAGAGAACGTGCGCTCTGCCTGCAGCTCCTGCCATAGACAGAGCATGGGCTGCCGGCAAAGCGCACGGAAGAAGTGACATGTCACTTCTTAGAACGCAGCGCTTCGGCAGTAGCCGAAGCGCTGCGCTCTAAGACGCCACGTGCGCACGGCTCCTGCATAATCTTCATAGATTGTGCAGGGGACGCAGGACGCATGCAGTTATGCTGCGCTACAAAGCGCAGCGTAACTTCATGAATTACGCACACGTGCGCACATAGCCTTAACCTGTAGATACGGGGTTAATTTGAAGGTTAAAGGGAACCTGTCTCCAGGATTTTCCCTTATGTTCTCTGGCCACCACCTTTGAGCCCTTACATACATCATTCCAGAATACTTTATATGAGTGCCCAGGCTGCTCTGTAGAACGTAAAAACACCCTCCTTTATTATACTCACCTGGGGGGGGGCGGTCGTTCCTACGGGTGTTGCTGCTCTTAGTCCGGCGCCTCCTTTGTCTTGTTCAGTTGCCGTCCTCCTGCCCAGTCTGTGGGCATGAGGCGTCCTACGTAATCCACACAGATGCCTCCATGGTGCTCCTGCGCATGCGCACTTTGATCTGCTCTGCTGAGGGCAGAGCAAAGTACTGTAATGTGCAGGCGCGAGGAAAAATCAAAAACTCCCCGTGCATGTGCACTACAATACTCTGATCTGCCCTCAGCCGGGCAGATGAAAGTGCGCGTGTGCAGAAGCGCAATGGAGTCGTCTGTGTAAATGACACAGACACGTAATCCACACGGGGTTGAGCAGGAGGATGACAATTGCACAAGATGGAGGGGGCGCCAGACCGAGAGCAGCGATCCCCATTGGACTGGACCGCCCCCCAGGTGAGTATAATAAAGGTGTTTTTTATATTATACAGAGCGGCCTGGGCGCTTATATACAGTATTCTGGAATGCTGTACAGTATATAAGAGCTCACTCGTGGTGGCTGCAGCTCATAAGGGAGGAATCTGGTGACAAGTTCCCTTTAATAGCATTCTAAAGCTACGCATATAGAAAGTGACCTGTCATTCCAGGGGAGCAGGCGGGAAGGGGCTGCCAGGAACCCACCTGTCCGACAAGTCTGCAGCACGGCTCGGTCTCCGCAAATAAGGGTATGCGCACACATAACAGATTTGTGTGCAGAGTGTCTGCACACAAAACTGCATGTTTTGGCAGGAAAAAGACAGCAGAAAAAAAAATGCTCATTTATTACCGCGTTTTCGTGAGGGGTTGTAAGCATTTTTTTCTGGTGTTCTTCCATTCGTTATTTGTAGTCATAGAAATCGCAGGGGTTCAAGCGCTGAACCCCTGCAATCACCGCCAGGTTCCTGACTGATGTTACAGCCGGGACCTGGCTCTCACTGTCTGAAACGGTGCCCGCGCCGCACCCGACAGTTTAACCCCTTGAATGTTGTAATCAATGCGATTGCAACGTTCAGGAGGCAGGAAAAGGGATCGCTTACATCTCCCTGGCGATCATTTCCTATAATACGATCTCAGGGACCTGATTGCTTCTATGGCAACCCTTGGTTGTCACCATGACTATCGCGGGTTACTGAGCTACGGAGAGCCTTACACACCATTCTGTATGCTGATGTGTGCGGTGAAATGTTAGTGTTGCGAGTGCAGCACTGACAAATATAATCCACTATAGTGATCGAGCACAAGCAATGCAATGGATTATATAAACACAGGAAAAAAATCAGAAACAACTGACATGCTACTTATTTTTTCTGCAACAAATCTGCAAGGAAAAAAGAAGCCGTGTGTGCACAGCAAGTCAGGATTCTCATAGACTTTAAAAATGTGAGGATGGAAGGCACTCACCAGTTTTTCTTGCAGAAAAATTCAGATTTACTCTTTTTTACAGAAGGAAAAACATCCTAGGAAGGCGGGGGAGAGGGAGACACGGAGCACACAGACGACAGCCGTTTCGCACTGGTAGCCGGTGTGAAACAGCTGTCATCAGTGTGCTCCGTGTCTCCCTCTCCCCCTCCTTCCATAATGTTTTTCCTTCTATAAAATAGAATAAATCTGAATTTTTCTGCAAGAAAAACTGGTGAGTGCCTTCCATCCTCACATTTTTCATGTCACTTGTTATATGATTATTCTTTGAAGTTGCACCGCCAGTTGCAGACTCATACCCAGGAGCTTAAAGTCTGTTCACCGAGGCAGGTGAATGAGGTGCAGTGATTACTAGCTGGAAGTTAGTGCTCGGCTTTCCTTCTACTTTGGTTGATTCTCATAGACTTTGCTGGCATTCTAGTATTGATTAAAATCTGCAAGTAAAACCGCATGAAAAAACGCAGCAAAAACCAAACGTGTGCACATGGCCTTAAACATATATTTATCTGTCAAAAAATTGAAGTGATGTTGTTTTCAAAAACACTCCACAGGTCAGATCCTGCTGTGGAAAGAAAAGCATGGTGGGCATGAGATTTCTATAAATCACATCCACTTTGCTGGAATTGTAATACGCTGCATTTTTTTGTTTAGTGAAAATAAAAAAATAAAAATACTAATTTTAGAAAATTTGGAGACACAGTATGAGAATTGTGTCCTACATTTTGGAACGTGCTCAATAAAACCTTAAGGGAGCTTCCCTTTCTGGGACATTTATGGCGTACTGATAAGCTATGTCATTAATTGCCTATAGACTGCAATGATCTGCACCAATCTCAAGAATATTGCTCAGGCAGGCTGCAGTGAGGACTGTAGAAGTGACTGCGCATGCGTAACTCTCACCAATCACTTATATAAGAGCTCTGAAAATTGGCAGAAATGTTCCAGATTGGGCAATGTCTTTAAAGAGGACCTGTCATTTGCCATAAATATGTAATTTTTTTAACCTGGTATAAATACGGTAATTCTCCCAATTCCAGTATTGTTTTTCATGTTCCTACATTAGTGAGATATGGACCTCTTTTTCCTATAAATCCATTTAGCCAACTGGGCAGAGTCTTCATCTGTCTTGTTGAACAGCTTGCACACTTGGGTAAAAGGAATTATAATTAGAATCTACCCCATGGGATTTTTGCCTTCCTCTGGATCAACATGTTAGCTTATAGGTGGAACTTGATAGGATGTTATCTACCTTCAAAGTTAAAAACTATAAAACTATGAAATATGAGAAAGTGGTGACCATAACTCAGGAATGGAGATGTGTACCAAAGCAAAAACATTAGATTCCGTAGAACAGTGAAATTTGCACCAGGCCAAAAATATATCATGGTTGGAAGAACTAGAAGGCCCAAGGTGAAGAGGAAGACCAGCAAACCGATTGCTTGATACTATCAAGAAATCGGCAGAGAAGACTCTGGTGGACCTATTTAGGCTTGTGCAAGATCGGTCTTCCTACAGAACATTTATCCATCATGACACAATGGCTCGAGATTGAGCTAAAGGCCATTAAACAAATACCGTATTTTTCTGATTATAAAGGCCCAGTCACACACAACGACTTACCAGCGATCCCGAAAACGATTCGACCTGATAGGGATCGCTGGTAAGTCACTGGGAGGTTGCTGGTGAGATGTCACAGTAGCGACCTGTATAACGATCTCAGCAGTCACTGTGACCCTGTCACACAGTGTCAAACACAGCGATGTGTCCTGCCCAGTAGGACATCGCCTTTGAAGAAAATGGCCTGGACCATTCTGCAACGACTAGAGATCTCACAGCAGGGGCCTGATCGCTGGTAGGTGTCACACATAACGAGATTGTTAACGGGATCGCTACTGCGTCACAGAAACCGTGACTCAGCAGCGATCTCGCTAGCGATCTCGTTATGTGTGATGGTACCTTTAGATGCTTTTTTCCTCCCAAAAATTTGGGGGTGCATCTTATAATCCTGTTGTAGCTTACCGGGGGTGGGGGCATGCAGTGGAGTGGGGTCACAGGAGGCGTTAGCCCTGCTGCATGGCGGTGGCAGTAGTTGGGCAAAACAGCGGGCATTGCAAGGCAGGAGCGGGCAGTGCAGCGGGTGATCCGGCAAAGTAATAGCCATGCTGGAGAAGCAATGGACATTGTGAGGCAGGAGCCATCCCCAATGACTGTATGTAAAAAAACTGTTGGCAGTGCCAGCTTAAAAAAAATGGTGTCGGGAGGTGGTGTGTGTGCAAATGAGATCTCGGTCCCCACCACGCTGGTAAGATACAACCGGATCATAAAATGGAACCCATTTTCACCCTTAAATTTTTTTTATCTTTGTTCTTTCTCTACATTTGGGGTGCATCTTATAATCTGGTGTGTTATAAAACGAAAAATAAATCAAAAACGTGTATTTATGGCACGTAAGAGGCCTACTTTAAAATCTCTTTCACAACAGTCTTTTTTGTGACTAGTATTTTTAGTGGCTTTTTAAATTTAGTTTTGTTTTCAATATGTTTTTTTCCCAGCGATTTTCAAGTGTGATAGAGAAGTCTATAGAAAAACAACAGAAATCATGCCATTCTTATAACGTGTTTTAGTTAAGCCTCTACAAGTAAAACACAATAAACTAAAAGTTCATTTTATGTAATGCATTTAATTTTTCAACATTGTTTGACACCAGCCTAAATGTAAAACTATTGACCCTTCTGCCACATTTTGTTGCACTAGATTTCTTTTTCTATTTTTTACAATTTACCTGACCTCTATATGGTTGCTTGGAATACTAAATGATGCACACGTTTTTAGCAAATTAGAAAAGAGCCCCCCAAAAATATGCCAGCCAGATGCTTTATAAATTGGGAACACATGTTTGAGCCAAAAGAAAAACTCTTAAATAATTATACCCAATTGTCTCTCCTGCCATTCTCTCTTTTGTACACCAGAAAAAAAAATAAAAACAAAAGAAACGAAAAAATTACCTACCTATTACTCTTTTCACACCTGGAAACAGCAGCCATCTCTGCCAGAAAAATGCAAACACAAGTGTTGATGGTGGATTGACAGTACATTGGGGCTGGCACGTTTGACCCTTTTGGTGGCCACAGAAAGGAAAAGACCCGATATGGTCAAGTCTGGCAGCCATACTTATTGCTAGAAAATGAGATTTTCTTTAGCATCTGAAAGACTCTCTAATGTTAAAATCATTCCATCTAAAAGAAGTATTGTGATATGAAATAGTAGGATCCTAACATATAGGGTTGCAGAGTTAATTAAAGACGTTTTTCCACAACTAATCTGACCACTTTTCATTTGTCCTAACTCTTCCTAACTAACTCTTCCCTACTTCTGCTACCTGCCCTGCTCCTGTAACCTGATGTTTCTGTGCCTCGTGTATATATATATGTTGATATTTTAGCTTTGATCTTTGACCAGAATCGAAACAACTGAGCAGGGCACATCACTGTTGGGGGTAGGGCTGCCTCTATGTGAGTGTCAGCACTTGTCACATGAAAGCACTGCACTATAAAGCAGGTTGAGAGGTGAGTGAAGTCTGCGCTACAATGTGCCAATCAGATAGTATTATCATATCGCACAATCTGCACATTGCAGCGCTTGTCACATCACAGCACTGCACTCTAAAGCAGGCTGAGAGGAGCATGAAGTCTAATTTGAGCATGCGTGCCCAGACTGCTGTCACTCACAGAGAGGCAGCCACGCACTTACCAATGACGTGCCCTGCTCAGTTGGTCTGATACCGGTCTCCAGACTGGAAGGATCAAAGCTTAACCATCAACATAGGAATATACTTTCCTCAGAGAGATCAGTTTACAGGAGCAGGGTAGATAGCAGAAGTATATTAGGAAAGTGTTAGTTAGGAATAGTTAGGACAAATGAAAGGGGGTCACATTAGTAATGAAAAACTCCTTTAAGAGCTTGTAGTTTTGAGGTTCTCTTTAATGGATGGCTCGGATCACAATGGTGCAGGCGAAAAGCTGAAGGGATCTGTGTAACTTTTATTCTAAGGCTCATCCTAGGTTCCAAAAGTCAGACCCTTGGAGAGCAGTAGTATTAGATGGGTATGCCTCTTTAAGTACTAAACAAAAATGCAATTTTTACTAGCTTCCTTTAAAATGTATTGTGTATTGCTGTCTATGTCAGGTTTCCAGGTTTTCCAGTTCTCTTTTGACTGCCCTTGCCCTCGGTTAACATGGAGGTTACCGTTCTGTTGCCCTACTTCCTGTCCAGCAGCTTAAAAGGCCGCCTCCCAGCCCAGTCCAGTGCCTGAGTATACTGTCTGCTGTGTGCTCCTGCTGTGTTTGCTGCTTATTCCGGATTGCCTCGGGATTCCCCTAAAGGACTACCTACCGATTGTCTCAGGACTGTACCCGGCTCTTAAGGCTGTGCCCGGATTCCGTTTACCATCTTCGGTCAGCACTCCGCCTGGTTCTCTTTTGGTTCGTAACCATCCTGGATAAACATTTCCGTACGGACACTCATTGACTTTACCGCTTGCTCCTTATCCCGGCCGCTGCGCATTTAGGCCTTCCGGGGTAGATTGCCGGACAGTCCCTGTATAGGGGTTCGCTCCGGTGGTCTCCCTGGGGGAGTCCGGTGCGTGGTCCCGGGAATCCCCTGCGCGTCTATTCCGGAAAGTATTGTATGTGTTATTGTATTGTTGTGTTTGTTCTGTTTCTACCGTGGTGACATACTATAAAACATCTTGTACCCGGAACTCGTCTCTGATTGTCATTGCCCTACGCTATCGAAATCCTCAGAATATAGAATAAGTATTACATTATACTCAGGCCCTTAGAGGATTTCGCTGGGGCAATGACTGAGACACGAGTAGATCAGCTGTTCTCCATGATTAACTCCCTGCAGCAGGAGATGGAGGTGGTGCAGACTAAGCTTAGAGATGTGGAAACGCAGCTGGGCCATGATCACCAGGTACTGGGTCCGGCTATACAGGATTTGCAAGTCAGAGTGGAGGCTCAGGAAGCCGTCCCCACTACGTCCGTACCAGCTGCCGGTATGCCTAGGTTACCCCCATTCCGTTTTAATGGTGATCGTAGTCAGTTCCGTGGATTTATTAACCAATGTATACTGTTTTTCGATGTACATGCTGAATATTACCGTTCTGACCGGTCAAAGGTGTTATGTATCATCATGTTATTAACCTCACGAGCACTGGCTTGGGCTAATCCGATGATAGAAAACCGGGACATCCGTTTAAATCACCTAGATGACTTTCTGAACGCAATGGCGCAGATGTTTGATGATCCGAATCGCCGTGCTACCGCTGAATCTGCTCTCCTTTCCTTACGTCAGGGAAAGCGCTCTGTCATTGAATACGCCACTGAGTTCAGGAGGTTAGTGGTAGACACCGACTGGGGAAACAATGCAGTATTGTCCGTTTTCAGAAAGGGTTTGTCCGGTACCATCAAGGACGAGTTAGCCCGTTCCGAATCCCCAGGGGATTTTGACCTGTTTCTCCAGCACTGTGTGCGCATAGATACCCGTTTAACGGAACGTAGACAGGAAAAATGGGCAGCTATAAACCGTATAAATAATAATACATTTCCTTCCAGAGAACCGGCTTTCAGGACGCCACGGGAGGCTGAGGACGTTCCTATGCAAGTGGACTCTCTACAAAAGCGAGAGACCAACGAACGTCGTGAACACCGGCTCCGTGAGCGTTTGTGTTTCTACTGCGGTCAATCGGACCATTTTTTAATCGACTGCCCGAAACGTCCGAATCGCCCAAATAAGGTATTGGCAGCCATGGCAGAGTGTGATAACACGGACGCAGAGTCTGATATCTCTGAGGCAAGTGGACACTTGGATGCGGTATTTCCCTTGACGGTAATGTCTACCTCACCGAAGGACTCAGAAGGGAAATATACCCATTGTTCACTCCCCATTCAGATCCGGTGGGAGGGACAGTTAATTCCTACCTCTGCAATGATAGACTCTGAGGCAGGGGGAAATTTCATGGACTTTTCTTTTGCTAGTAAACACGGTATCCGGACTCAGCAAAGATCCTTACCGGTTACCATGGAGACGGTAGACGGATCTCCATTAACATGTGGACCAGTGGATCGGGAAACAGTACCGCTAGAATGCGTGATGAAACCAGGTCAGCAGGAGACTCTTGTTTTCATGATGATCTCTTCTCCACATTTTCCGATTATTCTAGGTATTCCGTGGCTACGGTCTACAAATCCGGTCATCAATTGGGAAACTAAGGAGATATCCTTCCCACCGCAGAGTGATCCGGCCATTTGTCCAACTGTTCCGGTTCCGGTAACACCACATGCAGAAGGCACGGTACAGGTACCCGTTTTACCCTCGGTTTATCGTGACTTCGCTGACATATGCGACAAAAGAAAGGTCGATCGGCTTCCTCCGCATAGACCGTATGATTGCCCCATAGACTTACTCCCAGGGGCAGAAATCCCGTTTGGTCATGTTTACCCGTTGGCGGCACCTGAGCTAGAAGCCCTAAAGGAGTATATTGATGAAAGCCTGGCCAAGGGATTTATTCGCCCGTCTACCTCGCCCGCGGGGGCACCCATCTTTTTTGTGAAAAAGAAGGAGGGGACTCTGAGACCCTGTATTGACTACCGGGAACTGAATAAAATAACCATCCGGAACCGGTATCCGTTACCGTTGATTCCGGAGCTATTGGAGAGAGTCCAACAGGCAAAGATATTCACCAAATTGGACCTC